>NC_143082.1:13895909-14199090 GCF_052426305.1 Pelodiscus sinensis
CAACCTGGAGCTGTTCCCATTAGAGGCCTGGTTTCCGGGACCCCCAGCTTGGGGGGATTCGCTAAGGGGGGGAACAGCAGCCTCCGTCCCCCAAAACCTCCCTGATTTCCCTAGGAGAGCAGGGCAGGCTCCGGTGTCATCTCCACGAGGAGAAACAGCACGACTGCAGCCCTAGTGCAGTGCACGCTCACGGGGGATTTACACTAGTGTCACCCCGGCCGGAATGAGTGCAGACAGCTGCTGCTACCCTGGGGGCTGGACTCACTCCTTGCAGGGGGCAGTGTGGTGCAGTGGGGAGAGTGCTGGGCTGGGTCGCTCAAGGCTGGGGTTCTTAATCTTCCCTGGGGCAAATCCCCTTTCCTTGGGCATGCCTCAGTTTCCCCTCGCCTCAGTTTCCCCTCCTACCCATTCTGTGTTGCCACTGTAAGCTCTTTGGGGGCTGAGGCTGGCTGTGTCCGGGCAGGGCCCTGATCTCAGCTAAGGCCTCCCTGTTCCACACCAAGAGTAGCGGAGTACCCGCACTGCCATGGTGGGCGGGGGAATCCCGCCCTGGCTGCATGTTGCGATTGCATGGAAGCTGCCTGCAGGAGCCCTGACAAAACCAAACTTGGGGCGAACTCCGCACGGGCTTTGAGCTGCGGCCGGACGCTGGCGCCCACCCAGGCCTGGTGGCTCTGACCCTTCTCGGCTTGTCGTCCTGGGGGGGCCAGGGAGGGGCTGGCAGCTGGGCAAGGGGGACGCAGGGTGGAGGAAGGGGGGGCTGAGAGTTGGCTGGGGAGGGTGAAGGGGGTCTGGGAGTTGGGGTGTGCTGCTGGTGGGTACAGAGTGCATGGAGCGCCCCCCAGGAGAGCTGTTGCCACAGAGACACCCCCTCTTCTGGGAGGGAGCAGAGACACCCAGGGATACCGACCCCCGACCCAGACCCACCCTCCTGGTGGGGCCACGCAGATCTGGAACTCTGCCCTGCCCAGTGGGGAAACTGAGGCGAGGCCTCACTCCATTAATGGCGGCGATGGGATGATATCTGCCTGCCGACGGCTGTAACTACTAGACTCTCCTCCCCTCCCGGAGCCCAGGGGTCCTGATGGCCAGGCTGTACTCTAGCCACTAGTCCCCACTGCCTCCGAGTCAGGGAAGGGGACCCAGGAGTCCCATGCTAGCTGCCCCTGCGTATGGGCCGGGCACCCTCCCAGGTGTGGGTCTCTCCCTGTGCCCTGGGTGCCCGCTAACCCGCCCTGCGCAGCCTGAGCGTGCCTCTCCGGGGGTTCGCGTGTTCCCCGCTCCGAGCAGGGCCGGTTTCCTGCCGTCAGACAATAGCGGCCAGGGCGGGGGTGGGGGGGGCGAAGATGAGTCTCCGCAGCCCCAGCCCATCACCCTGGAGTGGGCCGGGCTGCCAAGTGGCAGGCGGCCAGCCTGGCCCTCGGAGGCTCCTTGAAACACAGGAACCCGTCCTGGCGTTCTCCGCCCCGCGAACAATGGGGGGCTGAGGCGCAGCGGGCCTCGGCCTCCCCGAGGTGGGATTAAAGCTGACAGGACGTGCTGAGCAAGCGGGCCAGGCAGCCAGCCGGCGCGATAAGACGCCAGGGAGACAATGGAAGGAATTGGAAGGCCGCGGGCTCCTGCGTGCACCACCCAGACTTTGAAGAATGGGCTGGACAGAGGCCGCTGAGAGCACACGACTGGGCCGGGCGCAGAGGGGAAGATGGGGCAGCGCAGACCGGCCCGCGGTGCCCGGGCAGTGCCAGGCAGGCGAGGCGGGCAGCCCCGGGCGGTCGCTGAGCTGGGCGCAGTGATGATGGACAGTGCCCGCTGCTGGCGACGGGGCTCTCTGAGCCGGGGGGCCCTTGGGCAGTGAGCTGGCAGCCACTGGGGAGCTGTGGTCCCTCCCCTGCCCACTCGTAGCCTGGCCAAGGGTGGCCTGGGGAGTGGGCAGGAGTAGCCGGTTCCTGGGCTCAAGGCCTTTAGCCCAACACCTCATGGGTACTTCAGTGCCTAACTCCCACTGGCTGCAGGGAGAGCCGGAGGTGATCCCCTTGGGAGGGGCTCTGCTGTGAACCCTCTCTGCTTCTCCCTTCCCCCCTCCACCCACGAGCTAAATCTTGCCCCCTCCAGTCTCCTGGGGGAAGGCCGGAGGCATTGTTGCAACCAATGTTCTAGCCAGCACCTGTGGGGCAGCCGGCCAGGAGCGGGAGAGGCGGGCGCTGGAGATGGGGGCTCGGGCACCGTGCCCACTGGGGGAGCCTCTGCCTGAGCACGGTGAGCCAAGTGACATGCTGGGGGGATGGGCCAGGGAGCCCGACAGGTCCTGCCCCTCCCCCAGCTTCCCTTCCCTGGTGGGATGGGGGCGCAGTTTCTGGGCGTGGGCTCAGCCCTGGGCTACCACAGCCCCCCAGGGAGGGCCAGCGAGAGGGGGATCTCAGTTAAGGCCCAGGGTACCCTCCCCCCCGGCCGGGAGCAGGGCCGTCCAGCCGAGAGGCTGGTGGCTGGTGCCAGACGCAGCCGGGAAGGAGCAGGGCAGGCGATTATGGGGTGAGCCCAGGCCGGGAGCCCGGCAGCCGGGGCTCCTGGCCGGTCGCTGGCTCCGGGCGCCGTGTGTGCTTGGCTCAGCCCCGGGCCAGCCAGGGTTCCTGTGTTCCGTGGAGCGGGGCCTGGCGTGAGTGCGGCTCCGGGGGGCAGGCCCTGGGGGACCCGGGGACACTGGGCCAGCGGGTGGCCCCTCCCTGCAGGGTTCTCGCAGCCGGCGGGATGGGAAGATCCTGTTTACACGGAAGGATTCACTCCCCGGTTCCCGGGAGGGGTTAGGCAGAGGCCAGGCCCGGGGCAGGGCAGGGAGGTGCCAGGGACTGTGGCTCAGGGCGTGGGGGTTGGGGGGCTGCCTGGCTGCAGGACTTTGGGGGATCAGAGGCTCTGAGCCCCCCGGGAGATCCAGTGTCTGGGCCTGCAGGATGAGGCTGCCCCTGGTGCGCCCCCTCCCACTGCGCCAAGATCACCAGGCTGCCCCCCCCAGCTGGGAACAGGACTTGGGGCTAGAACATGGGGGGGGCTGGTGGAGGGGGATGGGAGGGTGTCCCGTGCTCAGGTCGGGAGCAGATTTGTCCCCCCCCATGCCCCAGGCTCGCAGGAGGCCCCAGGCTGGGCAGGGGGCGCTGGGCACAGCTGGGAATTTGGGTCTCTGCTCAGCCCCCTCCATTCTGCCTGGGGGCCTCGGGGGCTGGGATTCAAAGGGCCCATTTCCGCCAGGAGCCGGGCCCCTGGGTCGGGGGAGCTGGCAGGGGGGTGCTGGGCATCGGGCAGCATCTGCCCCCAGGAGCAAAGCGGCTCCGGCCACCCCAGGCTGAGCGCCCTCCGCACCCGGCACCCTGCCTGCATCTCTGGGAGGAGGGGCTGAGAGTCAGTGGGGGCAGATGGGACCCGGAGGTTGTGGGGGGGCAGATGGGACCTGGCAGGTTTGGGGGTGGAGGGGGGGAACAGATGGGACCTGGGGGTGGGGCTGTGGGTCGGTGGGGGGCAAATGAGACCCGGGGGCCGGTGGGGGACAGATGGGATCCGGGGGAAGATGGGACCCGGGGGATTTGGGGGTTGGGGGGGCAGATGGGACCTGGGGGCGGGGCTATGGGTCGGTGGGGGGCAGACGGGACCCGGGGGCGGGGCTGAGGGCCGGTGGGGGGCAGACGGGACCCGGGGGCGGGGCTGTGGGTCGGTGAGGGGCAGACGGGACCCGGGGGCGGGGCTGTGGGTCGGTGGGGGGCAGACGGGACCCGGGGGCGGGGCTGTGGGGGGCAGACGGGACCCGGGGGCGGGGCTGTGGGTCGGTGGGGGGCAGCCGGGACCCGGGGACGGGGCTGTGGGTCGGTGAGGGGCAGACGGGACCCGGGGGCGGGGCTGTGGGTCGGTGAGGGGCAGACGGGACCCGGGGGCGGGGCTGTGGGTCGGTGGGGGGCAGACGGGACCCGGGGGCGGGGCTGTGGGGGGCAGACGGGACCCGGGGGCGGGGCTGTGGGTCGGTGGGGGGCAGACGGGACCCGGGGACGGGGCTGTGGGTCGGTGAGGGGCAGACGGGACCCGGGGGCGGGGCTGTGGGTCGGTGAGGGGCAGACGGGACCCGGGGGCGGGGCTGTGGGTCGGTGGGGGGCAGACGGGACCCGGGGGCGGGGCTGTGGGGGGCAGACGGGACCCGGGGGCGGGGCTGTGGGTCGGTGGGGGGCAGACGGGACCCGGGGGCGGGGCTGTGGGTCGGTGGGGGGCAGACGGGACCCGGGGGCGGGGCTGTGGGCCGGTGGGGGGCAGACGGGACCCGGGGGCGGGGCTGTGGGTCGGTGGGGGGCAGACGGGACCCGGGGGCGGGGCTGTGGGTCGGTGGGGGGCAGACGGGACCCGGGGGCGGTGGGGGGCAGACGGGACCCGGGGGCGGGGCTGTGGGTCGGTGGGGGGCAGACGGGACCCGGGGGCGGGGCTGTGGGTCGGTGGGGGGCAGATGGGACCCGGGGGCGGGGCTGTGGGTCGGTGGGGGGCAGACGGGACCCGGGGGCGGGGCTGTGGGTCGGTGGGGGGCAGACGGGACCCGGGGGCGGGGTTGTGGGGGGCAGACGGGACCCGGGGGCGGGGCTGTGGGTCGGTGGGGGGCAGACGGGACCCGGGGGCGGGGCTGTGGGTCGGTGGGGGGCAGACGGGACCCGGGGGCGGGGCTGTGGGCCGGTGGGGGGCAGACGGGACCCGGGGGCGGGGCTGTGGGTCGGTGGGGGGCAGACGGGACCCGGGGGCGGGGCTGTGGGTCGGTGGGGGGCAGACGGGACCCGGGGGTGGTGGGGGGGCAGACGGGACCCGGGGGCGGGGCTGTGGGTCGGTGGGGGGCAGACGGGACCCGGGGGCGGGGCTGTGGGTCGGTGGGGGGCAGACGGGACCCGGGGGCGGGGCTGAGGGTCGGTGGGGGGCAGACGGGACCCGGGGGCGGGGCTGAGGGTCGGTGGGGGGCAGACGGGACCCGGGGGCGGGGCTGAGGGTCGGTGGGGGGCAGACGGGACCCGGGGGCGGGGCTGAGGGTCGGTGGGGGGCAGACGGGACCCGGGGGCGGGGCTGTGGGTCGGTGGGGGGCAGACGGGACCCGGGGGCGGGGCTGAGGGTCGGTGGGGGGCAGACGGGACCCGGGGGCGGGGCTGAGGGTCGGTGGGGGGCAGACGGGACCCGGGGGCGGGGCTGAGGGTCGGTGGGGGGCAGACGGGACCCGGGGGCGGGGCTGTGGGTCGGTGGGGGGCAGACGGGACCCGGGGGCGGGGCTGAGGGTCGGTGGGGGGCAGACGGGACCCGGGGGCGGGGCTGTGGGACGGTGGGGGGCAGACGGGACCCGGGGGCGGGGCTGTGGGTCGGTGGGGGGCAGACGGGACCCGGGGGCGGGGCTGTGGGTCGGTGGGGGGCAGACGGGACCCGGGGGCGGGGCTGAGGGTCGGTGGGGGGCAGACGGGACCCGGGGGCGGGGCTGAGGGTCGGTGGGGGGCAGACGGGACCCGGGGGCGGGGCTGTGGGTCGGTGGGGGGCAGACGGGACCCGGGGGCGGGGCTGAGGGTCGGTGGGGGGCAGACGGGACCCGGGGGCGGGGCTGTGGGTCGGTGGGGGGCAGACGGGACCCGGGGGCGGGGCTGTGGGTCGGTGGGGGGCAGACGGGACCCGGGGGCGGGGCTGAGGGTCGGTGGGGGGCAGACGGGACCCGGGGGCGGGGCTGTGGGTCGGTGGGGGGCAGACGGGACCCGGGGGCGGGGCTGTGGGTCGGTGGGGGGCAGACGGGACCCGGGGGCGGGGCTGAGGGTCGGTGGGGGGCAGACGGGACCCGGGGGCGGGGCTGAGGGTCGGTGGGGGGCAGACGGGACCCGGGGGCGGGGCTGAGGGTCGGTGGGGGGCAGACGGGACCCGGGGGCGGGGCTGAGGGTCGGTGGGGGGCAGACGGGACCCGGGGGCGGTGGGGGGGCAGACGGGACCCGGGGGCGGGGCTGTGGGTCGGTGGGGGGCAGACGGGACCCGGGGGCGGGGCTGAGGGTCGGTGGGGGGCAGACGGGACCCGGGGGCGGGGCTGAGGGTCGGTGGGGGGCAGACGGGACCCGGGGGCGGGGCTGAGGGTCGGTGGGGGGCAGACGGGACCCGGGGGCGGGGCTGAGGGTCGGTGGGGGGCAGACGGGACCCGGGGGCGGTGGGGGGCAGACGGGACCCGGGGGCGGGGCTGTGGGTCGGTGGGGGGCAGACGGGACCCGGGGGCGGGGCTGAGGGTCGGTGGGGGGCAGACGGGACCCGGGGGCGGGGCTGAGGGTCGGTGGGGGGCAGACGGGACCCGGGGGCGGGGCTGAGGGTCGGTGGGGGGCAGACGGGACCCGGGGGCGGGGCTGAGGGTCGGTGGGGGGCAGACGGGACCCGGGGGCGGTGGGGGGGCAGACGGGACCCGGGGGCGGGGCTGTGGGCCGGTGGGGGGCAGACGGGACCCGGGGGCGGGGCTGTGGGTCGGTGGGGGGCAGACGGGACCCGGGGGCGGGGCGCCCCGGGGGGGCGGGCCGGGCCAGGGGCTATAAAAGGGGCCGCGGCCGGAGCCCGCCCGGCCCGCCAGCATGAGCCGCCCGGCGCCCTTCACGGAGCGGCGCTTCCAGCAGCTCTACGGGGCGCCCGAGCCCGAGAGCGGCCCGGCCCGGGCGCTGCGCCGGCGGGTGGCCCGGGGCTGCCGCTGCTCCGGGGCCGCCGCCCTGCGGCTGCTGCGGCGCCGCCTGCCCGTGTGCGCCTGGCTGCCCCGCTACCGCCCCGGGCGCTGGCTGCTGGGCGACGCGCTGGCCGGGCTCACCGTGGGCATCGTGCACATCCCGCAGGGTGAGCGGCGGCCGGGCTGGGCCGCCCCAAGGGGACAGCGGGGGCTAGTGGTTAGAGCCGAGGGGCTGGGTGCCGGGACTCCGGGGCTCTGTACCCAGGGCAGTGGGGGCTAGTGGTTAGAGCGGGCGGCTGGGTGCCCAGGGCAGTGAGGGGTAGTGGTTAGAGCCGGGGGGCTGGGTGCCGGGACTCCGGGGCTCTGTACCCAGGGCAGTGGGGGCTAGTGGTTAGAGCGGGCGGCTGGGTGCCAGGACTCCGGAGTTGTCTCCTCAGGGCTGGGAGGGCAGTGGGGGCTAGTGGTTAGAGCAGGGAACATTTCCCCCCCCCCAGGTTGGGGAGGACAGTGGGGGAAGGCAGGAGTCAGGACCACTCCTGCCACTGACTTGCCTCTTTCCTCCCCTCTGTGCCTCAGTTTCCCCCCGTGCCACTAACAAAGCCATCGAGAGGGGAAGGGCTAGACGGGCTGGACTCTGGGGTCAGCAGGGTCTGGCCTGGCTATGATGCCCCCTCAGGCAGGAGCCGCGTTGTGTGGGGGGGGCTGCTCTCCCCAGTCTCCGTCTCTGTCTTGCCCTCGGCCGGGACGCAGCAGCCTCCCTGAGCGCTCGGGGGGGGATGCCGCTCGGCCCCTAGCAGCTCAGTGGGACGGGATGCCACTCACCCCTGCCCCTCTCGGGTCCCCCAGGCATGGCCTTCGCCCTCCTGGCCTCCGTGGCCCCCGTCTATGGGCTCTACACGTCCTTCTTCCCCGTCCTCCTCTACACGCTCCTTGGCACTGGGCGCCATGTCTCCACCGGTGAGTGGGCCCCCAGGGCTCGTGGGGTTAAACGGGGGGGGAGCTCTTTCCTTGGGCATCCCTGATGGTGTTGGTGGGGGGGCTGGGAGATTACGCTAGCCAGCCAAGGGCTGAACAGGGCCTGACCCCAGATGGGGCCTTCCCAAAGCTAGTGCCCTCCCCCAGGGAGTGGGCAGGGGGCTGACGCAGAGGGGGGATCCATACGTGGGATGGGCTCTTGAGGGACAGAGTTTGGGGGATTGCAGTTGGCAGCGTGTATGCGTGTGTTTGGGGGGGTGCGGATGGCCTGAGGGGGACCGTGGGGGTGTGTGTGGATGGGATGGCCCATGGGTAGCTGGTGCATGGCCAGGAGCAGGCGGGTGCAGGGCATGCAAGTGGGCGCGTGGGGGCACCCGCCGGGCGGTGCTCAGGGGCCGTCTCCCCTCCCCCCCCAGGCACCTTCGCCGTGGTGAGCCTCATGACCGGCTCCGTGGTGGAGCAGCTGGTGCCCCGGCCCCTGGAGCCCAACGCGACCAGCGCGGAGCTGGCACGGGCAGAGCAGCAGCGCGTGGGCCTGGCGGCCACCGTGGCCTTCCTGGTGGGGCTCCTAATGGTGAGCCTGGTGGAGGGGTTGGGGGCTGAACGGGTCAACAAGCATGTGGACAAGGGGGATCCAGCGGCTATAGTGTGCTTAGGTTTTCAGAAAGCCTTTGACAAGTTCCCTGACCAGAGGCTCTTACGTAAATTACATTGTCCTGGGATAAGAGGGAAGATCCTGGATTGAGACCTGGTTAAAAGACAGGAAACAAAGGGTAGGAATAAATGGTCAGTTTTCAGAATGGAGACTTCCTCTTTTCAGCCTGGAAAAGAAGGCACGAAGGGGGGATATGATAGAGGTCTATAAAATCATGAGTGGTGTGGAGAAAGTGAATAAGGAAAAGTTAGGGTCTGTCTACACTACAGCGCTAATTCGAACTAACAATTCGAATTAGTTAATTCGAACTAAGCTAATTTGAACTAGTGCTTCTAGATCTAAAAACTAGTTCAAATTAGTGTTTTGCTAATTCGAACTAGCATGTCCACATTGAGTGGACCCTGAACCGAGGTTAAGGATGGCCGGAACAGGTGCTGGCAGGGCATCAGGTTAGGACTTAGAGCCTGGAGCTGCTGTCTCAGGCTAGCCGAGGGCTGTGCTTAAAGGGACCCGACCCCCACCCCGGACAGACAGTTCTCAGGGTTCCCCGCTTGCTTGTCTACCTCAATGAGGGACAGCAAAGCAGTCCTGGCTTGGAGCACCCTGAGTGCCCACACTTGGCACATCACAGCACTCGGCCATCAGCCCAGCTGTACTTGCCGCAGGCTGCCATCCGGGGGGGTTAATCGGGGGGCTGCAGGAGAGCTTCCACCCTGAGGAGCCCTGCAGAGCCACCCCAGTCCTCCCCATCGGGGGCTCGTACCCCATTCCTCCCTCACCTCCTTCCACTTATCCCTAGCCCCCTTTCCTGATGTAAAAAATAAAGGACCCATGTGTTCAAAAATAGAAACTCTCTTTAACAAAACTGGCGGGGGGAGGATTAACCTCTGGGGAGACTGGGAAAAGGAGGTGGAAGAGGGGAAGAGAGAGGGTGGGAGAGGGGAGGGGGAAACCTGGGAGGAGGGAGCTGGAAGGGGGAAGCCAGGGGAAGGAGGAGAGGAAGTATAAAACTATGGTACGCCATATCTTCAGTACTGTGTACAGACGTGGTCTCCTCACCTCAAAAGAGATGTTTTGGCCTTAGAAAGGGTTCAGAAAAGGGCAACTAAAATGATCAGGGATTTGGAACAGGTCCCATATGAAGAAAGGCTAAAGAGACTGGGACTTTTCAGCTTAGAAAAGAGGAGACTGAGGGGGGATATGATAGAGGTCTATAAAATCATGAGTGGTGTGGAGAGGGTGCATAAAGAAAAGTTCTTCATTAGCTCCCATAATAGAAGGACTAGAGGACACCAAATGAAATGAATGGGTAGCAGGCTTCAAACTAATAAAAGAAAGTTCTTCTTCACAAAGCAAATAGTCAACCTGTGGAACTCCTTGCTGCAGGAGGCTGTGAAGGCTAGAACTAGAACAGAGTTTAAAGAGAAGTTAGATAAAGTCATGGAGGTTGGGTCCATGGAGTGCTATTAGCCAAGGGGTAGAAATGGTGTCCCTGGCCTCTGTTTGTGGAAAGCTGGAGATGGATGGCACGAGACAAATGGCTTGGTCATTGTCTTCGGTCCATCCCCTCTGGGGTAGCTGGTGTTGGCCGCTGTTGGCAGACAGGCTACTGGGCTAGATGGACCTTTGGTCTGACCCAGTTCGGCCGTTCTTATGTTCTTATGTTCTAAGCTCAGGGTCGGGGTTCTCACTGGACCACCTTGATTTTTGTGCAAACCTGCTCCTGGGTTTGCATGTGGCCTTTGGTGGCCAGGCTGGCAGCTCTCCTGCCCTAGACGGCCACTTTCCTGTGCCTAGTGCGGAGGTCGTGGACGTTGGAGGCCTCCCCCCTAACCTGGATGAGGTCCACGATCTCTGCACTAGACCAGGCGGGCGCCTGCCTCTTGCGGCCCTGGGCAGGCTCCTGGGAGCTGCCAGCCTGGTCCCGGGAAGAGGCGGAGGGCTGGGGGGCAGTGGGTGGCTGGTTCATGCCGTGCCAGGTGCAGGGTCTGCTGGCTGGGTGCTGGCAGGCTTGCAACTGGCACGAGCACCGTAGCCAGATCGTGCCCCTTTAAGGGCTCCGGGGCTGGGAGGGGGGCAGATGACTTTCCCTGGTGGTGCCCAGAGTGGCCACCAGGGCAAGCTGGGGAGGGCTAGCCTCCCACTAGTTCGAATTAAGGGGCTACACAGCCCTTAATTCGAACTAGTTAATTCGAACTCGGCGTTAGTCCTCGTGCAATGAGGTTTACCTAGTTCGAATTAAGCGCTCCGCTAGTTCGAATTAAGTTCAAACTAGCGGCTTGCTTGTGTAGCGCCTATGAAAGTTAATTCGAACTGACAGCTGTTAGTTGGAATGAACTTTGTAGTGTAGACAGGCCCTTATTTACTCGTTCCCATAATATAGGAACGAGGGGCCACCCGATGAAATGAATAGGCAGCAGGTTTAAAACAGATGAAAGGAAGTTCTTCTTCCCACAGGTCACAGTCAACCTGTGGAACTCCTTGCCTGAGGAGGGTGTGAAGGCTAGGACTAGAACGGGGTTTAAAAGAGAACTAGATAGCCATCGATAGATTCATGGAGGTTGTCTATTAGCCAGGCTGGGTAAGGAATGGTGTCCCTGGCCTCTGTGTGACAGAGGGTGGAGATGGATGGATGGCAGGAGAGAGATCGCTTGATCATTCCCTGTTCGGTTCACTCCCTCTGGGACACCTGGCATTGGCCGCTGTGGGCAGACAGGATGCTGGGCTGGATGGGCCTTTGGTCTGACCCAGTCTGGCCATTTTTAAATTCTTATCTTATGAAGGGGGGGCTGGTGGGAGGGGAGCGGGGCTCCATGGGGGATAAGGGGCGGCTGGTGGGAGGGGAGGGGGGCTCCATGGGGGGGCGGGCAGGCACCCTGTCCCGTGCCGGCAGCGCTGACCTCCCCCCCCCCCCCCCGCCCAGCTGGCGATGTTCGCGGCGCAGTTGGGCTTCCTGGCCACGTACCTCTCGGAGCCGGTGGTCAAGGCCTTCACCAACGGGGCCGCCCTGCACGTCCTGGTCTCCCAGCTGCCCAGCCTGCTGGGTCTGCCCTTGCCCCGCAGCCCCGGCTGCTTCGCCATCTTCAAGGTGCGTTGGGCGGCGAGGAGAGCGCTGGGGGCGGAGGGGGAGAAGGGGGGCAGAGGCCGGGGGGAGGAAGGGGCTGGGGACAGGGGGCAGAGGATGGGGGTGGGGTGCAGAGGCCGGGGGGGAGGCCGGGGGCTGGGTGCAGAAGATAAGGGGGGGGCAGAAGAGGCTGGGGGCGGAGGGGGAGAAGGGGGGCAGGGTGCAGAGGCCAAGGGCGGGGGGAGGGGAGCAGGCCCCTGCCCTGCCTGTGACGTGCCCCGTGCTGTCCCCAGACGCTGGCGTCGGTGGCGTGGGCGCTGCCCCTGACCAACGTGGCCGAGCTGCTCATCTCCGCCCTGTGCCTGGCGCTGCTGCTGCCCATCAAGGAGCTGAACACGCGGCTCCGGAGCCGGCTGCCCACGCCCATCCCGGGGGAGATCCTGGTGGTGGGTACTGCTGCCCCCGCACCGCCCGGCCCGCAGGCCTGGCTCCCGGGGCGTGGAGGAGAACCGGGCGCTGGGCAGCAGGGGAGGGGTAACCCGCCGGCTCCGCTCTCCCCCCAGGTGCTGG
Source organism: Pelodiscus sinensis (assembly GCF_052426305.1). Taxonomy (NCBI): domain Eukaryota; kingdom Metazoa; phylum Chordata; order Testudines; family Trionychidae; genus Pelodiscus; species Pelodiscus sinensis. Next base: position 13,907,847 of record NC_143082.1, read on the forward strand.
CCGCCACGGGCGTCTGCTTTGCCTCCTCCCTGGACACGCGCTACAACGTGCAGATCGTCGGCCCCCTGCCCGCCGGGTAAGGAGTCGCCCGCCCACCCCCTCCCGGCTGTCACAGGGGCAACCTCAGGGCCCCCCAGGCAGCATCCTGCAGGAACCAACCCAGGGCAGCGTCGTGGCCTGGCCAGGGCGGGTCCGTGGCCTCCCCTCCGCCTGGCGTGGCTCTGTCCGGTGACTGCCTCTGTCTCCCACACAGGTTCCCGCAGCCCCGGCTCCCGGCCTTGCAGGCCCTGCCCCAGGTGCTCGGGGACTCCGTGGCCATCGGGTTCGTGGCCTACGCCGTCTCCGTGGCGCTGGCCATGATCTATGCCGAGAAGCATGGCTACACCATCGACCCCAACCAGGTGTGTGGGGCGGGCTCGGGCTGCCGGGGGCGGGGGGTAGGAAGGCCCTGCCCAGCTGGGAGGCTCCGGTGCCTGCCAAGGCCCCCTCCTGGCCAGTCCCCGTAGCCCTGTCCTGTCTCTGCCCCTGGCAGGAGCTGCTGGCTCATGGCGTTTCTAACCTGGTCTCCTCCCTCTTCGCCTGCTTCCCGAGCTCGGCCACCCTGGCCACCACCAACATCCTGGAGAGCGCTGGGGGGCACACCCAGGTACGGGGGGGCTACAGAAAGGAGGGGGGGGTGATGTGCCTGGGGGGGCACAGAGGAGGAGTGGGCTCCCCCCAGAGTACCGGCTGGCTTGTGCAGCGAGTTTGCCAGGTCTCAGCGGGGCACGTCGGAGCTCTCTCCTTCCTGGGCGCAGGGCAGGAGGCTGGCACCGAGGCCTTGAACGGGACACCGGGGGCGGGGGATTTTCTGGGGGTCTCCGTGCTGTGCTGGGGCCCCTCCTGCAGGGCCCAGCCTGGGGCTGGCGGTGCCCGGGCAGCCCCTACCGGCTAACCCGTCCTTTTCTGCAGCTCGCGGGTTTCTTCTCGGGCGCGGTGGTGTTCATGGTGCTCATGTGGCTCGGACCCCTCTTCCACTCCCTGCCCAAGGTGAGGTGTGTGGGTGACCCCGGGGGGTGCCAGGCCCGGCGTCCCCTCCCTTTGGGCACAGCTCCCCCTGGGGGTGGCTTTGCCCTTGCCCCGGGAGCCAGCCGGGTTGGGGGCGAGGCTGCTGGGTCGTAGCAGACACTGCGAGCCTGGCTTGCTGCCCGCCAATCCCCCCGCCCCCCGGCCCACTGCCAAGCTCCCAGCTAGCCTAGGACTGGGGGTGCCAGCTTGCCACTCACGCGCCTTTCGTCCCTCCCCTCCCAGGCTGTCCTGGCCTGTATCAACGTCACCAGCCTGCGCCAGATGGTCCTACAGTTCGGGGACCTGCCCGAGCTCTGGCGGATCAGCCGGATCGATTTCGTAAGCAGCTGCACCCCCCCCCCCCCCGGGCGGGCATGGCGCTGGAGCTGGGGGGCTGCTCCCCCCCAGCCCAGCCCCCTGAAACTGGCCAGAGCACGGAGCCGGGGTGCCAGCTCCCACAACGGCAGAGCTCTCCAGGGCTGGACCCTCTGCACGGTCAGGGCCCCGCGCCCCTTGGCTACTGGCGTTAGGGGAGCGTTGGCGGCCTGGCACTGCCCTGGCCCAGAGCGAGATGGTCCCCGCGCTCGCTGTCGAATGAGACGAGGCTCAGAGGGGGGAGGCCCCTCAGGGCTTTGGGCCTAGCACGTCCCTGCTGGGGGCTGTGCCTACTAGGCCACGCTGCCCCCAGAGGCTCTCAGGACAGCGGGGGAGATGGGCCCCAAGCAGCCGAACCCTGGGGGCCAGCTGGCTGGGCGCGCCCCTCTGACCCTGCCCTCCCGTTCCAGGCTGTCTGGGTGGTCACCTGGCTGGCCGTGGTGGTGCTGAACGTGGACGTGGGCCTGGCCGTGGGGGTCGTCTTCTCCATGATGACCGTCATCTGCCGCACACAGAGGTACCCGAGTGCCCCGCGCCTGGTTTGCTGGCTGGGGACCGGCTCTGACGTGGGCTGGGAGGCGGCTGTCAACCCCCCCCCCGCCTCCTGCACAAGTGCCCCCCACGAGCGGCTGGCCAGGGGCGTGGGCATGGCTGCTCGGCGCCCTGGGGGTTCCCTCCAGCGGGCACCAGCCTGCCGCCCCGCCTGATGCACCGTCTCTCCTGCAGGGCCGAGTGCATGGTGCTGGGCAAAGCGGCCAACACGGAAATCTACCGGCCTGTCCAACGGCACCGTAAGGTACGGGCGCCGGGGGCGGGCCCTGGAGCGCTGGCAGAGCACGGGGAGGAGGCACCTCCTTCCCGGCCCCATGGGGCAACCCAGTGCTCTGGTTGGGGGGGCCAGGCGGACACGCACCCGTGGGCAGGGCCTGTCGGCCTCCCCCCACGCTCTGTCGCCTCCCCCCAGTGCTTCGAGATCCCCGGGGTGAAGATCGTGGCCTACCACGCCCCCATCTACTACGGCAACCGGGGCTTCTTCCGCCAGGCGCTGAGCCGGCGGCTGGGCCTGGGCCCGCCGAGGGGCAGCCGGGGGGAGAAGGCTCGGCAGGCGCTGGAGGGTTCCGCCAAGATGAGCATCAGCACCGTGGTACGGGGGCCAGCGGAGATTTCAGGGGGGCTCCGCCCGGGGGTGGGGGAACAGGCCAAATCCCGCCCGATCCCACGTCCTGAGGGCCCCGGATCCTGGGAGCGAGGCTGCTTTCCCCAGAATCCTCCCCACAGTGGAACTGCCCGCGTGGCCCGTCAGCCCCCCACCCTGACCCTGCTGGGGGTTCCTTGACATCCCCATTGGAGGTGGGCCCACGGTAGGGGATCCTGGGAGACGAGGGGAGGGGGGACCCCAGTAGGGCCCTGGGCAGGGGTTTGGGTGACCACTGAGGTGGCCTTAACAGATTTGTGTCCCCCTCAGGAGATCTGCGTGCCGAGCCCCAGTTGTGGGCTTGAGGGTGGAGCCGGGCAGCCCAGCTCAGGTACGCAGGGCCCCCCGCAGCTCCCCGGTTGGAGGGGGTGTTGGTGGGGGGTGCGTGTCCGACCCCACAGCCCTGGTGGCTCTCAGTGGCCGCCCTCGTGGGCTGGCAGGGGTGGCTGTGGCTCTGTGGCTCCCCTCGTGGGCTGGCAGGGGTGGCTGTGGCTCTGTGGCCCCCCTCGTGGGCTGGCAGGGGTGGCTGTGGCCTCAGTGGCCCCCCTCGTGGGCTGGCAGGGGTGGCTGTGGCTCTGTGGCTCCCCTCGTGGGCTGGCAGGGGTGGCTGTGGCTCTGTGGCTCCCCTCGTGGGCTGGCAGGGGTGGCTGTGGCTCTGTGGCTCCCCTCGTGGGCTGGTAGGGGTGGCTGTGGCTCTGTGGCTCCCCTCGTGGGCTGGCAGGGGTGGCTGTGGCCCCAGTGGCCCCCCTCGTGGGCTGGTAGGGGTGGCTGTGGCTCTGTGGCTCCCCTCGTGGGCTGGTAGAGGTGGTCATGGGGGGCTGGAGAGGTGGAGTCTCCTCCAGATGGGATTCTGCAGGGCAGGGCACCAGCCCAGGACTCTCCCAGCCCCTCTGCAGGGAGGGGTCTCGCTGGTGGCCGTGCTCCGTGGGACCCGTCTGCCTGGGCCCCTCCATGCCAGGGCAGCTGGTGGGGTGGGTGCCATCACGCCCTCTGCTCCTCCCCGGCAGGTGCTGCTGGCAGGACCCAGGCTGCGATTCTCGACTGCAGTGGGATCCCCTTTGTGGACTCTGCCGGCGCCCGGCTGCTCCTCCAGGTAGCGAGGCAGATCCGGAGTGGGGGGATGAGGGGGGGTGGGGGTGGGATTGGTGCTCCCTGTGAGCTGGGCACTTGGGCAGCCACCCAGGAGGGACTCCAAGGCAGAGCGCCCGCAGCCGGCAGCATGTGTTCCTCCTGGTGGTGCACAAGCCTTGGCGCACGGGACACAATTTATTCTCGACATGGGTGGAAAAAATTGGGAGGCCCACATGGGCGGGGGAGGCGGTTATGCCTGCTCCGAGGTGCCAGCCTGTGCTCTCCTTGCCTTGCAGATGTGCGTGGAGAGCCAGCAGGCCGGGATCCGCATGCACCTGGCAGCCTGTAACGGTGAGTCGGGGGGGGGGGCAGGTAGTTGGGGGGGCTCTGACCTGCGGGAGCCCAGTGCTGCGCCGAGGGGCCTGGGCTGAGCCGCGTCGTCTCTTCCCTGGCCGCAGGCGAGGTCCTGGAGACGCTGAGCCGCAGCGGCGTGGGGCAGCACCTCGCCCCCCAGCAGCTGTTTGTGACCGTCCAGGACGCCGTCTCCTACCTCACGCACACCACGGTGAGGGGCTGGCGCGGGGGCTCCCCTCCAGGGCAGGGGGATGGGTTGGGATGGGGGGGGGCTGCCGTCGTTAGGGACCTGGCTGTAATCCAGACAGAGATGGGGCAGCTGGTGGATCCAAGGGGCGGGGAATGGGACACGGAGCCTTCCCCTCTAGGGTGCTTCAGCTCCGGTCCAGTCCGTGGGGGGGGGGGGGGGGGGGGACTGGACTGGCCTGGGAATGGGACACGGGCCCGTTTCTGTCCATGGTGGGGAGCCCAGACAGCTCCAGTTTGTATGGGGGGCAGTGCTGTGTCCCCCCCCCCTCCCCCGGGCGCAGGGGCCGGTAAGGAGAGCCCAATGAGCTGGCTTCCCTGCCCCGTTCCTGCAGGGCAGCCAGGTGTGGCCGGGGGGGGTAGCAGAACGTGCCCCGTGCCCACGATTCACACCACTCTGTCCCCCCAGGAGAAGAGCCCCGCGATCTGGGTGTAGGGCCGGCGGCGCTGGAGCGAGGAGCCGGGGACCAGCCTGCCGGCCGAGCCGGAGGGCGCCGGGAATTCCTGCTCCGTGCCAAGGAGCAGGCGCAGCCCGCTGAGCCGCGCCGGGGCGGGGCGGCGGGGCCTCCTGCCCCAGATCTCCTGGGCGAGCCGACGGGCCGCCCGCAGCTCCCTGGTCGGGGGGCCGGAGCAGCGCAGGGCAGAGGGACCCGGCTGGCTGGGAATCGGGGTGGCCGGCGTGGCCAGCGTGGCAGCCACTTCTCTGCCTCTGCCCGGGGTGGGGGGGAGTCCTTCCTCCGCCAAGCCACCTTTGGGGGTGGGGCCCAATATAGGTGAGCCCCATGTGAGGGCACGTTGGTGTTCTGATTGGGGGGGGCTCTGTGCCTCATGCCTATGTCAGGGGGGGCTTCTCCAGAGCCAGATCTGCCCCCCCCCCCCAGTGCAGGGGCTGGCCTGGGAACAGGAATTTATCCCCCCACAGAGACGCTGACGCAGGGTCTAAACCTCAGAAAGGATCCCAAATCCCTTTTATTGTCCCCCCCATTATGTGTGTGTGTGTGGGGGGGGGCAGCCCCCCTCCCGCAGCCCCCTGGGGGAGCTGCTGCGGCTGCTGGCATCACGGGCCCGGGCCCTGTGGGCACATGGCAGTGGGGCGGGTACCCCTGGTGCTTCCTGCAGGGCTGGGCAGCAGGGACTGTGCTTTGGCAGGCGGGGTGGGGGGGGCCCGTCTCTTCTCCCCCTGGGTCCTGGGAGAGCTGAGGGGGGGAGGGGGGCAAAGGGCCTGATTCCCCTTCCATGCTGCCTTCGGGCCTGGCCTCTCTGCCGCTATAGTGTGCTTCAGTGTCCCCCCCAGCCTGGGGCCATGCTGGTGCCATCCCCCCTTCACCCCCAATGCTGGGCCACCGGCGGGGTGACCGTGCGCCCACGGGGGTGAGAGGGAGGGAGAAAACTGGGGGGGGGGGGGTTTGCAGCCTGCTGGGGAGGCAGGGACCAACGTTACAAAAAAGGTACAAAGTTTGTCTCCGGTTGGTCTAAAACCCCATGGGAGGAATCAAGGCGGGGGGGGGGGGAGCTTAGGAAAAAGGGAGGGGGCTCAGGAGAAGTGGGTGGGGCTCGGAGGGCATCTGGAGAGTATTTACATCTGGAATTTTTATAAATAAAACCCACCTTTTTCTCCCTAAAAGTTCCTCTTTCCCTGCCACAATAGAAACTGGGAGAAGTGGGGTGGGGTGGGGTGGGGCAGGGAGGGGGCCCCAAGCAGCTCATCTACTCGCCCTAGATCTGCTCGCCCGTGGGCACAGCTGGGCAGCACCCGGCTCCTCCCTCACCCACACACCGCCTCGGTGCTCTAGGGAAACCTTGGTATCACCTTGCCTCAGTTTCCCTAGAGCAACAGGCAAGGTCCTGGGTTAATAAAGGAGTCACAGGGTGGAGGGAGAGCAAGGGGGCAGATTCCCCCTCCCCCCGGCTTAGATTCAGCAACGGGATCACCCGCTGCCATCTCTGAGCCGTGTGGGGCTGAGATTGGTTGGCGTGTGGGGCACAGCTGGGGCCAGCCACTCCCCCCCGTCCCTGTGGCTTGTGCCCATGTGCTTGGATTCTGTGGGGAAAGCTGACGCCCTCGAAGAAGGGACAGAGACCTCGGCCCCTGGGAGGGGCTTGTCCCCCCCCCATGGCCAGGCCCCCCTCCCCAGCTGTGGGAGACGCCCCCTCCCCTTGCTCGAGGGGGCGCCCCCTGCTGGAGGCTCCCTGCTGCTGTAGTCTTTGGCACTTGACCGGAATCTCCCGTGGGCATCTCCCGGGGCTACAAACACTTGGCACAAGATTCAAATGTGGCACGGGCACTTGGCCCCGGGGCAGCTTGGAGGTGGGGGCGGGGGGCTGTTCTCTCCTGCTGGGGGCGCTGGAGAAATCCGGCCGGGAACAGGGGTGGGGGGTCTGTCCAGTATAAAACAGCATCTCCTGGGGGTGCCCCGTCCTCCCCCGCATCCTGCGCTCCAGGGAGTTGCCCAGGATCTCAGTGACTCCAGCTCCCCCCGGCCTGGTGCATGGACCGAAGCCCCGCCCCCTGGGGGTGCCCGGGGCCGGCGGGGGGGCTAGTTGCCCGTCATACACTTGAAGCGGTTCTTGAAGTAGAAGAGGCCGTGCTTGACGCTGACGCTGGAGTCGGCCGAGGGCGGGTAGCGGAACTTGGCGTATTGCTTCTCGCTCTCCGTCTTCTGCCAGGGCAGCTTGATCTTGGAGGCGTGGTCCACCACCACGTCGGCGCACGAGCCCACGTGCAGCACGCCCAGCCCGTCGATGAAGAACTCTGCCAGGGCGGGGGGGGTCAACGCGGCACAGCACCACTAGCTGGGGGGGGCCTGTGAGGCTCCCCCCAGGCATCCCTGAGCCCTGGTCTCCCCACGATCCGAAACCCTGGGGCATCCCCAGGTACCCCCTTCCCCGACCTCCCTTGGCTGAAGGCGCTGGGGGTTCCCAGCTGCCCCCCTCTCCCAGCCTCCCCCTTGGGATTTTGGGAACTGGACCCTGGAGGCAGGAAACTGCCACATAGTCCCTGCCCGATTGCCAGGCCCCCGCCATTTGGCCCACAACGGAGCCCCAAGCTACCCCCCCATTCAACAGAGAGGGAAACTGAGGTAGAGGGGAGGTGACCAATCCCACAGTGAGTCAGTGGCAGAACTGGGACTGGAACCCAGGAATCCTGGCTCCCCCCTAACCATTAGACCCTACTGCCGCCCAGAAATGGGGCTGGAACGCAGGCGTCCTGGTTCCCAGCTGCCCCCTCCTGCTGTAACCACTAGGCAGGCACAGCAGCGCTGCGGGGTGTGGCCAATGCAGCCCCTTCCCCCCCCACTCACCAAGGTGGGCGACGCGGCTAAGCCGGGGGTCAAACCCCACCTGCAGCACCTTGGCCGTGCGGGCCAGGAAGAAGTTGATGACGCCGTCGGTGACCACGCAGGCCGGGAAGCCCTCCAGGAGGTGGTGGTAGCCCTGGCGGATCTGCAGGCAGTCGCCCTCCGCGCCCCCCGCCTGCACGCTGAGCTTCTGCCGGTAGGTGGCGGTGAAGCCCGTGATCTCCCGCACCGCGCCCCCCACCTGCCGGGCACACGGCTGTGAGTGGGGGCAGGGACCGGCTCCCACGGGTAGTGTGGGGGGGTTCTGCACCAGCTCCCCCCTCCCCTGGGTCCCCCCCTCCTAGGGCCTGGATCCAGCTCCCCCCTCCCCTGGGTCCCCCCCTCCTAGGGCCTGGATCCAGCTCCCCCCTCCCCTGGGTCCCCCCTCCTGGGGCCCCAGATCCAGCTCCCCCCTCGCCTGGGTCCCCCCCTCCTAGGGGCCCAGATCCAGCTCCCCCCTCGCCTGGGTCCCCCCCTCCTAGGGGCCCGGATCCAGCTCCCCCCTCGCCTGGGTCCCCCCTCCTAGGGGCCCGGATCCAGCTCCCCTCTCGCCTGGGTCCCCCCCCTCCTAGGGGCCCAGATCCAGCTCCCCCCTCCCCTGGGTCCCCCCCCTCCTAGGGGCCTGGATCCAGCTCTCTCCTCCCCTGGGTCCCCCCCCTCCTAGGGGCCCGGAACCAGCTCCCCCCTCGCCTGGGTCCCCCCCTCCTAGGGGCCCGGATCCAGCTCTCCCCTCCTGGGGCCCCGGATCCAGCTCCTCCCTCCCCTGGATCCCTCCCCTCCTAGGGCCCGGATCCAGCTCCCCCCCCCCGGGTCCCCCCCTCCTAGGGCCTGGATCCAGCTCCCCCCTCCCCTGGGTCCCCCCCTCCTAGGGACCCGGATCCAGCTCCCCCCTCCCCTGGGGGGCCTTGGGCGGCCCCCCCCGAAGCAGTGCGCTCTGACACTGGTTCCTGTGACCCAACCCGCCCCCAGTCTCTGGGGCGAGGACTCACGTGCCCCCAGCGCAGGGGAAAAGGACTTTGTGGGTCTCCTCCCGGCAGGGGTCGCGCCGGTGACTCCTACCGTGTCGTGTCTGGTAATGGCCACTAGGGGGCTCCCCTCCCTCCCCGGGGCCTCTCCCCCATCTCTGCAGCCAGGCTGGGGGGAGAGGGGGAAGCAGCAGGGGGTGTGGGGGAGGGTGGGATCCTCCCCTGGGATCCCCCCAGATGTGGCCAAACTCCCCCCTTTATCTCTCCCAGGCACCCTGCAACCCCCCCCCTCACCAAGTCCAGGCTGGTTTTCTCCAGCACGTCCACCAGCTTCTCCACCCGGGTGCGGGGCGTGAAGATGAAATCGTCGTCCACCCACAGCACGTACTTGGTGGTCACCTGGGAGATGGCCAGATTGCGCCCCGCAAACCAGCCCTGCGGGAGGGGAGGGGGCATGTCAGGGCCTGCCCCCCCCACCCCCGGCCCTGAGAGCCCGACCCACCGTGTTCCCACACCCCCGCCGCTCCCAGCCCCGCCCCGCCCCCCAGGCCCCGAGAGCCCGACCCACTGTCTTCCCACACCCCCGCCGCTCCCAGCCACGCCGCTCCCAGCCACGCCCCCCCCGGCCCTCTGAGCCCCGCCCCCCAGGCCCCGAGAGCCCGACCCACCGTCTTCCCGCGCCCCCGCTGCTCCCAGCCCCGCCACCCCCGGCCCTCTGAGCCCTGTGCCCCCCAGGCCCTGAGAGCCCGACCCACCGTCTTCCCACACCCCCGCCGCTCCCAGCCATGCCGCTCCCAGCCCTGCCCCCCCCGGCCCTCTGAGCCCCGCCCCCCAGGCCCCGAGAGCCCGACCCACCGTCTTCCCACACCCCCGCCGCTCCCAGCCCCGCCACCCCCGGCCCTCTGAGCCCTGTGCCCCCCAGGCCCTGAGAGCCCGACCCACCGTCTTCCCACGCCCCCGCTGCTCCCAGCCCCGCCACCCCGAACCTCTGAGCCCCGTGCCCCCCAGGCCCTGAGAGCCCCACCCACCGTCTTCCCGCATCCCTGCCGCTCCCAGCCCCGCCACCCCCTGGCCCTCTGAGCCCCATGACCCCAAGAGCCCCACCCACCGTCTTCCCGTGCCCCTGCCGCCCCCAGCCCTGGCGCTCCCAGCCCTGCCACCCCCTGCCATGCCACCCCCAGCCTTCTGAGCCCCATGCCCCCAAGAACCCCACCCACTGTCTTCCCGCGCCCTCGCCGCCCCCAGCTCCGCCACCCCCTGGCCCTCTGAGCCCCGTGCCCCCAAGAGCCCCACCCACCGTCTTCCCGCGCCCCCGCCGCCCCCAGCCCCTGGGTTCTCTCCGGCCCCCACCTTGCCGAAGGGCATGAAGTACTGCTCGACGTGGGGCCCCCCCACGGGCTCGGGCCGCTGGCTGTCGTCGGCCACGATGATGGTGACGGTGGGGTAGAAGCGGCGGATGCTGGCGATCAGCGCGCGCAGCTTGTCGTAGCGCAGGAAGGTCTTGGTGGCGATGGTGACCAGGGCGCTGATGTTGTAATCTGCTGGGTGGGGGGAGAGGTTTGTGGGGGAGGGGAGCAGCACCCCGGACTCGAGGGATGGGGGAACCTCCCCATCCCAGCCTCAGCTGGGCCAGCTGGGGTGGCCTTCACCCCGACTGCCCTGGGCTTTCCCCCTCCGCCCGCAGGTCGCCTGGCACCAGCTCCCCCGGCCCTGGTGCCCCCAGGCACTCACCGCTGCCGTCGCCCGAGGACCCCGGGTTATAGAGCTTGGGCGTGGGCGCGTGGCGGATTCGGATGGTGAAAAAGGCCTCGTGCCCATCGGTGGCAAACTGCACTGGAAAACAAAGGGGAGACAGGCACTAGGAGGAGGAGGGGTCAGCATGGAGGGAGTTCTGGGACCCCCGGGACTCCATGGGGGGGGGGCTCTCCTCTCTCCCAGCTGGCCCTGTCGATGGCCACCCCCCTGCCCCTGGCCTGGGAGACGGGGGGGGGGGGCAACATGGGCTGCGTGGCCAAGCCAGTTTCTCCCTCTCCCTCCCCCCAACAGCCTGGCTGCAGCTGCTCCCCCCTCCCGGTGCTCTGGTACCGGGGGGCAGCTCTGAGGGGTTTCCGGGGGCCTGGCGGGTGTTTCAGAGGCAGCCAGGGAACCACCCTGGGATGGCCAAGCGGCTGTGCCTGACCAGGTTGCGGGGGCACCGGCGTTACTGGCCCAGAAATGTGCCCAGGCCGACCAAGAGAGGGGACAGGGGATGTCTCCGGTTCAGAGACGGTCTGGGGGGGCGGAACTGCTGGGTGGTGAGAATTCAGGGGGGCTGGCGGGTCCGCTCCCGCCTCTGGACACCGTGGGCACTTGGCATCTCTGAGGGGGCCTGCCGGCGGGTTCCTGGCGGACGCCGAGGTTGGCGGTGGATGGGCAAAGGTCCGGAAGTCCCACGCACCATGGGAAATGAACCCGGTCTCTTGCGCGTCTACACGGCAGGTCCAGGGTGGAATTAAGCGACACCGCTTCAGCCGCGCCGATTGCGTTTGGCGCTGTCTGCGCAGCTGGAAGGGGAAGGAAGCGCGCCCTCTGCTCTTCTGAATTAATGCTGCTGCATCGACCCTCCCTCTCTTATTCTGAATTAACGCTGCTGCGTAGACCCTCCCTCTTATTCCGAATTAACGCTGCCGCGTAGACCCTCCCTCTCTTATTCTGAATTAACGCTGCGGCGTAGACCCTCCCTCTCTTATTCTGAATTAACGCTGCCGCGTAGACCCTCCCTCTCTTATTCTGAATTAACGCTGCTGCGTAGACCCTCCCTCTCTTATTCTGAATTAACGCTGCCGCGTAGACCCTCCCTCTCTTATTCTGAATTAACGCTGCTGTGTAGACACTCCCTCTCTTATTCTGAATTAACGCTGCCGCGTAGACCCTCCCTCTCTTATTCTGAATTAACGCTGCCGCGTAGACCCTCCCTCTCTTACTCCAAATTAACGCTGCTGTGCAGACATGCCCTCTGACTCAGAGACCAGCTTGGAAATGAAGCTGCCGACTGAGGAGAGGACTAGTCTCTGTGGTGCTCTTTACTTGGCTGACGTGGGGGAGGAAAACTCCCAGGCCCTTGTGAGCAGCGGGGACTCACCCGCCAGCTCTTTGACTCTCGCTGAGCAGGGGAGAACAGGGTTCGAGCCCCGGGGCGAAGGGGACAGGAAAGACTTGTTTTTGCAAAGACACGAGGGCCTGACAGAGAACTGCCAACGGGCGCTTGAATCAAATATCTTCCGACTGCCGTTAACGTTGGGCGCCAGCACGCTGCTGCCCCCAAACATTGTAAAAATGTCCCACGTGCCGTATCTTTCAGCGGGACTTTAAAGACTAAGAAGATGGTTTATTAGGTGATGAGATTTCGTGGGCCAGACCCACTTCCTCAGATCAAATTGTGGAAGAAAATTGGCATGACCATCACTTTTTTTTTATTGTATCCCTTTGGTATACAGGCAGTCCCCGGGTTACATGGATCCGACTTACATCGGATCCCTACTTACAAACGCACTAGCTGCTTCCCGCCAGCAGACCAGGGAGACGCGAAGCTAGCGCCCCCCACAGCAGACTAGGGAGACGCGGAGCTAGCGCCCCCCCCAGCAGACCAGGGAGACGCGAAGCTAGCGCCCCCCCCAGCAGACCAGGGAGACGCAGAGCGGCTTTTCTCAGCAGACACCTCAGCTTGAGAATAAAAGGACTGAGGGAAGCGAGGGGTGGGAGAATAAAACCAAGCTCTGGAGAAATGTTTGGCTAGAGTGTCCCCTACAAGATGTACCAGTTCCGACTTACATACAAATTCAACTTAAGAACAAACCTACAGTCCCTATCTTGTACGTAACCCGGGGACTGCCTGTATATGGTCATGCCAATTTTCTTCCACAATTTGATCTGAGGAAGTGGGTCTGGCCCATGAAAGCTCATCACCTAATAAACCATCTTGTTAGTCTTTAACGCGCTGCATAGTCCTGTTTTTTATCCCATAAGAAAGGACATTCCTGAATTGGGAGGCAGTATGGGAAGGGAAACTGAGTCACGCCACCGTATTGCTGTCGTGGCCAGGTGCCAGGATTCCTAAACAAGGGAGTACATTTCCACAGGGATGTGAGAGGATTTGAGTCTGGGCGTTTGCCAGAGCACACAGGGACAGATGAACCGGTTTCTTTAGCACTTGGCAGGCGCACCTAAGATGCACGGGCCCCCTGCTGTGGAAGCAGAGCCAATCCATGACAGCGCTCACCACATTTTCCCTTGGCTTTGTCAGAGAGCGTGAGGAAATCGCTATGCCCAGGAGGGACCTTGCAGCCTGTTGGAGGCAAACCTGGGCAGGCCTGAGGATGCCCCACGGGAGGATACTAGCACCCTTTCCTGCACCGATTTTTGCATTGGGCGTGCCACGTTACTGGATTGTAATAGGAAAATGCAGCTGGGGGTTGCACCCACCTTGGCGTGTTTGCCCCAGATTTGGTGCCTAACAGGCCAGGCGCGGGGTCTGACGACAGCTGATGCTGGCCTGAGTCAACCCATGCAACGCGGATCCTTGTGTGATTGGCGTGGGAGAAGTGATGCCAGATGCCCCAGTGGGAGGGAACACAACAGGGAATCCTCGCGCGATCCCTCTCCTGGCACCCATTTCCAGACAAACAGGCTAGAGACACCATTCCTGCCCATCCTGCCTAATAGCCATGGATGGACCTAACCTCCATGAATCTAGCTCACTCTTTTTTGAACCCTGTTAAAATTCTAGTCTTGACCCCGTCCTCTGGCGAGGAGTTCCACAAGTTGCCTGTGCAAAAAACTTCCTGTTTGATTTAAACCGGCTGCCTATTCATTTCCTTGGGGTAACCCCCTAGTTCTTACATTGTGGAATAAGTAAATAACTTTTCCGTATTCATTTTTTCCACACCTGTCATGATTTTATAGACCTCGATCATATCCCCCCTTGGTCTCCTCTTTTTTAAGCTGAAAAGTCCCTGTCTTTTTAATTTCTGGTCATATGGGATCCATTCCAAACCCGTCCTCATTTTTGTTGCCCTTTGCCGAACCTTTTCCAATGCCAGTGTATCTTTTTTGGGAAGAGGCACCCACATCTGTACACATGGTTTTATAGAGAGGCAGTAGGATTCCTAACATTCTCTTTGGTTTTTGACGGCCGCTGCACACAGTGTGGATGTTCTCAGAGAACTAGCCACAGTGACTCTTGGGCTGTGTCTACACTCGCGGCTTCTTGCGCAAGTACAACCGTTCTTGCGCAAAAATCCGCAGAGCATCCACACTGCCCGCCTGCTCTTGCGCGAGGAAATGCACAGCACGGCGTGGTGAGAGAGGGCTCCTTGCGCAAGAGCCACGCTCTTTTCTAACCGGTGTAAGCCCTCTTGCGCAAGCGGGCAGTGCGGACGCTCGGCAGGGATTTCTTGCGCAAGAACGCCCTGCGGCTAAAATGGCCACCAGAGCTTTCTTGTGCAAGAGAGCGTCCACACGGCCATGGATGCTCTTGCACAAAAGCACAGCGTGCACTTGGCAGTGTGGCCGTTTTCTTGCACAAGGCTTATAAGGCTTTGCGCTGGCCAGCGAGGAAGCGGAAGTGCTCTGTGGGGGGGGGGGGCTAATTTAATGCCTTATAAGGAAGGTCCCCAGTCTCGCGCTGATAGTAGCCTTGGTTTTAAGCAGTTCTTTCTTATTTGACCTTCTCTGCAATGCCCCAGACCAAGCTGGTAGATTACATCTGGTACAGATCCCCTGCCAGTGCGGCCTGCAGGCACCATGCGCTGGATCTCGCCCTCTCCCCATGGTCCCTGAGCCCCCACTCTCCTCGCCCCCGGGTTCCCCAGCCCCCTGCATTGGCTGCCTGGCACATGAGTGACAGCAGCCTCCACCTGGGAGACCTGGGCCGTGAGCCACCTGGATCCAATCAGGGAGGGGGAGGAGCTAGGCCCTATATAAGTCAGACCCAGCTGAGACTTAGTTGTGGGTGTTTGCCTGGAAAGGGGGAAGCCCCAGCCCCTTGGAGAAGCTGTCTGTGGGGGGAATTTCCTGCACTATTTGGAAGAGGTCTGTGCCTGCCTCAGTTTCCCTCTGGACTCTGCCTTGCTACTCCGGGGTGCAAAAGCCTGGGGCATGTCAGGAACCAGGAGCGGGGCCATGAGGCAGAGGGTGGGTAAGAAAGCCTGAAGGGGGAGGGTTAAAAACAGCCCCATTCTTCGGCTGCCCCCTAATTTCTGAAGTGCCTTGACCCCTTGGAGCCTGCCAGCGGGGGTTGTCTTGTGGCCTCTGCCCCCGCGGCGCCGGGGCCCACCTGTGTCGGCGGAGTCGGGGTGGAAGAGGGTGTTGGTGTAGGTGACGAACTGCAGCTGGCGGTTGAGGTTGTCCAGGCGGGCGCCCGACAGCGAGAGGCGCGACTCGCCCTCGCCCTGCGCCGTCACCCCCTCCACCACCGCCGCCACGTCGAAGGTGCCCAGGGCGGCCGTCAGAGTCACCTGGGGGGGGAGGGAGGCCAGGTCAGTGCTGGGGGTGGCAGAGGCACCGTCCCTGGCTTGGGGATGGGCACCAGGCTGGCGCTGCCTCGTGGGGGGGGGGGGGCGACGCCAGGCCGTGGGAACAGACGCCAGGTGTGCCACCCCGGATAACCAAGGGCCTTGGCTGTCTCCTGGCCCTCCCCCACCCCAGCCCTGCCCCCAGGAGCAACAGGGGGTTCTGCACCCCAAAGCGCCAGCGGCAGCCATGGCACCCAGCCACCCCCCTCCCCCGGCAGGGTGCCCCCTCCGTGCCTTACCCTGTACAGCTTCTGGGTGGCCGCCTGCAAGCTGAGCCCTGGGAAGCCGAGACAGGGGATTAGTGAGACCCCAGGAGGCCCCGGCCCCAGCGAGCTCAGGTCCTGCCGGCCGGCCGCGGCTCTGTGTGCCCTCCCCTGCCCCCACCGGCTCTGCCCTCCCCGGGGGGCCCTCGGGCAGGGGTGGCGCTCACCTGGGATGAGGATGGTCCGGAGCGGGCGCACCTCCACGCCCTGGGTGGGGTACTCCAGCGGGGAGTTGGCTCTGGCCATCAGCAGCTGGTCAGCTGGAGACTGGGTTCTGGGAGGGAAGGAGGGAGTGAGGGGTGGGGATAGGCCTGGCCCCGCCGCAGCCAGCAGGGGATGGGGGCTGTAGCCGTGGGGTCCCCCAGCCTGAGGTGCCTCGGCCCTCTGCCCCCCTCTCAGGGCGTGTGCCTGGGGCTCACCGCTGCCGGTAGCTCTGGTACTCCCGGTCCCGGCGGCCGCGGAGCCGCGCCAGCTCCTCGGGGCCGAAGGTGGCAGTGAAGTCTAGTGAGTAGAGCTGGCTGAAGAGCTGCTTGGAGAAGGGCACCTTCCCCGCGGGCGCCACCTCGCACGAGCAGGAGTTCCTGGGCAGCAGCCTGCAGAGACCGGGCACTGGTCATGCCCCCGCCCTCTGTGTTGGGCCAGCCCCCCTGTTCCAGCACCCCCGTGTCAGGCCGACACCCCCGTGCCAGTCTGACACCCCTGTGCCAGCCTCCCCGTGCCAGGCCGACACCCCAGTGCCAGCCCACCCCCCTGTCCCAGCCCCCCTGTGCCAGGCTGACACCCCTCTGCCAGCCCCCCTGTGCCAGGCCAGCCCCCCTGTGCCAGTCCCCCGTGCCAGGCCGACACCCCCGTGCCAGACCCCCTTGCTAGTCTGACGCCCCTGTGCCAGCCCCCCTGTGCCAGACCCCCGTGCCAGGCCGACACCCCTACCCCAGACCAATACCCCCTGCCCTAGGTCAGTGTCCCTGACTGCCCCCTCACCATGCCTCTCCTCCTGGCCCCGCCCGCCCCAACTGACAGCCCGGGGGAAGGGGTGGGGTGAGAGGAGTCTGAGAGCCTGGAAAAGCCCCTCCCCAATGGCCCAGGCCAGGCTGCGCCCCCCCAGCCCGCTCTGCCCCTCCTCACGCCAGGATCTCCTCCTTGAGCTGGAAGGGGATGTGGGCGAACTTGTTGGCGGGTCCCAGCAGGGGGTCGCCCAGCAGCTGCTCGGGGGCTCGGTCCGGCCGGTTGCGCAGGTCGACGGCGCTGTAGGGCTTGGGCGACCAGACGTGCAGGTACAGCAGGGCCAGGGAGGCTGTGGCCACCAGCAGCAGACACAGGGACTTCTGCACCGGACGCATTCTGCGGGGGAAGTGGGGAGTTGAGGCAGAGCCCCGTGTTCGAAGGGGCACAGGAAGTGGGTGATCTCCTCCCCCGCTCTCCGCGGCTGAAATGCGTCTGCTTCTGGGGCGGAGCACAGCGGCTGCCAACATCCCTGACCGAGGCAGCGGAGTCTGGGGGGGTGACGGCTCAGGGTGAGGACTCAGGCATCCTGGCCTCCTGCCGGGGGAGGGTCCCCCTCCGCGCCTCACTCGCCCTGATCCCCCCTTGTCTAGCGGGATCTCGGGGCTCCCAGCACGGCTGGAATAACAACCGCTGAGCCCTGACTCCGTGGGGTGGGGGCTGCATTTAAATGCCCTCCCTGCCCCCCCCCCCAGCGCCTTTCTGCTCAGTGGTCCCCACCTGCTGCCTCTCCCTGCACCGGGGATTCACGTGTGCCACGGAGCCAGCCAACGGTACCAGAGTTTTCTGCCTTGTTCAGGGAATTGTTAACAGCCTGTGTTTCCTGTCAGCTGCGAGTTCTGGAAGCCACCCAGGAGCGATTCAAATACTGTCCCGCTAATTGGCAGAGTGCCCACAAGCCAGCAGCCTGTGTGTCTGCCGGTGGTGCACACCCACCCCTGCCTCGGTGCACAGGGCAATGTTTATTCTGCGCATGGGTGGAGAGAAGGAGCAGGCCTGCTATTGAGGGCGATGCAAAATCGGTGTGAAATTGGTGTGGCACCAGGGCTGCACCAGGGAGGGGCAGCAGAGCTTCCAGGCCCAGGGGGCATGGGACAGGGTGTGGGGCGGGACGTGCAGCCTGGCGGCAGGTCCCGGGGCTTGCCGACAAACACAGGGCGAGAGGAATGCTGCAGAACTCGTTTACAGCGGCATGGCCGGAGCCAGGCGTTCGGCTACCCCCATGCTCAGCGCCCGCTGGCCCTGGGGGGCGGGGACCCTGCGTTGTTCCCTGGGGGGCGGGGCGGGGGCTGTCCGGCTGCTCAGCCCTTTTGAGCTCCAGCTCTTGCTCGCCCTGGCCCGGAGGTTCCCTCCGCTCGCTGCACGTAGGAGAGGAATAGGAGCGCCTGCATATGCCAACATTGGACCCCTTTGGGCCAGGCGCAGCCCCTGCGATCAGGGCCCCGAGGTGCCAGGCTGGCTCCCCCTGCACTGAGATCGGAGCCCCCTGCCCCAAGATGAGGGCCCTGCTGTGCCACATGCGGCCCCCTCCCCGCCCCATTGTGCCAGATGCGGCCCAGAGCTAGTCCCGGCTCCAATGAGCTCCCATGCTAAAAACGGACCAAGAACGGGAGGGGAAACCGAGGCACGGCCAATACTCCTGTCCCCGGTGCTAAGGGACCAGACCGGCTGGCCCCTCCCCGAGAGCTTCCCAGCCGACGCGCCGCTCGACGGGGACTGACCTGGGCCGGAGCCGGGGGAGGCAGGTAAAGTCGCCGGAGCTGTTTCCCCCCCAAAAGACGCCTCAGAGACAGAGGTGCGGTCCAGCGGGGCCCCCGGTTCCCTCGGGCTGAGGCAGAGGCCGGTCGGCTCCCCTGGAGCTGGCGACAAATCAGCTGACTGCGACGGCCAGGTGGAGAGCCGGCTGGGACTAGCCACCAGCATCCCCCCCCCCGCACTGCCCCCCCCAGCCACTGCTGCCCCCAGGCCTGGAGCGACCTGCATTCCTGCCCTGTCCCCCACCCCTTCTGCTCTGCCCTGCAGCCCCGGCACAGGCCAGGTGCGGTGAGCGCGCAGCCCTGAAGCCACCTCGTGCCGGACGCCCCATGCCCGTCTCCGGTAGGTGGGTTCTCCGCACGGGGGGTGGATGGGGCGAGCGCGTGGGGGGAGGGGGACCCCAGCTCACGGGTTCGTTGGGGGGCAGACGGACAGGGGCCAGTGGGGGCTGAAAGTCAGGCAGGGCAGCTCCGCCCAGTTGCCTCCCGCCCTCACATTCGCTGGGCCAAATTCCTGCCGGGTTTCACCCCACCCGTGAAGCCCGTCGCTAGCCGTGCGCCAGGGCTCGCAGGGGCCTGGGGTCGGGTCTAGCCATGGGAGCAGGGCGCATCCCCTGCAAGGCGCAGCCGAGAGCCAAGTGGGGCAGGTGGTGTCTGGAGGCACCTAGCCCCCCAGGAGGGCGGGGCTACGAACAAGTAACCGAGGCCCCAGAGAAACGCCAGCTGCTGCTACACAGCCTGGCACAGCCCCCTGGGGGCAATAAACACTCCCCCCACCCCCCGGCATCCTGCCCCACAGCCCAGCACAAAGGAAGGGGTCAAACGCATCAGGCTCCGGTGAGCTGCGAGGCGAGCGAGGTGCCGCTGGGGGAACATGCAGCCCCGGCACCTTTCCAGCGGGTCTCTCCAGTCCTGCTGGGAGCTCGCTCCAAGGCAAGGCTGTGGCCAAAGTCTGCAGAGAAGGCAGCCCCCCGGCCCTGCCCCCACTCCCAGCAGAGCGGCCGGGCAGGGCTGGGCGGGATGGGAGAATACTTGCACCCTGGCAGGTTTCGGATGCCTGGGATACATCCGCTGGCAAAGGGCTCAGGGTGCCGTGGGCATGAAGGGCAGGATCCAACTGGGAAGCCATAGAATCATAGACCACTAGGACTGGAAGGGACCTCGAGAGGTCATCGAGTCCAGCCCCCCGCCGCCATGGCAGGACCAGGACCAGGACCATGGCAGGAACCAAGGTACAGGGGTTCCCAGGCAGGCCTGGGGGGTAACCTCGGAGACGGGGTGGGGGGGCCGTTCCTCCGGGATGGCGCATGCCTCCGACGCCTGGCCCACAACATCCCTCCGCCACAACTCCCGGCATAGCCCCCCCGCTGGCTCTCCAAGGCGCTTTGCCCCCTATGTCACCGCCCCGCCCCTTGGAGCACAGCCACAAAGTCGGCAGGTTCGACTGGAGCTGGCCCAGGTGCCGGCTGGGCGGGCTGTCTCCGAGATGCGCCCTCTATTTCCCAGCTCTGGGGCTCTCCTGAGCGCGGCTCCGCCCTCCCTCGCTGCCCTCCACACCTTAGGTTCGCTGCAGGCGAGCGCAGGGGCCTCTCCTCCAGGAGCGGTGTTGACGGAGGTTTTCCTAGACTGCCCGGTGCCCTGCGCCCTCTGGCACCACCGCCTGCTCCCGCCGGGACGCCAGGGCGTGGCACAGACCAGCCCAGGCAGGTACGCGCCATGGAGTTATTTCTCAGGGTGTGCGCGCGGGTGCTGCCAAAGCCCAGCCCGTCGTCCTGGCTCTGGCGAGGTGTTTGCACAAGAAATATTCACAGCCAGAACTAACAGGGGCCATTGGCGGCTAAGCCCTGGAAGCAGGTGATCCGCCAGCCTCCACCCGGGCAGTGCCAAACCGCCCCCAAGGCAGGACACCCAAGCAGCGGCAGGGCGCTTCCCCTTGGCACCACGCTGAAAAGAGGCAGGAAGCCGGGCCTGTCGGAGGACAGAGATCCCCTGCCAGCTGGAGTAGCTCATGGAAGGGGGCCAGGACTCGGTGGGGGCGCGGATCCCTGAGCAGCCAGGAAAGGGCTTGTTAATAAGGCTGAGCGGCGCCTGCCAACTCTGTTCTCCTTTCGCCCGGACGCGTGTTTCCGAAGCCCCGTCCGCGCCAGCCTTGGGCGAGACGCTGCCGGCGGGTTTCACGGGGCTTGGCACCCGGGGTGAAGCGGGTGAGCTGGGAGACCCCCGCACGTGGCCAGGAGACCCGGGGCTGGGTGCTTGTGTGGAGCAGGGCGTAACTGGCTAGGCTGCGCCACGGGGGAGAGAAGGGGGGGCGCTGGCGGAGTGCGCAAGTGGCCAGTTTTTTGGGGGGGCAGGAGGGGGCAGCTCCCTCATGCTGGAAGCAGGGGAGGGGAGCAGTCCGCCCAGGGCCCTGAGTTAACCCTGACAAGTGTCACATGGCTGCATGCATCAGCCTGGCCTGGGGGGTGTGGGATGAACTGGCACAGGAGGCAGAGCTCGGGCGGGTGGGCAGGCGGGCGCGGGAAATCTGGGTCACGGCTCGGGAGGCAAGCAGGAGACCAGCTCAGCAGGAGGGGGAGACACGGGGGGCAGGATGGGGGACGTATGAGGGGGACCCCCTGCTCCCCCTTCCCCTCCCCTTCCAGTTTTCTCGCTGACGGCCTGGGAGGGGGGCAGACCGAACCCATCACCACGATTCCCCGCACGCCCGCCGGCTCCTCTCCGACCTTAGGGCCCCGAGCGCCCTGCACCGCCACCCCCCTGCAGCAGCTGGGCCCACAACAGCAAGGCTGGGCCAGCCCAGGCCAGGATCCCCCCTACCTTGCCAAAGGGCAGGATCTAGATCTCCGGGGTCTGCTCAGCGCCCGGCCCCACGGAGCCTGCATCGCTGCCATACAAAGGCACCTCATGCCGGAGGCTCTGAACCGGACACCAGGGCACCGGGCTCTTCCTGCATAGCCCAAGGGAGTTGGGTGCAGCTGTGAGGTAGTGGGGGTGCAGTCTGTAACCCGGGGTCCCCCGGCCGGGTGCTGTGCGATTGCCTCTGACTCAGCCACATGTGGATTGGCCCAGCCGGAGCAGATAACAAGGCTCTGCCCAGGGGGAGAGACAAAGGGAGGGAGGCGGAGACGGCACCTGGCTGGGGGCAGGGTTGGGAGCCAGGCAGTTTCCAGCTGGGAAACATGAAGGGCACAGACTAAGCTGGGTGCTGAGGGGGCGATGGGACCCCTAACCCCGGGGGGCTGAGGCAGCCTGGCCCTGACTCCTGTAACCACCTTGCGCCCGTGCCGGGCTGTATCCCGGAGGAGCAATAAACCCTCCGTTCGACTGGCTGGCGGAGCCTGTTCTCGCTGCTACGGGGGTGCAGGGCTGGGCGCTCCCCGACGCGCCGTCACAGCAGGCTTAATAGCTGGCACTGGGGTCAAAGGCCCTGGCCTGTCCCCGCTGGGCCGGAAGCTTCCCTGGCCCGGGGAGAGCTGGCGCTCCATTAGTGCCAATCCAGTTCTGATTTAGTGCCAGCCTGTGCGCGGCGGGAGTGCGGGTGCAAACGGCGCTGCCAGGGCTGCAGCGGCCTGACCATTAAACAATCATTACCATGTACACGTGGGCACCGTGCCAGGCTCCGCGGCCCTCCAACGAGAAACTCCCCCTCCTCCCCTCGGCGGCCGTGCCCAGCTCCAATGGGCACGGCCTGCTGATATCTTAAGAGACTTCTATATCTCTGGGTGGGCCCCGGATGGAGCCCACGCACCTGGCGCGCCCAGAGATGGAGGGGGTGGGAAGAAGGGGGGGTCTGAGTCCAGCCCCCGCAAGAACAGGGAGCTGTGCTCCCACCTCGCCAGCCTCCGAGAGCGGCCGCCCGGCTGTGAAAGGCAGGATCGGGCCGCGAGACTCTGAGGCGGCCAGAGGCCAGGGGGATGGGCACACAGAGGTGTGAAGAGATGCAGCAGCTCCCTGCCCCCCCCCGTCCCTGCTTGCCTCCCAGTGCCGATGACGGCTGCCTTGCACCGGGGGAAGCAGCGAATTCCCTCAGTGTGGCACACGCCGGCCTTGCCCCTCACGGGTGGGGCCGTCAAGGCAGGATTCTTAGGGGGGGCTTCCAATTTATTGCCCTGCCCGAGAGGCGCTTGTCTGGCCTCCCGGGGCTGCGCCACAGGCTCGCCTCTCCCGCCCCGACATGCAGCCTGCTCTGGGGAGGAGCGGCCGAGTGGCACACAGCACCAAGGACGGGAGGGGAGGCCAAGCCCCTCCGATTCTGGGAAGTGCCCCGCCCCCTCCGGAGAGGGGGGGAAACGACACACCAGGCAGCAGACCAGAGAGATGCTCAGGTGCAAGGTGGTGCCTGTGGACTGTGGTTCCTTTATGCAAAGCCAGCATCTCCCCCCCCCCCCCCCGCCTCCCTCGGCCCGGAGCACACACCTGGTGCTTGCAATCTGATTATTTAGGGAAGCACAGCTCCCCGCCCCTCCCAGTATGAGAACAGCTGAGCCCTCAGGCACTGGGCGGGGAGGGCGTGTGGTCGGCCGGAGGGCGGTACACAGTCGCCTGGCTGGCACGCCTGTGCTCCCCGGCCCTGCCTCCCGGGGGGGGCTGGCCCGCGTGGGACCGGGGAGCGGATTCCACTCCGGTTTGCAAAGGGCACCCGGCCGGCTCAGGGAGCCGAGGGGCTTGGGGTCGGGGGTGGCGGGCCCAGTCGGGGGGGGCGGCTTTCGCCGTGCATTGTGGGACGCTGGCTGGCCTCAGAGGGAATTGTGGGTGAACCGTGCCCCCCCTCCCAACCTATCCCACAATGCACTGCAGGCCTCTGCCTCTCCCCATGTGGCCGAGGCGTGCGGCTGGACGGAGCAGTGCATTCTGGGATGTCCACGGGAGAAATGAGCCTGATCCCCCCCCCCCAAAGGGAACAAGGGCCCCCAATAAACTCAGAGCCAAGCAGGCCCCCGCCAGGGAAAAGCCGGGGGGGGGCCAGCCCGGAGCGCCCCCCCGCCCCCCGCGGCGGGTCCTGCAGGGAGGGGTCCCACGTCCCACTGCGGCCCACGTCGGGGTCCCCCCCCCGCTGAGCCTCACCTTGGGGGCGACGCGGGGCTCCCGCCGCTGGGCCCACCGGTCTCTGGCGACTCCCGCCCCTCAGGGCTGCTCCCGGCTCCCGCGGGCAGGGCGGCGCCAGCCTGGGGGCGGAGACACAGGGCGGAGCAGAACATGAGAGAGAGTCCCGGGGCCCTTCCAGGGTGGGGGGAACCGCGGGAGCCCGAGCAGGGGCCAGCCCGCCCCTCTGACGGGGCCCAGCGGACCAGGCCTCGCGGGGGACTGGACCCAGGCGCTTCCTGACTCTTGGGCTTGGCAGCACGAGCCTCTCCTAGCCACCCTCCTAGTGCTGTGTCTTCCCCTCGGCCGGCCTGAGCCCCCCCATCCGCCCGACCCCCCCGTGTCTTCCCCTCGGCCGACCTGAGCCCCCCATCCGCCCGACCCCCCCTGTGCCTTCCCCTCGGCCGACCTGAGCCCCCCCATCCGCCCGACCCCCCCTGTGCCTTCCCCTCGGCCGACCTGAGCCCCCCCATCCGCCCGACCCCCCCGGTGCCTTCCCCTCGGCCGACCTGAGCCCCCCATCCGCCCGACCCCCCCCGGTGTCTTCCCCTCGGCCGACCTGAGCCCCCCATCCGCCCGACCCCCCCTGTGCCTTCCCCTCGGCCAACCTGAGCCCCCCCATCCACCCGACCCCCCCGGTGCCTTCCCCTCGGCCGACCTGAGCCCCCCATCTGCCCGACCCCCCCGGTGCCTTCCCCTCGGCCGACCTGAGCCCCCCCATCCGCCCGACCCCCCCGTGCCTTCCCCTCGACCGACCTGAGCCCCCCATCCACCCGACCCCCCCGGTGTCTTCCCCTCGGCCGACCTGAGCCCCCCATCCGCCCGACCCCCCCGGTGCCTTCCCCTCGGCCGACCTGAGCCCCCCATCCGCCTGACCCCCCCGGTGCCTTCCCCTCGGCCGACCTGAGCCCCCACATCCGCCTGACCCCCCCGGTGCCTTCCCCTCGGCCGACCTGAGCCCCCCATCCGCCCGACCCCCCCGGTGCCTTCTCTTCGGCCGGCCTGAGCCCCCCCATCCGCCTGACCCCCCCGGTGCCTTCTCCTCGGCCGACCTGAGCCCCCCCATCCGCCCGACCCCCCTGGTGCCTTCTCCTTGGCCGACCTGAGCCCCCCCATCCGCCCGACCCCCCTGGTGCCTTCTCCTCGGCCGACCTGAGCCCCCCCATCCACCCGACCCCCCTGGTGCCTTCCCCTCGGCCAACCAGAGCCCCCCATCCACCCGACCCCCCCTGTGCCTTCCCCTCTGCCGACCTGAGCCCCCCAACCACCCAACCCCCCCGGTGCCTTCTCCTCGGCCGACCTGAGCCCCCCAACCACCCAACCCCCCCGGTGCCTTCTCCTCGGCCGACCTGAGCCCCCCATCCACCTGACCCCCCTGGTGCCTTCTCCTCGGCCGACCTGAGCCCCCCCATCCGCCCGACCCCCCGGTGCCTTCTCCTCGGCCGACCTGAGCCCCCCAACCGCCCAACCCCCCCGGTGCCTTCTCCTCGGCCGACCTGAGACCCCCATCCACCTGACCCCCTGGTGCCTTCTCCTTGGCCGACCTGAGCCCCCCCATCCGCCCGACCCCCCGGTGCCTTCTCCTCGGCCGACCTGAGCCCCCCAACCGCCCAACCCCCCCGGTGCCTTCTCCTCGGCTGACCTGAGCCCCCCCATCCGCCCGACCCCCCGGTGCCTTCTCCTCGGCCGACCTGAGCCCCCCATCTGCCCGACCCCCCCGGTGCCTTCCCCTCGGCCGACCTGAGCCCCCCATCCGCCCGACCCCCCCGGTGCCTTCTCCTCGGCCGACCTGAGCCCCCCATCTGCCCGACCCCCCCGGTGCCTTCTCCTCGGCCGACCTGAGCCCCCCATCCACCCGACCCCCCGGTGCCTTCTCTTCGGCCGGCCTGAGCCCCCCCATCCACCCGACCCCCCGGTGCCTTCTCCTCGGCCGACCTGAGCCCCCCATCTGCCCGACCCCCGGTGCCTTCTCCTCGGCCGACCTGAGCCCCCCAACCGCCCAACCCCCCCGGTGCCTTCTCCTCGGCCGACCTGAGCCCCCCATCCGCCCGACCCCCCAGCGCCCATCTCCCCCACTTGCCTGAACCCTCCCAGTGGCATCTCCCCTGCTGCCAGCACCCCTCCCCCCATTGTCCATTTCTCCTGCCTTTCCAAGCAGCCCCCACAGGCTCCGGGGCCAGGCCGGAACAGGACTGAAATGTTTCATTGTTCTCTGTTGACTCTGCTGGGCCTGGCACGGTGCCCGCTGTCCCAAGGAGCCTTCGCGGTGCCCAGGCGAGAGGGGCCCTTCCCCAGCCTGCTCGCCCTTCGGTGGAGCCCAGTGGCCCCGGGGCAGGCAGGGGGGCCCCTGGCATCCCCCTGCCCCGGGACTCGCTCTGCTGGGGCTGACCTAGAAATGGGGCACCTGGTGGGTGACGTTGGGCCCCTGCCCCTAAGAACTGTGCCTCCCCTGGGCGGGTGGGGTGTGTGGGTGGGTGGGGGGGGGGGGCTGCTGCCTCCTCAGAGGGGACCAGGCCTGCAGCGCTGGGGGCGGAGCTGTGGGGGGGGGGGGAGCTGCAGGAAAGGAGGGGTGAAACAAACCAAGCTGAATGCCTCCCTCCCCCGGTAAGGCGAGGAGGCCGGGGGGTGCCCGGGCCAATCAGCAGGGCAGCGCCGGGTTCCTGACGCCCAGACGACACGGTGAGGGGCTGGGGCAGTGTGGAGCCAGAGGGCTGGGCCCTAAGCCGGGAGCTGGCTGGACAGCTGGGCCAGGAAGGGGGGGAAAGGGGCCCTCTCCCTGTGCGCCCAGACGCTGCGGTAATGGACTCCCTGCCATCAATGCAGGTGTCCAATGATCCGCACGCAGCCATGCAATTGGTGGGGAGGCTGCAGAGCCCCGCGGAGGGGGGAAATGCCCCCCCCCCGCTCTAACGGCAGCCCCCCCCCTCCGGCCCCCTCCCCCAGTGCGCAGGGGCCGGAGCGCAGCGCAGAACATGGCTGCAGCCGGGGCGCAAAGCAAGGGAGCGCAGCTCCCCCCCCCCCGCCCCCCGCCCCCGGGTCATGCAGAACCTGCTTGGGGCACGGCCGGGCCGGGGTGTCCGCAGGCAGATCCGGATCCCGACCCCCCCAGCCACACACGCGCTGCACTGCGCTGCGCCCACGCAGGTCCCGCGCAGCGTGGGGGTGGGGGCGCGCAAGCCGCAGCGCTCTCAATCTCCCCCGCTCTGCGCGACCTCCCTGCCCCGTCGGCCCCGGGACGGGGAAGGGGGGGCGGGATCGCGGTGCCCTATAACCGCCCCCCCCCCGCAGGATCGCCCCCCCACCCTATCCCACCTCAGCCCGCGGCCAGAGCGGCTGCTGAAGTGCTGGCCAGCTCCCCAGCCTACCTGGCTGCCCGGCGCATCTCCCTGGCCTGCCGCCCATGGTCACATCTTCGGGCGCCCCCCGACCCCCGCTCCGGCTGCCGCGCTGCTGGACCCGGCTACCGTGGGGCTGCCGGGGGCCGTCAGGAGCCTGGCCGGCGAAGGGCGCCCCCACTGCCCGAGGAGAGAACAGCAACTGCAGCACCTGGGATCAGCTCCGGGGGACGGGGGGGGGGCGCCTTTGTCTCACACAGAGACCGCCCCCCCCCCGCGCTTTGCCGATCCCTGGGGAGCCCCGGGTGGGGGAGGGGAGCCCAGGTCAGACAAAGGCTTCCAAGACAAAGGATTTGGGGAGGGCGTTAGGATGGGGGGGGTAGAACGCAGGTGTCCCCTGTATCTGGCTCTAACTAGGGGGGGCGGAGATGGGGGGCTCATCACCTCACCCCGAGTTCTGCCCCTCCCCTCCCTGGTCCGTGCCAAAAGCCCCCTGGAGACTAGGACCCCGCCCAGCACGAAACCAAGGACAAACTGTGGAGGAAGGGCCGGGCCTGGGCGGGGTCCGGGTGGGACCCCTTGAGGCCAGCGGGGGGGGGGGGGACTCGCTTCTGTGCCCACAATTCCCCCGGGTCGGAGGATCCCTGTTCTGCAACGGGGCCCAGGTGGGTGCTGAGCCCCTGGAGGGTTCCTGGGGCGGGAGGTGCTGCGGGAGTGTCACGCCCCCCCCGTTCCCCCCCCAGACCAGGGCCGCGGGGCTGGCCCGGGGCGGGGGCGGGGCCTTTCTCCGGGCCAGGCTGCGGTTCGTCAGTTGCACCTGGGATTAGGAAAACACCCGGAGACAGAAAACGGAACGAGGATCAGCAAAACGAACCCCCCCCCCCCCCCTCGGCTCGCCAGGAGGCTGCGCCGAAGGGAGGTGCTTGACTTCAGGAATAACTCCGGGGCAGGGAAAAGCTGGGGGGGGGGGGGGGACGCGGCAGACGCCTAGGTTCCTGGTGCCCCCTAAATCCCTCCAACCAGACCAGACGCCCGGCTGTGGCACAGCCCTGCAGAGAGCGCCCCGGCCGGGGAAGCTTTGCTGGAACAGACAATGGGTGGGAAAGAAACAGCGCACAGTCAACCTGTGGAACTCCTCGCCGGAGGATGCTGTGAAGGCCAGGACTTTAACTGGCGTCCAAAAAGAGCTAGATAGATACACGCCTGGAGGTTAGGTCCATGCTGTTAGCCAGGATGGGTGGGGGGGTGTCCCTAGCCTGTGTTTGTCAGGGGCTGAGAATGGGATCACTTGATTATCTCTTCTGTTCACTCCCTCTAGGGCAGCTGTTGTTGGCCGCTGTCGGTGGGCAGGACACTGGGCTGGATGGGCCTTTGTTCTGACCCAGGGTGGCCGTTCTTATGTTCTTAGAGGCTTACAAGTTGGCCAAGGTCATATGGCAAAGTCCGGAGGAGCCCCCTCTCCACGCTAACGCTGGATTGTGCCACGTCTCCCCGAGGCTCTATGCTTTTAAACTCAATCCCCCACCCGGGCGGCTCCACCCTGACCTTAGAGCGGTCTCCGTCCCCAGTGCCTTCGGAAGGGGGATGGACTCGAGCGGGCTGGCCCATTAAATGGACCGGCGCTCGGCTCTCGTGTCCCAGTCCGGGTGTCGATGAAGCCAGCACCTGGGGCTTGAAGAGGTCCCCCAGTCAGCAGGGCAGGAAAGGTGAGCTGCCCGAGAGAGGACCGCGAGAGGGATTTGCTGGTGGGTGTCCTCCAGGCAGAGATCTAGGGCGGAAGAAAGGGGAAACTGCCCACTGCTGTCTCATAGCTGGACCCTAAGTAGTGAGTGGGCCGGGGGGAGGGTGGGCTGCTCCCATTTCAAGGAAGCTGGCCATCCCGACTGAGGGACAAGAGAGGACGGAACAGGACACCTGGGGCAGGGGGAGAACAAGGGGGCACTTGGGGAGGAGGCCACTCACTTGCAGGGAAACTGAGGCACAGGACGGGGCAGTGATTGACCCAGCCCGTGGCAGAGCTGGAATCCCGCGGCTGATCGTCCAGCTGGCTGGTTTCCAGGAGCATTACGGGCATTCCCGATTTCCGCTCCTGTCTCTCCCTACCTGCAGCGGGCTCTGAAGCCGCAGGGCCCGACGGCCCGGAGCCCCATGCGTCGGAGCTGGGTCTGCACTCTCCAGGAATGCAGCACGGTCTGATCCTAATGCCAGGCCCCGAGCCAAGCTGCTCTTGCTCAGGTGC
This sequence comes from Pelodiscus sinensis, assembly GCF_052426305.1. NCBI lineage: Eukaryota > Metazoa > Chordata > Testudines > Trionychidae > Pelodiscus > Pelodiscus sinensis. Next base: position 13,936,664 of record NC_143082.1, read on the forward strand.
CGGAGCCAAGGAGCCTTTGGCATGCTGGGCTGGGGGCCCGCGGCCCGCAGGAGCTTCCAACTGTCCGCCTGGGAGCCCGTCCCCCGCCCGCGCACGGTCGGAGCCTCACGCTGCAGAGATGCCCGTGGGCGGCTGCTCCCGATGGAATTCCAGGTGCCCCTTCAGACGGATTCAGATGCCAACAGGGTGCAAGCCAGCGGCAAGTAGCTGACTCTCACCCCCAGGAACCAGGCGGCTCCGAGAGGTAAGACTCCCACCCCAGCCTCCACCCACGCAGGCCAGGACTGGCAGCCCCCCACGGCCAGGACTGGCATCCCCACACCCTGGGGAGCCCCCTTGCTGCTGTAGCACCGATCACGGAAGGGCAGCGGGTGGCAATATCAGGGAGGGGGTGCCAGAGGAGGCCTGGATCGAGCTGGGGGAGCTGAGCTCTTGGGAGATGCTGGCGGAGGTGGGTTTGTGACCTCAACCTGGGAATGTGTCCTCAGCCCTTCCCCGGGCCCCATGTGCTATCGGCAATGTGTGTGTGGGGAGGGTCGGGGGGTCTTTCAGGAAAGGGTGCACCACTCCGGGTCCTTGCCTGCCCTGCAGGGGCGCTGACCACGCTCGGGTATTCTCCAGGAATAAGGGGTTTGCTGGCAGACCCTCCTGCCCTCCACCCCAAGGCGACTGAGGGTCCAGAGTGACCTGGACACATTGGAGGGTTGGACCGAAAGCAATCGGATGAGGTTCCACAAGGACAAGTGCAGAGTCCGGCCCGTGGGACGGAAGAATCCCAAGTATCGTGACAGGCTGGGGACCGACGGGCTAAGCAGCCGTTCGCAGAAAAGGACGTGGGGATTCCAGTGGATGAGAAGCTGGATAGGAGCCAACAGGGCGCTCTTGTAGCCAAGAAGGTTAATGGCGTATTAGGTTGTATTAGGAGGAGCATTGCCAGCAGAGAAGGGATTATTCCCCTTCATTCAACTCTGGGGAGGCCACATCTGGAGGAGTGTCCCCAGTTCTGGGCCCCCCACTATAGAAAGGACGTGGACGCAGTGGGGAGGGTCCAGAAAAGGGCAACGAAACAATTCGGGGGCTGGAGCACATGGCCTACGAGGAGAGGCTGAGGGATTTGGGTCTGTTTAGTCTGCAGAAGAGAAGAGCGAGGGGGGATTTGAGAGCAGCCTTCAACTTCCTGAAGGGAGATTCCAAAGAGGCTGGAGAGAGGCTGTTCTTGGGGGGGCAGGGGGCAGAATGAGGAGCGATGGGCTCAAGTTGCAGTGGGGAAGGTCTAGGTTGGAGATTAGGAGAAACTCGTTCCCTAGGCGGGTGGGGATGCGCTGGGCTGGGTTCCCTAGGGAGGGGGTGGAATTCCCTAGGGAGGGGCTGGATCTCCATCCCTCAACGTTTTTAGTCCAAGCCCTGGCCGGGTTGATTGAGTTGGATCGGTCCTGCTTTGGGCAGGGGGCTGGACTCGCTGACTCCTGAAGTCTCTTCCCGCCCTCGAGTTCTAGGATTCGATGGCTGCATTCTGGGCAAGCTGTTATCACCCCTGTGCTTCTGGGTCACTTACAGGGGCCAAGGGAGAAACCCCAAGGGGAGGGCCTCTGGAATACCCGGGTTAGGTATTCCAGGCCTCAGAGCACTCAGGGTGCAAACTGGCTGGCGTAGGAGCTGCCGCCTGGTCTTTGTGGGTGAGACGCAAGGAGGCACCGAGCGCGATCTACAGGCGAAACAGAACAAGGCTTTTCCTTTGGTCCCTCCGCCCCGGAGAGGAAGGGGATACGGAGAGCCAGGATGTCCGGGGTGGACTGCTATAGGCAGGCTAGCCGATAAATATACTGCGCATTGCTAATATGCTATCCACTCCATCTCCTATATTTTTGAGGGCGTTTGTCTGCCTGCCTGTCTGTTCAAGAACGCCTGCAGAACGATAAGAGCTGGGACCCCCACATTTGATAGGCAGCAAGGTGAGGGGTTGCTTGGGCCAGCCAGCCCAGTAGGACGTGCCTGGAATGGGACTGCTTCTCAGAAAACCGTCCAGAAAAGAGACAGCATCCCCAGGCAGGTGAAAGGGCCAAGCTGGGGGTGCAGCCCCCAATCTGGGACTGCCCCAGCCCCGAGCCTCCCCCCCCCCCAAAGTCCTTTAGAGAGGCTCTTGTGACGTAGTGAGGGAACCTGGCTGGTTTCTATGCTGCTGGCTCTGGGGTAACCCCCACTGGCTGCCATGGGTACCACGACCCAGCAAAACAGGATGAGTCACTATGCAAAGGGACCTCTCAACCGGTATGGCCAGACACCCCCCATGGAGAGGAACAAAGGAAGGTGGATGCTGCCCTGGCTGGGGGGCAGGGCTGGAAGAGGGTTAGTTAGTGGCTGGCTGGGAGCATGGAGGAGACAGCCTAGGGAAAGGGGCTGGAGTTTAGGGGCCCAGTCTCCCCCATCTCAAGGGGGCCTGAGGCATCCTAGCCCAGCTCTGTGACCAGATTCCATCTGTGCTGTGCTGTATCCTGGAGAGGCAATAAACTTCCTCTATTCCACCGGCTGGTGCAGTCTGTTTGTGCCATTTCAGGGTGCAGGAGACGGGGGACCCCCAACGCGCAGTCACAGCACTCCACCCTGATTCGTACGGGGACGTTGCTGGCTGTTCTCTGTCAGGGAGAGAGAGGAAAACGCACCGTTTGCTCCTCGGTCTCAGTGGGAGCTCGGAACGTCTTCTCCTCTCGTGGTTCTGCAGCTGGGCTGCTGGCATCCCGCAAGGAGAGGAGCAAGGAACAGAGCAGCGGGTGAGGGAACTGGGGTTAGGGGTGGATTTTAGTGATGGGCAAAGGCATGTGTCATTTGGTAAATCACAGAAAGAACGTAAGAACGGCCGTACTGGGTCAGACCAAAGGTCCATCTAGCCCAGTCGCCTGTCTGCCGACAGTGGCCAGCACCAGGTGCCCAGAGGGGGTGGACCGAAGACAATGATCAAGCGATTTGTCTCCTGCCATCTCTCTCCAGCCTCTGACAAACAGAGGCCAGGGACACCATTTTATCCCCTGGCTAATAGCCTTTTATGGACCTAACCGCCAGGAAATTATCTAGCTTCTCTTTAAACTCTATTCTAGTCCTAGCCTTCACAGCCTCCTCTGGCAAGGAGTTCCACAGGTTGACTACACGCTGTGTGAAGAAGAACTTTCTTTTATTAGTTTTAAACCTGCTCCCCATTCATTTCATTTGGTGTCCTCTAGCTCTTCTATTTAGGGAAAGCATTCCAGCTGCAACGGGGACGGTTGGGTGCCCCCTTTTGCGCAAGGCGAATGTAACACAGGCTGCACAGGGGTCTGGTGTCCCGGAAATCCTTCTTCCTGAAGCGAAAACCTGCCTGAGGCTGGTTGTTTGCTCTCTTGGGGATACTGCATAATGAGCTACCCAACCCAAGAGCCGCCCAGCCACTGCCTGCACGATCGATCAACGCCGGCGCAGGATCCGACCTGGGGCCGGATCCAACCTGGGGTTGGGGTCACTTTAGTGCCACCCTCATTCCCCCCCCATTGAGAATGTGGGCCCAACTGGTAGAGGAGTGGGGGGCGACCCCTCCGCCCATGGTGGGGTAACACGCAGGGGATGTCTTGGGGATGCAGAGCTGGGTGAGCTGAGCCCCCGTTAGTCACCACACGCCATTTGAAGGGCAGGGTGTTGTCGCGGTCTCACCACGGCAGGTGTGGGAATTTTCTGTTACTATCTGGCTGAACTCTATGCGTGCCTCAGTTTCCCTCATACCTTACCTTCCTGCCCCGTGTGGTGGAAAGGAAGGACTGTGGCTCTCTGAGTACACAGGGTTGTGTGGGTCACCTCCCTAGCTTGGTGGGATAAGAACATAAGAGCGGCCAGACGGGGTCCGACCACAGGTCCATGCAGCCCAGTGTCTTGTCTGCCCACAGCGGCCATTGCCAGGGGCCCCAGAGGGGGTGAACTGAACAGGGAACGATCAAGCGATTTCTCTCCTGCCATCCACCTCCACCCTCTGACAAACAGAGGCTGGGGACACCATTCCTTACCCAGCCTGGCTAATAGCCATTAATGGACTTAACCTCCATGAATGTATCTAGTTCTCTTTTAAACCCTGTTATAGTCCTGGCCTTCACAACCTCCTCAGGCAAGGAGTTCCACAGATTGACTATGCACTATGGGAAGAAGAACTTCTTTTTATTTGTTTCAAACCTGCTGCCCATTAATTTCATTGGGTGGCCCCTAGTTCTTATATGATGGGAACAAGTAAATAACTTTTGAGGAATGGAATCCGTAAGGAACTGGCTGGCACACACCCAGATCCACAAGGGGTCCGTGGAGACGACACTAGCTCCAGTGAGACACGGCTCCCCCCTCGCGACGGGGGGCACACTGGGCTGAGAGGGAGGAGGGGATTAAGACTTGAGGCCTGGGAGTTCTCTCCTGGGGACTGACTCCGGTGAACAGAGCGACATGCAGAGCCTGGAGGCGGCGATCACGCCAGCTTTCCCTGGGCTATGCGGGAGGGCGGATGTGTTAACCATCACTTTAAGCAGGGGGCCTATCACTCCATGGCAGCAGCTTCTTGTCCGTTTTATTTGGGCCTATAAACCTCTAGACACAGGAGAGGCGCTGAGGTGCATCCCAGTTCATTTCAGCTCCCAGAATCCTAGAATTGGAAGAGCCCTCGCGAGGGCATCAAGTGCCATCCCCTGTCCTTCCAGCAAGACCAAGTACCAGATCGTCCCTGACAGGTGTCTGTCCAACCTGCTCTTCAATATCTCCAGGGATGGAGATTCCATAACCCCCAATTTATTCCAGTGTTTAACCACCCTGACAGGTAGGAACTTTTTCCTCATGTCCAACCTAAACCTCCCTTGCTGCAATTTAAGCCCATTGCTTCTTGGCCTGTCCTCTGAGGCCAAGGGGAACAATTTTTCTCCCTCCTCCTTGTGACACCCTTTTAGGTACCTGAAAACTGCTCTCATGTCCCCCCTCGGTCTTCTCTTTTCCAAAGGAAACAAGCCCAATTCTTTCCGTCTTCTCTCACAGCTCGGCTACGTCTGCACTGGCATGATTTTCCGGAAATGCTTTTAACAGAAAAGTTTTCCGTTAAAAGCATTTTCGGAAAAGCGCGTCTAGATTGGCAGGACGCTTTTCCGCAAAAAAAGCCCCAATTGCCATTTTCGCGATCGGGGCTTTTTTGCGGAAAACAAATCTCTGCTGTCTACACTGGCCCTTTTGCGTAAAAGTTTTCCGAAAAAGACTTTTGCCCGAATGGGAGCAGCATAGTATTTCCGCAAACGCACTGACAATCTTACATGAGCTCGTCAGTGCTTTTGCGCAAATTCAAGCGGCCAGTGTAGACAGCTGGCAAGTTTTTCCGCAAAAGCAGATGATTTTGCGGAAAAACTTGCCAGTCTAGACACAGCCCTCATGTCTTCTAGACCCTTCATCATTCTTGTTGCTCTTCTCCGGACTTTCTCCAATTTCTCCACATCTTTCCTGCAATGCGGTGCCCAGAACTGGACACAACACTCCAGGTGAGGCTCAATCAGTGCAGAGCAGACTGGCAGAATGACTTCTCATGTCTTGCTCACCACCCTCTTGTTCATGCCGCCCACAATCAGGGTTTTCCCTTTTTTTGCAACAGCGTCCCACTGTTGACTCATATTTAGCTTGTGGTCCACTCTAACCCCAAGATCCCTTTCTGCAGGGCTCCTCCCTAGACAGTCGCTTCCTGTTTTGTCCGTGTGAAGGGAATTGTTCTTCCCTAAGTGGAACGCTTTGCATTTGTGCTTATTAAATTTCGTCCTATTGACCTCCGGCCATTTCTCCACTGTGTCCAGATCAGTTTGAATGCTGACCCTCTCCCCCAAAGCACTTGCAAGCCCTCCCCCTCCGTGTAGTACCATCCGCAAACTTTCTAAGCATGCTCCCTATGCCATTCGGTAAATCGTTGATGAGGCTATTGAATAGACCTGGTCCCAAAACAGACCCCTGCGGAACCCCACTTGTTCCAAGGGGTCTCACTGTTACATGGAGTGCCTAGCTCCCTCCCTTAGGCCATGTCTACACTGCGGATCATGGTGACTTAATTTACATCGGCACCAAGCTGCCGCAGTTATTATAGAACCATAGAGCTGGAAGAGACTTCAGGAGTCATCAAGTCCAGCCCCCTGCCCAAGGCAGGACCAATCCCAACTAAATCAACCCAGCCAGGGCTTTGTCAAGCCGAGACTTAAACACCTCTAGGGATGGAGACTCCACTACTTCCCTAGGGAACCCATCCCAGCGCTTCCTCACCCACCTAGGGAAATAGTTTTTCCTAATCTCCAACCTAGACCTCCCCCACTGTAACTTGAGACCAGTGCTCCGCCCTCTGTCATCTTCACTATTGTGAACAGCCTCTCTGCATCCCCTTTGGAATCTCCCTTCAGGAAGGTGAAGGCTGCTCTCAAATCCCCCCTCCCTCTTCTCTTCTGCAGATTAAACAAACCCAAATCCCTCAGCCGCTCCTCGTAGGTCATGTGCTCCAGCCCCCGAATCATTCTGGTCGCCCTCCGCTGGACCCTCTCCAATGCGTCCACATCCTTTCTGTAGCGGGGGGCCCAGAACTGGACACAATACTCCAGATGTGGCCTCCCCAGAGCCAAATAAAGGGAATAATCACTTCTCTGGATCTGCTGGCAATGCTCCTCCTAATGCACCTAATATGCCATTCACCATCTTGGCTACAAGGGCGCCCTGTTGACTCCTATCCAGCTTCTCATCCACTGTATCCCCAGGGCCTGTTCTGCCGAACGGCTGCTTAGCCAGTCGGTCCCCAGCCTGTACCAATACTTGGGATTCTTCCGTCCCACGGGCAGGACTCTGCCCTTGTCTTTGTGCAACTTCAACAGATTTCTTTTGGCCCAAATCTCCGACTTGTCTAGGTCACTCTGGACCCTCCCTGCCCTCCAGCGTATCTACCTCTCCCCCCAGCTTAGTGTCATCTGCAAACTTGCTGAGGGTGCAATCCATCCCCTCCTCCAGGTCATGATTACATTGCTTGGGCCTGCCTACGGTTTGCTCCCTGTGCTGGCGGTGCGCTTGCATGATCGACTGTCCAGTACTGTGTGGGGCATTGTGGGAAGGCTCTGAAAGCTAGTGATGGTCCCCGTAAGCAATGCTGTGTCTACGCTGACACTGCATCCATCTAGCTGCCTCTGCACCAAACTGGGAGGTGGAGTTATTAAGGCAGGGCAGCCGGGTTACCTTGGTGGGAGAGAAATGTAAGCGCAGATGCTTCTGAGCAAGGTGGATGTACAGGCCTGGCAGCGCCCTAGCTTTGTAGCGTAGCACAACCTTAGTGGGTGAGTGTTTCGTCCCGGAAGAAACCCTGGCATTGCTGAGTTTGGTGATAAAGGATTCCCGGGACTGGATGCAGTGGGAGTGTTTGTCCTCTGCCTTGGACTCGAGCTGTTGCCACCTGGGACAAAGCAACCCTCGCATGCTGTTTGCCCACCGCTGTTCCGGGACAGAACTGAACACGTTTCCCTGAGACCAGAGCCAGACTCATGGATTTCTTCTCCACTGGGAAGGTGAGCGGAAAGACTTTAGACATTGGCTGCTCTGCAGGGGGGTGACAGGTTCGTACGGGAAGAAGGGGCAACAATAATTAGTCATTTAATTGTATAAAGACATAAAACAGCCCAGAAATGCAACCTGGGACTAAGATATTACCGGTGCATTGATGGCTACTGCGTGCTCCAAAGCTGCATGCACTGGGGGGCAACAAAGGGGCTTGATTCCCCATTGGAAATTATCTTTCTGCAGCTGCCTCTGTAGGGCTCAGAGAGCACCGTAGGTGTAAAAACAAGAACGGCCAGACTGGGTCAGACCAACGTTCCATCCAGCCCGATATCCTGTCTGCCGACAGTGGCCAATGCCAGATGCCCTAGAGGGAGGGGACACAACCGGTAATCCTCGTGTGATCCCTCCCCTGTCACCCACCTGTGGAGAAACAGAGGCTAGGGGCACCATTCCTACCCAACCTGGCTAATAGCCATCGATGGACCTCACCTCCAGGAATCTAGCTAGCTCTTTTTTGAACCCTGTTAAAGTTCTAGCCTTCACCGCATCCTCTGGCGAGGAGTTCCACAGGTTGACAGTGCACTGAGTGAAAAAAACCTTCCTTTTGTTTGTTTTAAACCTACTGCCTATTCATTTCATTTGGTGACCCGTGGTTCCTAGGTAATGGAACCTCGTCAAAGCTGCGGCGTTACCCAGGGCGGGGGGGGAGTTTTGTCAGACTGCTCTGAAAGACCTGGGACCAATTTCTCACGGACACAAAGCTGCGTCCCTGCTGGGCTGCGCTGCCCTTCCCTATCCTGCCGGAGGGAGCTGGGTTTTGACAGGCTGTATGTGACGATGCCCGTAACGCCTTCCTTGGGGTGTTTGGCTCTGAAGAGATGCGGAGGTGCCACTCCCAAACGTGATCCAGTGTTTCTGGTCTGGTCCATTCTTCCCCTGTTTTCAGTGTGGTCGCGAGCCCCCAGCGCGCCTGGGAAGAAGCCAGTCTGTGGCAAATCCAGCCAGACTGTGTTCGCAGCCAGGGTATGAAAGCCACACCAAGGCTGGTGGTCCACGCTGACAATGATCAGGTGACGGTTCCTGGTTACTAAGCAACCCGCATCATCCAATGCCGGGATTCGTTCATCTGTATCTGTCACACGGCTGTCAACACAGAGTTGCCTTGCGCTGGGGGCAGCACTGGCCATGCGAGCAAATGATCACCTGTCATTTTTAACACCTGGAGGGCTGGCTGATGGTCTCCCCAGTTGAATTCCCCGGTAGCGGTGCCCCATCGCTCTGTAAAGAGGAACCGTTACCCTGTGGCGTAGTGGCAGGCCCGGCACAGCCCCTTGGCTCCCGCAGCACTGGGGCCAGGCGCCGTTTTGGTGCCGGGCTTTCCCCATCAGACCCCGCCACACCCATCTTGAGATCTGTTTGTTTAGCTGGTGACAGTGGGGGGCTACTAGGACATTCCTCCAGAGATGGGGGTGTCACGGAGCGTGGGGGAGCCCCCGGGCCTGCACCCCCATCTGCAGCCAGCAGGCGGCAGGGAGAACGGAAGGTTTATTGGTCCACGGGGTCACAGGGCAGCACCCAGAGCAGCCAGTGTCCTTCCTCTCGCGGAGAAGGGCCCCGGGTCCCTTTCCTGCTCTAAGCCCCTTCTCCCCTCCTAGCCCAGCCGAGCCTGACCCCCCACCCCGCCCACCCCCCAGCCTGGAGTCAGCCCCCCCTCCCCCCACCTCCGACCCTTTGTCTCCCTTCCTGGCCGGAGTTGTTATCTCTGTGTCTGGCCCTCAGGTGTGAGAGGCTGAATACACTTCCGGAGTGAGTCACCCCCCTCCTCCAGACAGTGTCCCCCTGCCCTGGAGAGTAGGAACCCAACGAAGCAACACAATCCCCGCCACGTCCCATCTCATCTCCGCTACACAAACCCCGCCACGTCCCATCTCCGCTACACAATCCCTGCCACGTCCCATCTCCTCTACACAATCCCTGCCACGTCCCATCTCCTCTACACAATCCCTGCCACGTCCCATCTCCACTACACAATCCCTGCCACGTCCCATCTCCTCTACACAATCCCCGCCACGTCCCGTCTCCGCTACACAATCCCCGCCACGTCCCATCTCCGCTACACAATCCCCATATCACCACATCTCCACTTCACAATCCCCGCCACGTCACACAGGTTCTTCTGTAGCGGACGCGCTGAGTCTCTGTAAACACCTTGATGCTCTTAGCCAGTTTGAATCCTTCTTGTGTCTCCTTCCTCTGGGTCACACACTGCTTCTCGGCTCCTTTGGTTTCCATTTCCAATTCCTTTATGGCTGATCCTTTCCCCCGGTGGGGAGTTGGGGGCGTGGCCAGGATTTAGGGACCAAGTTGTCCAAGAAGTTTCTGTTTTCTGGGTTGCCGCACAGCGTTGCGACTCCTGCATCCATCTTCTCCTCCAGTCTGGACACCAGCTTGCATTTCATCCGCCAGAAACCTCTGCTGCCTTCCAACCAAAGCAAAACACCCCCCAACCAGCCATCGCTGCTCGCTGGTGTGGAATCTTACCGAAAACTGGGATCACGGTCCTTTAGAGCATAAGAACAGCCAGACTGGGCCAGACCAAAGGGCCCTCTAGCTCAGTGTCCTGTCTTCTAACAGTGGCCCATGCCAGGTGCCCCAGAGGAAGTGAGCAGAATAGGGAGTCACCAAGTGATCCCGCACCTGTCACCCACTCCCGGCTCCTGACAAACAGAGGCTAGGGACACCAATCCTGCCCATCCTGGCTAATAGCCATTGATGGACCTAACCTCCATGCATTGACCAAGCTCTTTTTTTAACCCTGTTATCGTCTTGAACATCACAACATCCTCTGGCAGGGAGTTCCACAGGTTGACGGTGCAGTGTGTGAACTCTCTAAACTCCCACTGAAACTCACCGGCTACATCTACACTGGCATGATTTTCCGCAAATGCTTTTAACGGAAAAGTTTTCCATTAAAAGCATTTGCGGAAAAGAGCGTCTAGATTGGCACGGGCGCTTTTCCGCAAAAAACATTTTTGCGATCGGGGCTTTTTTGCGCAAAAGAAATCTGAGCTGTTTACACTGGCCCTTTTGCACAAAAGCTTTGCGCAAAAGGACTTTTGCCCGAACGGGAGCAGCATAGTATTTCCGCAAGAAGCACTGATTTCAGACAGTAGGAAGTCAGTGTTCTTGTGGAAATTCAAGCGGCCAGTGTAGACAGCTGGCAAGTTTTTCTGCAAAAGCCACTGCTTTTGCGGAAAAACTTGCCAGTCTAGACACAGCCACTGGGTTTACCACTCTTGTTCACTGGGCACTGTCCTGACAACCAAGTCTTAAAGCTCCACTCCTCTCTTGAAAACTGGGATGGCTTGGAACCAGCCACTTCCAAGCCCCAGGGATTTCAGCCACGATGTCCCTTGGTCAAACCTCAATGGATGTGTCTCACCCGGGCAGTTCTAGGGCTCATCACCAGCCCAGCGCCACGACCCTCCCGGAGAACAAACAACAGATGAACCAAACCCAACACTAACACCAAGTCCCTCTATCTGCAAGCAAGGGACCCACAGCTCTGCCCTCGCAAACTCCTCTCTGCCACTGCTCCTGCCCTGCTAACTGGTGTGTATTTGGGGCGGGGGGGAAAGAAAACGCATATGACGGGGGCCACTATGTTTTGCAAAGAAGTTTCAAGCCAGGGAGCTCGACGCTACATCAGAAGCATTTCAACGTTGCAGGGCCGCGTCATTCAGGGTGACCCAAGACAGATTTTGCTCCATGCAGCCAGCCAAAATCCAGCCCCTGGTCCAAGCCCTTCAGAAAGCAGAGTGGGAGGAGAACCGCTGGCACCACGTTGTTCAAGAACACAGCTTTGGCCAGGGATGGTTTATCCCAGCTGCTTCCTAACAGCTGGCTGTTACGGGCATCCACGTGACACGACACCAATTTTGTCATACACACTCATTCGGATGTGGAACAGAGAGAGTGCTTGTGAAAACACGGCAGGATCAGAGGCTAAAGTAAAGAAAGAACAAGTTAAAACTTACTTAGACAAGTTAAGATACCTTCAAGCCACCAGGGCCTGATGAAATAATAATTCAGACTGATCTGGACACACTAGAGAAATGGTCGGAGGTCAGTAGAATGAAGTTCAATAAGGACAAATGCAAAATACTCCACCTAGGGAGGAATAATCCGTTTCACACTGAGGCTGTGTCTAGACTGGCAAGCTTTTCCGGAAAATCAGCTGCTTTTCCGGAAAAACTTGCCAGCTGTCTACACTGGCCGTTTGAATTTCCGGAAAAGCGCTGACGATCTCATGTAAGATTCTCAGTGCTTTTCCGGAAATACCATGCTGCTCCCGTTTGGGCAAAAGTCTTTTTCCGAAAGACTTTTGTGCAAAAGGGCCAGTGTAGACAGCACAGGACTGTTTTCCACAAAAAAGCCCCGATCGTGAAAATGGCGATCGGGGCTTTTTTGCGGAAAAGCGTCCATGGCCAATCTAGACACGCTTTTCCGAAAATGCTTTTAACGGAAAAACTTTTCCGTTAAACGTATTTCCGTAAAATCATGCCAGTCTAGATGCAGCCATACAGAATGGGAAGCGGCCGCCCAGGAAGAAGTCCTGAAGAAAGGGATCTAGGGGTCATAGTGTATCACAAGCTAAATATGAGTCAACAGCATGACCCTGTTGCAAAAGAGCAAACATCATTCTGGGAGTGTTGTCAAAAAGACACGAGAAAGTGATTCTGCAGCTCAACTCTGCGCGGATTAGGCTTCAGCTGGACTTTTATGTCCGGTTCTGGGAGCCACATTTCAGGAAACATGCGGACAAACTGGAAAGGGTCCAGAAAAGAGCTACAGGAATGATGAAAGGTCTAGAAAACATGACCTATGTGGGAAGATTGAGAGAAGTGGGCTTGTTTAGTCCGGAAAGGAGAAGACGGAGAGGGGACATGCTAGCAGTTTTCAAGTACCTAAAAGGGTGTTATTAGGAGGGAGAAATATTATTCTCCTTAACCTCTGAGGATAGAGCAAGAAGCAATGGGCTTAAATCGCAGCAAAGGGGTTTAAGTTGGACATTAGGAAAATTCCTGTCAGGGTGGTTGAACTCTGGAATACATTGCCTAGGGAGGTTGTGAAATCTGCATCATTGGAGATTTTAAAGAGCAGATCGGATAAACACCTGTCAGGGATGGTCTCGATGGTGCTTAGTTCTGCTGTGAGTGCAAGGGACTGGATTTGACGACCTCTCGAAGTCCTGTCCCCTCCTACGAGTCTGTGAAAACTCAGCTTCTTATTTATGCGAGCGTTACCTTCTCCATCACAATCTGTAGGACATCCATGCACCCTGGTACTTTTGTAAATGAAATTGGCCTTTAATGTGGGAACCACGTGTGACGGCGCGTCGGGGTTCCTCCGATCCTGTAGCCCCGGAGCAGCAAGAACAGACTCCATCAGCCAGTAGAATAGAGGGGTTTAGTGCTTCTCCCGGATACAGCCCGGCACAGATGTGACGTGGCTACAGGAGTCAGGGCCAGGATGCCTCAGGCTTATCGGAGAACAGCTGCCGGCGGGAGCGCAGCACCTCTCGGATCTCGGCCTGCTGGGCCAGGGTGAGCCGGTCCGAGAGGGAAATTGACTCCAGCAAAGAGTCCTCTCCGGTCCCAGGGAACAGACCCACCAGGGGTCCTCCCCCTGCTCCTCCCAGGGCTTACACACGGCCAGCACCAAGTTCTCCCTGTCCCAGTACGGCTTCATCATGTTAACATGATACACCCGCTGGCTGCACATCCGGCCCGTCAGCTCCACCACATAGTTCATCTCGTTCAGCTGCTTAACGACCCTGACGGGGCCGTCCCAGGCGGTTTGCAGCTTATTCTTCCGCATGGGGATTAGGACCATCACCTGGTCCCCGGAAGCGTAGGCGCGGGCCCGTGCATTGCGGTCGTCCCAGACCTTCCGCTTCCTCTGGGCCCTGCTCAGGGTCTCTCTGGCCAGGCCCATCAGCTCAGCGAGTCTTTCCCGGAAGGCCAGGGTGTTTTCCACCACCGACTCGCCCTCGGGAGAGGCCTTTCCCTCCCACTCATCTCTTAGTAAGTCCAGGGGTCCCCTCACCCGCCTCCTGTGACGGGATGCCCCCTCCCCGCACTGAAGCCCCCAGGGTGCAAGCCCTGTTTGGGGCCTCGAGCACAGAGCTCCGGTGGTGTGCCGGGTGCTCCCACGCCACTGGCAAACCCGGACACCACGGTGAGCAGTGATGCGAGCGTTGCTGGGGGGGGGGGGTGAGCCGGGGGACCCCGGGTCAGGGGTGGATGGGGGAGAGGAAGTAGCCCAGGGCACAACCAGAAGGGTTGGTGGGCTGGCGCGTTTCAGCTAGGCGCCCCGTCAGCTGGACCAGATCACGGAGGATCCGTGTCCTTAGCGCCCTGGGCTGGATCCCGTGAGTGATGACGGGTCCAAGCCACCCTCCCTCTCCGACCTGGAGAGCATTGGATGCTTCGTCCGGCACCTACAACGTAGGACACTGGACTCGAGTTGCACCTGAGCGAGGGCGTGGGGGAATCAGCAGTGGCCGAAGGGGGACTGCCCCAAGAGGGCGGGGCGCAGCCCCACCCTGGACACGGTCACAAGGTGGTGGAGAACGTGGGCGCTAGAGGAATCCCTCCCCGAGCAGAAAAGGGGGGAAGGCCCCGCGTGGGTGGACCATGCATTGTTTGTTCCCCGTTAGAAGCAAAGAGGGGAGGCGAGCCGCCGGAGGCGCCGACCCCAAGCGGCCGTCCAGAAGATGGAGCCGGTCCAGGTTCTGGAGTGGATTAAGGAGACACAAAGGCAAAGCCAGCAACAACAGACGCTACTGATCCAGCAGCTGTTGTTGCAACACCAGGAACAGCAGTGGCAGCTGGTAAGAGAACTAGCGGAACAATTCAAGAGTCAGCAGGACCAGTGGATGCGCCAGACCCGGCCCTCCCCGGGCCAAGGCGAGAAGGGGAATGAAGACGACGGCGGTGCACCGCGATTGACAGTCAGGTTGACTAAGATGGGACCAACGGGCGACCCAGAGGTGTACTTGACTACGTTTGAAAGGCTCGTCACCGCGGCCCGATGGCCAGAGGCCCATTGGGCCACGATACTGGCCCCCTACGTAACCGGACCGGCGCAATTGGCCTACCGCAGCTTAAGCGACCGGGAAGCCTTACATTATTACAAACTGAAGGAAGCCATATTGGACCAAATGGGCATTCTGCCCGAAACATACCGACAGAAGTTTAGAGGCGAATGATACAGCGTCGGGACGCGGCCTCACGTGACGGCCCAGCGACTCGAGCCGCTTGGCGTTGGCTGGATCCCGAACAACGTACGGGGCCACAAATGGCCGAGCTCGTCGTGTTGGAGCAATTTGTAAATATTTTTCCCAGCGGCGGACAGCGCTGGGTGAGGCGGCACCACCCCTCTACCCTGAGCGAGGCCGTGGAGTTAATGAATGACTACGAGGCCGACGAGTTGGTCGAGGGCACGAGCCGGGGGGAAAGGTCTACCCCTGCTGCGCGAGGAGAACCGGCCCGGGGGTTCCAACCCCAGGGAAGCCCCGAGGTGGACGGCAGACGTGGGGCCGGGAAAGGGGGGGCACTCAGGCCATTAGCTCCCCCTCCCCCCGGGAAATACCCCGAGAAAAGCTGGGCTGCCTGGCCGAACGGGGAGCTCCTGGGGCACCTCCCTGTACGTGAACAGCAGGTGGGGTAGGTACTTGTCCCAGTCCTGCAGGTGCTGGTGCATAAAGGTCCTTGGCATCTGCTTCTGAGTCCCACCGAATCTCTCCACCAGCCCGTTGGTCTGGGGGTGATATGCCGAGGCCCAGGTGTGCTGGACCTTGCACTTCTCCCAGGGTCGACATGAAGATCCTTGGTCCGTGAGGACCTCCCGGGGGAACCCCACCCTGCTGAAAATGGTCGGCAGTGCGTCTGCTGCCGTGTCTGCCTCGCTAGAGGGCAACGCTACGGCCTCAGGATAGCGAGTGGCAAAGTCCACCACCTCCAAGACGTATTTCTTCCCCGTCCGGGTCGCTCTGCTGAGGGGTCCCACAATGTCCATCACCCCCTTCTGGAAAGGCTCCTCTATATGGGTAGGGGCCTCAAAGCAGCCATTCCCGGTACAGGAATCTCTGCTCCCACAGGAACCTCTCCTGGCAATCTCCCCAGGTCAGCCCGGTCCCTCAAGGTCCGCAAGGAGGGATCTGCCTGGACTTCAGCAGCTGGGGCAGGGACAGGGACCTGTTCCCCCCCACTACTTGGGTCCGGAGTCCCAGCTTGGCCGGGCTTCGTGTCTGCTGGGGTGGGGGCCCGTGCCCCCTGCTGGGAGCCCTCCCCTGGGTCAGGATCACCAGCCCCTCACTGGCTCTGGCTACAGGTGGTGACCAGGGCCCTGTGGGGTCCGTCTGGCCACTCCTCTAGGTCCCCCCCATCAGCACCTCCGTGGGTAAGTGCCGGTGCACCCCCACTTCGTTGGGGCCCTCCTTAGCCCCCCATTTCAGATGCACCCGGGCTGTGGCCACCTTAATTGGAGTCCTGTCTATGCCCCTACAGGAGTCTGGGCCAGGATGCCTCAGCCCCCTTGAGATGGGTCCCTGGGCCCCTCGATTCCAGACCCCTCCTTAGACTGGTTCCTTCATGATTCCAGCCCCACACTGCCCCTTCCCCCAACACTCCCTTCCTAGTTCCCTCACTGCCCTCAACCAGTTGGGTCTTAGGCAGCCCCCCTGCTGGGAAGTGCTCTGGCCACCGGCCAGTAGGGGTCACTCACAGCCCAAGCACAGGGACCAGTAAGGTACTGACACTACATCACACCGTGTCCAAGGAAGTCTGGGATCAAGGAACCAAGGACAGCCTCAGGCCTGGTCTACACATAGCAATTCACTCCACCCTGCTATGTTGCTCAGGGCTGTGAAGAAGGCACATCCTGTCCAGGGGATGTCATTTAATTAGGCAGACCTAGCCCCTGGTGTAGGCATGGCTAGATTAAGGGAAGAATTCTTTTGTCGGCCTAGCTGCCATCTCCTGGAGAGGTGGATTAACTGCACCATAGAAAACACCCGTCTGACACAGAAGCGTCGACACGTTGCGATGCGGCTGTAGCGTAGACAAACCCTCAGAGCTGGTGACAGGGCGGTGCTGTATCCCAATGTCAGTAGGATCTGCCAGGGGCTCTGTGCACATGTAGAGGTTACAGGAGATCCCCCCCCATCACTTAGGCTGCACCCCTAGCAGGGGTTCCACCCCTGTGGCCGAGGCCTGGCCCCCTTGCCTTATGCCCCTCCCCATGGCTTTCTCCATCAGCGTCCCCTCTCCATCACCTCCCACTGAGGATGGGCCCCATAAACCCCCAGGCTGTGTCTACACTGGGCCACTTATTCCGGAAAATCAGCCGATTTTCCGGAATGAGCTGTCTACACTGGCCCTTGAATTTCCGGAAAAGCAACGACGCTCTACTGTACAAAATCAGCCGCTATTCCGGAAAAACTATTCTGCTCCCGCTCGGGCATAAGTCCTTATTCCGGAACCCTGTTCCGGAAAAGGGCCAGTGTAGACAGCCTAGTAGTCTTTTCCGGAAAAAAGCCCCGATCGCAAAAATGACGCTCGGGGCTCTTTTCCGGAAAAGCGCGTCTACATTGGCCACAGATGCTTTTCCGGAAAAAGAGCCTGCCAATGTAGACGCTCCTTTTCCAGAAATACTTATAACGAAAACTATTCTGTTTTAAGCATTTCCGGAAATTCATGCCAGTGTAGACACAGCCTACCATTGTGTGGGTCAGCCCCCCTGGGTGGCCCTATGCATCTTGGCCCCACCTGGCCCCACCCCTGTGCCTGCCACATGGCCTAGGTCCGACTGAAGCCCTGTGGATCATGTGACTCCAGTTTAACCAATCAGCTTGGCTCCCAAAGTTGGTTACAATTTATCTTCCTTCCCTCTTGCAATGCTGCCATCTCTGGGCTGCTCTTGCCCTTTAAGAGCCGGGCGTGACGTCATCATCCAGGCGGCCCTCGCCTTCCTGATTGGCTCGGGCGAGTGCTGACTCGGACCAATCCGTCCTCGCCAGATGCCAGCCCCGTCCCAGCCCCACGCCGGCCTCGCTTCCGAGGGCCCTTCCCCGGAGACTGACCAATGAGGAGCTAGCTCAGAGGATTGGCACAGGCGCGGCCCAATGGCGGAGCTGGCTGCGGCGGGCAGGGCGGGCCCGCGCGAGGCGGCAGGCAGGAGGGCGGAAGCGCGGTACGGGAGCGCGGGGAAGATGGCGGAGGCGCGGCCGGGGCTGCTCCTGCTGCTGGCGCTGCTGGCGCCGGGGCGGCCGCTGCCCGGAGCCGCCGGGAGCCTCAACCTGCAGGAGCTCAGCGAGCTCAAGTACGGGATCGAGATCGCCGCCGAGCCGGTGCTGGCCGGGCAGGTGCGTGGGGGGGGGCGCGTCGGGGGGGGCAGGTGCGTGGGGGGCAGGTGCGTGGGGGGGGCCCGGCAGGTGCGTGGGGGGGGCACGTCGGGGGGGGCAGGTGCGTGGGGGGGGGGCCGGGCAGGTGCGTGGGGGGGGCGTCGGGGGGGGGGAGGTGCGTGGGGGGGGGCCGGGCAGGTGCGTGGGGGGGGCATGTCGGGGGGGGGCCGGGCAGGTGCGTGGGGGGCAGGTGGGTGGGGGAGGGGCCTGGCAGGTGCGTGGGGGGGCCCGTCGGGGGGGCCTGGAAGGTGTGTGGGGGGCAGGTGCGTGGGGGAGGGGCCTGGCAGGTGCGTGGGGGGCAGGTGCGTGGGGGGCGCATTGGGGGGGCAAGTATGTGCAGGTCGGTCTGGGAGGTGCATGTTGGGGGGTAAGTGAGGGGGCGGGGGGCAGAGGTCCCAGAGTGGGAGGTGAGAGGTCTGGCCAGGGGGGGTGCTGGAGGGGAGGGGCCCCACAGGTATGTGTAGGGACTGAACCGGCACGGGGGCAGTTAGCTGGGGAAAGTGGGGGCAGGGCCAGCTTTTCTGTGGGGGTTGGTCTGGGGCAGAGGGCACGAGCGGATGGGGGGCCTAGGAGCTGGCATTGGTTGGCAGGGTCCGGGTAAGACTGGAGTGAGAGGGGGACTGGGGTAGGTAGGTGCCAGGGTCCAAGCCCATGTGGAAACTCCCCTTCAGCCCATCTCCCCCATCCTGGGGCCACGTCCGACCTGGTGCCTGTGCAGACACACCCCCTTTACTGTGCTCCCAACAACCGACCCCTTCCTGGCACAGGCCGGGGCACCGGACTCAACAGCAGCCTGGCCACTGCCCCGGCGGCCCCCGTGTTTACTTCTCCGGCCGAGTCAGGCGGCTGCGCTTGGGACTTCCACCATCCGAGGCCTCCCTTTCGCACGTGCCAACGGGGAGCTGGCGCAGAGCGGCCGAGGTGCGGCGTAACGCTGCTGCTCGGCCGTGCGCTTTGAAACAGCGACTTCTGGCGCAGCTGTGTGCACCTTGTTCTGCTTTCTGGCTGCCTGCCTCTCGGGATTAACGCCGCCTGCGGAACGGCAGGGAGGGTGGCCAAAATCTGCTGTAACCGCAGTCGCTTTCTAGCACCTGATTCTTCTCCCTGATTCTGGCCTGGGGGAGGCTTAGCTAAAAGCAGAAGTTTGGGAAGTTGGCTTGTGTTTGCATCCGGAGAGCGCCTGCCAGCTGCTGCCCGACATGCCGGCTCGGGCACTTTGTGCTTTGTAAAGGCGAGAGCCTGCTCTTGTGCACGTTCAGCATCACGGTGTAAATTCGGAGAGGGGTCCTGCGGCCCTGGGCAAGTCGTTTAGGCCTCATCTAAACAAGCAGGTTGTGCAGCGGTTTGGCTAAATGAGACCGGTATTAAGGAAGTGTTACCCATCCCCCCCAGCGTGGACACTGTCTTCTGACAGTGGCCAAGAGGGAGCAAACAGAACAGGGAATCATCAAGTGATCCCTCCTCTGTCGCCCAGTTCCAGCCTCTGACAAACAGCGGCTCTTTTTGGAACCCTGTTAAAGTCCTGGCTTTCACAACATCCTCTGGCAGGGAGTTCCACAGATCGACTGTGGGCTACATGAAGAAAAACGTCCTTTGGTTTGTTTAAAACCTACGACCTATTCATTTCATTTGGTGACCCCCTCGTTCTGATGTTAAAAGCCAGTTTGGCGCTCTGCCCCCTAGGCGATGCTGCCTCTCAGCCCTAGAGTTGCCGTATCGCCGAGCCAAGGTCACGAAGCCGGCGCCAGCTCCCTCGCGGCTTGCTCTGGTCTAGCTTGCGTCCCTGAAGAGCGGGTGGAAGCCACTCTGCCGTAAGTGGCTCAGAAACTGAGACGGCTGCCCCCCCATGGGGATGCACTGGTTTCCATGGGATCTGGGCACAGCTGCCGTGAAAGCCATTCCCGCTGGTGCCTGGGCGAATTGTGGAGCAGAGCCGGTTTCCAGCCGGGGTTGAGCAGGATTTGGGTTTTGACGAGTATCTCTCTTCCGATTGGCGTGGGGTGAGCAGCAGACTTGGCTTCCAATCCCAGCCCTGCCAATGCCTCGGCGGCCTTGGTCATGTCACCTCACTGTGCCTTAGTTCCCTAGCTGCGTGATGCCGGACGCCTGGTATGGCAGGAACAGGAGGAAGCCAGAGCATCTAGCCGCCAGGCTGGCACCTTCCTGCTCCCTCAGGCCTCTTGGCCCTGTTCTCCTTCGCTGACGCCCCACCTCCGCCCCCTAGAGCCAGCCGGAGGACGTGGTGGTCGTGGCGTCCAAGTACAAGCAGAAGTACGAGTGCCGCCTGCCGACCGCCGCCCTGAGGATCCACCTGGACGCGGAGGAGCAGCCACAGAGTTACCAAGGCCTGGGCATCTCGGATCTGCTGCGGCCCATGGAGGCTGCGCCCTGCCTCGTGAAGGTGACTCCGAGGGATGCTGTGTGCTTGGGGGGGGAGGTGTCTGCAGGCCTGTTGGCCCCCCTGGAAGCGGGCTGGCTCCTGGGGAGGAAGGGGGTAGACAGGATTCCTTCGGGGGGCCCTGGGGAGCTTGCAGCACCTGCTCCCGGCCTCCGGCGGCCTGGCCGTCAGCAGGAAAGCTGTCAGTTGTGAGGTTCGGGCGGACGGAGGAAAGGCCCCCGTCTTTGCCGGCCCTCGAGGGGCACCCAGCAGCCCCGGCAGCGTGGATCTAAGGGGGCTGGGCTGGGGCCATGGCCAGTGGGGTTCTGGGGGGCGGGGCAGCTCCTGGGCTTTGTGGAATTGACGCGCCGGCTCCTGCCTCCTTCCCAGACCAAGGACTGGTGGACGTACGAGTTCTGCTACGGGAAGCACATCCAGCAGTACCACGTGGAAGGTAACGCTCGCTGTGCTGGGCCCTGCTGGGGGGCAGCGTGGGGGGGGGGTGAGTGGGTCCCCCCGCCCCCGGGACACCCTCGGCCGAGAATGCGGCCGGCCCCTGCCTCTGGCGCCTGGTCTGCGCCCGTGGGGCTGCTCGGCTGGCAGATGGGGGAGGCTGCCAATGTAAACACTTGGCAGAGCAAAGAAGCCACTTGGGCGCCGGGGGTGGCAGCACCCAGGCCGATGGGGACGTATGACGGGCACGGGGGCCATCGTCTCTCTGCTGGGGTCATGTTCGCTAGTGCCCCCGTGGCCTCCTGTGTCAACTCCCCCAGCTCCCTGGGGCTGCCCCGCCAGCTGGGGGGGTCACTGCATGATCTGCGCGGGCCCCTCTCCCTGGCATCCGCAGTGGCAGCTGAGTGCCAGGGAGCACGGGGGCTGGGGGCAGGGATACTCAGTGTTAGATCTTGGTAGCAAAAGGGGCTCCCCCCACCCCTGACGGGCCCAGCCCTTCCCCTGAACCTGATCTGGGTGGGGTGTTGACCTGGCTCTTGTCCTTGCACTGAGGCAGGGCGATCTGGTGCCCCTCCCCCCCCCGAAGTCTGGGGCTAGCCTGGACTTGGGCCTCTGGCCTGCCCCAGCTGTCCCGCGGCACCGGGGGCCAACAGCACATGGAACACCCGGTCCTGCCCGCCCTCCCTCCCTGGGTGTCTCTCCCCGGGGCCTGGCCGTCCTGGAGCTCTAACGGGGGTGGCTGGGGTCTCTTTGCTTCCCAGAGTCGGAGATTAAAGGGGACGTCCTGTACCTGGGCTACTATCAGTCAGCGTTCGACTGGGACAACGAGACGGCCAAGGTTGGTGCGCCGGGGTGGGAGTCCAGAGCTGGCTCAGCGAATGGGGGAGCAGTCTGGCTGGAAGTCCCCACCAATGCCCCCCCCCTCCCCGGAAGCGGCCCCGTTGGGCAGGGCAGGGCACTGACTGGCTGTGGCAGATTGGCTGCCTCAGTTTCCCCACCTGTCAAATGGGGCTCCTGCCTCCCAGGATGCCGAGCGGGACGGGGGGGCTTTGAGACAGGCCTGGGAAGTGGGGGCTCGAACGGCTCTCACCCCGCCCGCCCTTTGCAGGCCTCGAAGCAGCACCGGCTCAAACGCTACCACAGCCAGACCTACGGCAACGGCTCCAGGTGCGACCTGAGCGGGCAGCCCCGAGAAGCCGAGGTCAGGGTAAGCGGGCGGGGGAGGGGCAGGCGGGGGGTGGGGGCAGGTGCCTTGCAGTGCCGGGGGGAGGCGCCGTGTGCCTGACCCCTGCCCCCTCCCCCCTTGGCGGCAGTTCCTGTGCGAGGAGGGCTCCGGGGACTACATCGCCCGCGTGGATGAGCCGCAGTCCTGCTCCTACGTCCTGACCGTGCACACCACCCGCATCTGCCACCACCCCTTCCTGCGCCCGCCCTCCACGGCCACGCCCCAGGCCATCCGCTGCCACCCGGCCCTCAGCCCGGCCCAGTACGTCGACTACGTCCAAGCCCAAGTGTGTGAGTGTCGGGGGGCGGGGGACGACTCGGGTCGAAATCAAGGCTTGTTCCAGCCACCAGAGCCCAACCTGCTGTAGAGCGGGTCCTGGGGGGCCGCCCCGCCACCCTGGGGTGGGCGGGGTCTGGGGGGGCCGCCCGCCTCTCTGGGGTGGGCGGGGTCTGGGGGGGGCCGCCCGCCTCTCTGGGGTGGGCGGGGTCTGGGGGGGCCGCCCCGCCTCTCTGGGGTGGGCGGGGTCTGGGGGGGGCCGCCCGCCTCTCTGGGGTGGGCGGGGTCTGGGGGGGCCGCCCCGCCTCTCTGGGGTGGGCGGGTTCTTGGCTTGCCTTCCCTGACCTCTCTGGGGTGGGTGGTTCTGGGGTGTTGCCCCGCCTTTCTGGGGCGAGCAGATTCTGGGGGGCTGCACCCCCCTCGCCTTTCTGAGGGGCTGCACCCCCCCGCCTCTCTGGGGTGGGTGGGGTCTGGGGGGGGCCGCCCCGCCTCTCTGGGGTGGGCGGGGTCTGGGGGGGGGCCGCCCCGCCTCTCTGGGGTGGGTGGGTTCTTGGGTTGCCTTCCCTGACCTCTTTGGGGTGTGTGGTTCTGGGGTGTTGCCCCGCCTTTCTGGGGCGAGCAGATTCTGGGGGGCTGCACCCCCCTGCCTCTCTGGGGTGGGTGGGGTCTGGGGGGACCGCCCCACCTCTCTGGGCTGAGTGGGTTCTTGGGTTGCCTTGCCTGACCTCTCCGGGGTGGGCGGGTTCTGGGTGCCGCCCCGTTGGGGTGGGCGGGTTGTGCCTCAAATCTCTGCTGCCCCCCGCAGTTGACACCAAGCGCAAGGTGGACGAGATCTCCGAGGAGCTGAAGACCCTGGACACGAGGCTGTGGACCGAGCGAGGCCCCAGCCCTGCCGCCCAGCACCCGGAAGGCCTGGAGCCCGCCCAGCCCGTCCATGGGGAGCAGGAGCCGGAGGGCACCGGTATGGCCACCTCATGGTGCTTCCGCTCCCGCTGGGGCAGCCCTCCCCTCTGTCCGGGTGCGGGGCCCGGGGCTGAGATCGGCCGTGTCCTCGGGGCGGGGGCCTGGGGCTGAGATCGGCCGTGTCCTCGGGGCGGGGGCCGGGGGCCTGGGGCACCGTGGGGCTGCACCGTGCCGGGGTGGGGCCGGGGGCCGGGTCGTGCGCCCATTGAGCCCGGCTGCAGAGGGCGCCCGGCTGGCAGCTTGGCCTGGGGGGCTGGGCTCTCCCGTCGCTCCCCCAGGACGTGGGCGGTGACGTTTTCTGCTTCCTTGGTCCAGCCGCTCCCCGCGACCCCCGGCCTGGCCCGGCGGAGGACGCCGACTTTGGAGACGGCCCATTTGGAGCAGGCAGGCAAGCGGGCGACCTGCCGGACCACAGCAAGGTACCCGCCTGGGCCTCCCTCCTGGCTTTGCCGGCGCTGAACCGGGACGCTGGCCACGCCGGGCCTGCCCCTCTGGGCTCCGGCTGGGGGGGCGTCGGGGCAGCTCCCGCAGAGCCCCCCCAGCTCTGCAGTGACCGTGGGCTGCCACTGCGTGGCGCTGCTGAGCCGCACAGGGCTCCGCTCCCTTCCTCCCGGCTCCGTGCGCCCCACAGGGCTTGGCCGGCCGGGGGGCAGCCGCTCGCCCAGGTGCGTGGCCTTTCAGGGCCAGCTGGGGCTTTGCGAGTGGCCGTGCGGGTGCAGCTCCCGGCGCCGGGGCGGAGGCACTTCAGGGCTGGCCAGTTTCTCCCCCTGCCCTGCTCCTGGGGAGCCGCCGCTGGGTTCCCCCTGGTCGCTCTGACTCCCGGGTCGTCTCCGGCAGGAGGACGAGGCTGCTGACCAGATGCCCGATGACCCCCAGGCAGGTGAGTGTCCAGTCGAACTCTGGGACAAACCTCTCTGGGCCCTACTTCGGGGGGGGGGGGGGTATGCGAGTCCCAGCTAGGATATTCTGTCCCACCCCGGGGCTATTCTGGGGAAGGGGTGTCCCCCCTTAGCCATGGGGCCCACAGCCGTTCCTGGGCGAGCTTTCCCCCAGCTAGTTCAGACATCACCCCCCAGGGGCGCAGTGTCCACGGGCCCTTACACCCCCCCCCTCGCAAAGGCATGGGGGTTGCAGCCTGTGCAATTGGGGTGCACATTGGGCAAGAACAAGCCAAAGGCACCGAGCGTTCCGGCGACTTGCCATCCTCCTCGGCTGCAGAGCTGGAAGCCAAGGCCACGGAGGCACCGGTCTCTGTCATGGCCCTGGGCAAACACCCCGGCCATCTCGTCCTGCTCTGCCGGGAGCCGGCCTGTCGGCGCCAAGTGATCAGCCGGCCCGGGGCAGCCCTGCGCCTGTAGCGGGGCGCTGATCTGTGGTGCCCGTTGCTGACGGGGGCACATTATCGGGCAGAGCGCGCCCAGGCCATGGGGGGTCAGTCTGCCTGGTTCTCCGTCTCGGAACACGCCCCTCCCGGCTCCCTCCCGCCTCAGATATTCCTGTTTCTCCGGCCTCCTTCAGATTTCCAGCAAAAAATCCACTTCAAAGTGATCCGGAGCCCGGGGGACTTGGTGCAGTTCATCGAGGCACTGAAGGAAAGCACCAGGAAGGTATGTGGGGCTGGCGCTGCTCCCCCCCCTCCCCCCCGCTGCTCCTCGCCCTCCTGGCGCCCAGCCTTGCTCCGTGCCTCAGTTTCCCCACCCGGGACGCTAACCCTCTCTGACTGCCCAGGCCAGCACTGAGAGCTTCCTGCTGGTTGGCCACTGTCGGAGGCAGGATCCGGGGCTAGATGGGCCTGGGGTCGGCCCTCGTCCAACGCGCTGAGGGCGGGGCGTGTCTAGAACCCTCCCCCCAGCTGCTGCCCATCCCCCAGGGGAAGGAGAAGGAGAGCGAGGCGGAGCAGAACCAGGAGGCCCTGAGGGCTGAGGCGGGGGTGCCGGCCCCTGGGAGCGAGCGGCCAGAGGGGGAGGACGAAGAGGAGCTACTGGGGCCGTTGGAGGAGGAGGAGCTGGAGGACATGCTGCTGCCCGGCGGGGAGGTGGCCTCGCTGAAGGAGGAGGTGCAAACGGAAATGCAGCAGGAGTTCGACCACATCATGGATGAGGTGAGGCTGGGCCCGGCGCCAGGCCGCCCTCTCTGCCCTCGCCCGGGGCACAGCTGGGCCCTGATCGCTGGGCACCAGCCAGTCGGAATGGCTGCTATGGGGTGGGCAGCACCCCTGGCATCGGAAGTGTTCCCGCCCCGGGGGCGTGTGGCTATTCCTGCCTGAGCCGGGCGCCCTGCCCCGTCGCTGGGTCCTCTGCCTGGATCTGCGAGAGCCCAGGGCTCCGGTGGGGTGGCAGTTCTGCCTGGAGCCACCAGGGGGCGATGGCGCCCTCCTGTGAACAGGGGCTGCACCCTCGTGGTGTTCCCTGGCGTCCGTGCCCCGGGGCAGAGGGCACGGGGGCCCCGCTGTGGGGGCTCGGCTGGCCGCCGGGGGGTCCCATGCGCCGCGGCCTCTCGCCGTAACCGCTGCCGCTCCCAGGTGGAGGAGGAGCTGGAGACCGAGGGCCTGAAGGGCGACTTTGACCGGAGCCAGGCCTCCAAGTCGCTGGCCTCCACCCTCAACAAGCTGATGGACAAGCTGGATGGCGGCAAAGCGGCCGAGAAGGAGAAGGAGGAAGAGGAGGGGGAGGGAGACCCAGCTAAGGGCAGCGCCAGCCACTCGGCCAAGCAAGCAGCTGGTACGTTCCCGGATGGGTCTTTGAGTCCCCCCGCAGCCTAGAGCCACCCCCAGGCTGCTCCAGCCGGTCGTCCAGGGCGAGCCATGGCTCCCACCAAAGGTGTCCTGTCTGGAAATCCGGCCCGGTCTGGGGAGCCCCCAGCCGAGCTTTGGCCCCGTCACCACCCCCGCGTTCCCTTCCGCCCCAGACGCCGGCGCGGACGGGCGCGTGCAGGTGCGGGTGACGCGGATCAAGCCGGGCAGCCCCCTGCAGAAGGAGCTGAGGGTCCGGGAGATGGGCAGGGACAACCCGCAGCTTCAGCACATCGAGAACGTGGTGAAGGACCTGCTGGAGAGAGAGGGCCTGAGGGCGGAAGGTAACGCCGGCCGGAGGGCCAGGGCACCGCTGGGGATCGGAGCTCCCTGGGCAGCCCCCAGGCCCTGTCGCTCATGAGCCGCCTGCGGGGGGCGGATGGGAAATCAACCGGGGCTGCCCCGTGGGCTGGTGTCCCAAATCCGCTGCTGCTGGCCCCTGGGAGTCTGACATAGGCCGATGGGGGCCCTGATCCCTCCCGACTTCCGACAGTCACCTCTACTAGCAGTGCCTAAATCCGGCTTTCCCAGCCAGGCCCTGCCCCACCCTCAGCTCCTGGGGGGAGCCCCAGAGTCAGGCTTCGGGGTGGCAGGCTGGGGGGCTGGTTTCCCACCTCCTTTGTGGGCATGAGCCTGGGGGGCGATTGCCTATGCCCCCTCCAGCGGACTGCCCGGGTCTGGCCTCGCTGGGACGTGCTGGGGCCAGGCCTGGAGCCTGCTCTAAGGCTCATGTTCCCTGGGCTCTGCCTGGCAGGTAAAATCGAGATCAAAATCGTGACGACGGGGGGCTTTGGGGACGAGGACGATACCCACTGGCTGTCGGACGAGGACACCAAGAACCTCAAGGACATCTTCTTCAATATCCTGGTGAAAGCACGTCTCATGCCGCTGGGGGCGGGGCCTTTGCGACCGGGGGGCGGGGTCTTTGCTTGCTTTTTCCATGCAAGCGGGCCGCCGCCGTGCCTGGACGAATCCCCACGCAAGGCAGATCGGGTGGGGGAAACTGAGTCACAGAAGGGCAGTGACTTTCCCCAGGCCAGTGAGACGGCAGCAGAGCTGGGGGGTGGAAGCCAGGTGTCCCGCCGAGGCCATGTTGGAGACTGAACGGCATCCCTGCCTCACCAGAGCTAGAAGCCCCCTGGAATTGCAGCCACCTCTGGGGAGGCGGGATGAGCTGGCTTCCGCAGCTGTCAGGGACCAAACCGGAGCAGATGAGGTCCCCTCTGTCCCCAAAGCCTGGACCCCTAAGACGCTGTGGCCCTTCTGGGGGGGTTGAAGGGCCGAGTCTCCCAGCTCTAGGTTCCAGGCAGCTTCTCCAGAGCAGGGCGGGAGGCTACCGGGGCCAAGTTCAGCTGATGCCCCCCTTTCCCGGCTGCAAGGGGGGGGCGCTGCTGTGGGGGTCTCGACCCAGCCCCTCCATTGGCCCCTGCTCTCTGCCTCTCCAGATCCAGGGCACAGAGGAAGTCCACAAGGAGCGGCGGCGGCAGCAGGAGCTGGAGGACAACTATCGCTTTGTGTGGGGGCAGCGGCAGGAGGAGGCGCAAGCGGACGGCGGCACCGACTCGGAGGAGCTGGATTTCTGAGCAGGCGTGGGGCCCTGCCCCCCCGCCCCTCCCCTGCCCTGCCCTGTCCCACTGACTCCACTAGGCCACGGAGCCAGGGACAAAAATCAGGCCGGGGGGAGGGAAAGAAGCAAAGCCCCAAATCTCAGGACTGCCCCTTGAAACGCGGGTCAGCTGGACACCCTAGTGACTAGTGACCCCGGAGCCGTGGCTCCTAGCTGGGCCACATCAGCACTTGTGTGCCTCCCAGGTCTGTCCCCGCAGCACAGCAGGGGCCTGTCTCGGATGGCTCCGGCAGGGACCGGCTGCTTTCCAGACTAAGGGCAGGAGCATCCTCTTGGGTCCCTGCAAGAAAGGGAGGGCGGGTGAGGGCAGCACCAGCAGTGGGCGACCCTCTAGCAGGCTCCGTGCACCCATAGGAACAAGGTCGCCTGCCCCCAGAATTGCCCAGGAGCTGGGCGGCCGGGGGCCGTGCCCGGAGAGCCAGGCTGGCCTGGGCTGGATGCAGAGCATCGGCAGGGTGGGAATCGGGCTTGGCTGCCCTGGGCGTGTGGATCTCCCCCGGGGGGCTGCAGGGCCTGGGGGGCAGGTAGGAAGGCTCCTCAGGGCTGCTGCTGCTGCTGCTGGTGGGTTTTGGTCTGGAACAGGGGGCGGAGCCTGGAGCCTGGCTAGCTCCCCCCCCCCCACTGAACCCTCCCGGCCCCACAGCTGCCATGCTGCAGTGCTTGCCCACTTCAGTAAGGCCCCCCAGGTCCCCAGGGTCAGTGCTAAATGGGGGCAGGGGGTGGGGCTCAGGGGTGTTCATTTGCATAAGCTATTACCTAACATGCTCTTCCTGCCCTGCCTGCGGGGGGGCATGGCCGGGGGGGCACCAAGTTCATTCCTGGCGCTCCCTGCCTGTTTCTGCGTTCGGCGGCCCCCTCCATCCCAGGGCTGCCCTGCTCTGACTTTGCGAAGCTGCCGGTCCTGGCAGGGGGTGCCCGGTGCGATCGCTGCTGGGGAGGAGCGGAGGGTGGGCGAGGCCTCCCCCGTGCCCTCTTGCGGTGGCAGCATCTGAGCCTGGCGCCTCTTGGCGCCTGCCGAACAGCCCGCGTTCCTCGCACGGGCGGGACAAGCTACGTGTGTGTGTGTGGGGGGGGGGGGGGCGGTTTTGTGCGGCATGCGGAGCCGGGCGGGGGGGCGGGTTCCCTGCCGAGCCGCCCAGGCCCTGCCGCTGGGCCTTGCGAAGGACACACTGGTCCTCCCAGGCCGCGTGAAGTCTTGGCAAACCAGCCGCAATCCAGTTTGTACCAATAAACAGGCTCCCCCAGGCCGCGTCCCGGCTCTGATTCACGGCGGGGGGCTGCGAGCTGGGCGGTGCCCGGTGCTCCTGGGCAGGCAGGCCGTGCGCCCTCTGCGTTTCCCCCTGCGGCGGGCCGGCCCCTTGGTAGCAGCCCTGCTTTACTTCCCCCCCCCCCCCATTGGACCTCCCCAGGGGCAGTTACACCAGGACTCTCCACCCTAATTCACACGGGGCCCCCGGTTCCCCACCTCTGCCGGCGGCTGGTGCTGAGACTGGCCGAAGGGCTGCGCCCCAGCAAGCTCCGAGGGGCTGCGTTACCCTCCTGCTGCCGGGCTGCCCTGCTCCGGGCCGTGGCACGATCCCCCTGCCCCCTCCTGAGGCTGGCGGGCTGGGCCCCAGCCCCGTCTCATCGCTGTCCTTCCCAAGCCAGCCCTGGGCTGGAGTCCCGCCGGCTCCTCTTGCGCCCGACCCGGCCTGGTCTCCGCTGTGGGCCATGGTGGCTGCAGAGCCCTGCCTGGCAGCTCCACGCTGCCTCTGCCTGCAGCAGCATCCTCAGCAGGGCCCGTTGCTGGAGGGCCCTGCCACCCCTAAGTGGAGTCACCCCCCCCCCCAGGGCTGTGAGCCATGCTACAGCCTGGCACCTGCCGGCAACACCTTGGCAAGCCGATGGCGGGGTGCGAGGAATCGCGTGCAGGGCTGGGTCCCTGCCTTAGGGACCTGGAGCCAGCAGAGGTGGGGGGGGAGCCAGGCCAGCCCCCACCTACCACCCCGAGAGGGAACGGTGAGCTGAGCAGTCCTGCCCCCACGGCAGGCTTGGCCCTGCTGCGTTGCAGGTGGTGGTGCTGGGCTGGCACCTACCCTCCTGCCCCAGCCTACACAGGGCGGGGTCTGCTCCCCCCCCCCCCCCCGCTGCTTGTCCCCACAGCTCCCTCAGCGAGCCCTGCAAGTCTGGCCCCTGCCCTTGCCATCTGCCTCCCTCGGGGGCGGGGCTGGCCAGCTTTCCCAATTGGAGGGGAGGGGGGCAGAGTGACCCCTCAGTGCTGTGTCCTTTGGGCTGTTTCCACCTCTGCTCCAGGCTACTGTCTCCCCAGCTGCCCGTGCCCCGCCCCTTCCCAGCAGGCAGATGGGGGGGCCTGCCCCGACCCTGCCTCGCTGGCCCCCGTCTCCCTGCCTGGCCCTGCCCCAGCCTGGCATGGGTCAAAGGCTTCACCCAGCACTTCCCCATCCAAACCAGCAGGGCTTCTGGGTGGTGCAGAGCAGTAGGGAAAACTGCCCTGGCTCAGAGGAAGTTCCCCATCTCTCTCTGAACTCCCCCCCCCCTTCCCTGTTTGCCTTCAGTCTCCCCACGTTAGCCAGCGGGCGGGGGGCCCTCGAAGGCTCAGACCCACCCCCTGTGCTGTGACGGGGCAGAGGACGGGGGTTGATCGCCCCTCACTAGGAGCAGTGAGTACTGAGGGGCTGGCAGGCCTCTCCGCATCCCCCGTCAGTGCTGAGGGACCAAGCGTCGTGCCCCAGCAGTTTGGGCAGACACGGTGCCCAGTGAGCACCAGCTGGTGCCCATGGCCAGGCAGGCAGCGTTGTCCCGATGCCCAAACCGACCTCTGTCCCTGCAGGCCCTCTAAGCGCTTGACTGACCCCCGCTTCCCCAGGCGCCTCTGCCCAGCCTGCTGCCAGGATGTGCCTGTCGTGCTGCCGGCAGCGTGGGCCCCGTGTGGATGCTGGTGGGGACCAGCTTCCGGGTAGGGGGCCGAAGGGCAGGATCTGCCCCGGCTGCCAGCCAGCTGATGTTTGTAGGGTGAGGGCGAGGCGGCTCTGCCCGGGAATTGCTCCATCAAGGATGTTTTCCATGTTTGTAGCATCTGTGCGGCGGCTTCTCCCTTTCTCCTGGCCCCGCCTGGCAGCTGGCTCGGGCGTATCCAACGGGGGCACCAAGTCCGATCAGGGGCCTGTCATGCTGTAGATCCCCTCGCCACTCCTGCCCCCAAGCGCGAGAATCCTCCATGGCTCCTTCAGGGCTAGGCTGGCAGGGCTGGGGGGCTGGGGGGCCGATGTGTCTCCTCCAGCAAGGCCCCCCATCTCAGGCTCCCATTGCGGCTGGCATCCTTGGGTGGTGGCATGGCTGGCTCCCGTCTGAGCGGGGTGCGGCTTGGGGGGTGCGTTGGGTGCACACACAGGGTTGGGGTGACAGGAAGGGCACTTCCCTGGCCCCGAGATCAGTGGCTGGCTGTGGTTTGCTCCTGCTCTTTGTTCCTAGGGCAGAACAGACATGTGCCCTGTGGAGACCAGGCCCCAGTCTGCTGCCCCGGGCCATGGCGGCGGGGGCTGGTTTGCCCCCGGTGAATACACCCCCCCCCCCACCCTGCCTGAGGGCTGGGCTCCACCCTGCCCATGCCAATAAAACTCAGGCTCAAGGGAAAAGCTGGGAAATGAATTTCCTGCCAAACTGGTAGAACCGCCAGGCAAGCTGCAGGCGGCATGGCACACACCCAGCTGTGGATGGGGCAAGGATACAAGGGGCAGGGAAGGAGTGGGATTCACCCAGCTATGGGGCAGGGAGGGACACACCCGGCTATGGGGCAGGGGCAGGCGCTGGGGAGGGACACACCAGGCTATGGGGCAGGGGCAGGCGCTGGGGAGGGACACACCAGGCTATGGGGCAGGGGCAGGCGCTGGGGAGGGACACACCCGGCTATGGGGCAGGCAAAGGGGGCTCCCCAGCCCTCCTGGCCCTTTGCCCATCCCGCGTTTGCAGACGGGGGTGCGGCTGGGACAGGGTCCCGCCTTGTGACGGCCCCTCCCCCACTGTTGCCCCCCCCCCCCCGATCTGCGAGGGGAGGGAGTTTGCCCCCACGGGAAGTAACCTGCTCCAGCGCCCCCTCGTCCCTTCCGTATGGGGGTCCTCGAGCCAATCAGAAGTGGGCTCGGGGGGGGGGGCAGCCCGTTGGCCAATGGGCGCTGGGGGGCGGGGCCTCGTGTCCCAACTGGATACAATGTAGCGTTCGGGTGATTCCGCTGCGGAGGCTCCGCTGGGAGGCGGCGGCCTGGGTCGGGGTCCTGCTGCCGTCGGGGGGGCGCCCCGCGCTGCTCCCCTGGCCCTGCGAGGTAACGGGGCGGGGGGGTTCTCGGCCCCTCCCCAGACCTGGGGGGCTTTCAGGTCAGAGCGGCCCCGGTTCTAAACACCCCTCTGCCCGGTACCCCGGTACCTCCACCGCGCCCCTGGGGTCCCCGGTCTGGCCCCATCCCTCCACCCCCCCACCTCTCCTGGGTCCGCCCCGTATAGCCCTAGCCCCCCCCCGCGTCTCCTGGGGGGTCCCCCGGTCTGGCCCCACCCCTCCACCCCCCGTCTCTCCTGGGTCCGCCCCGTATAGCCCTAGCCCCTACCCCCCTGTTTGCTCGGGGGTCCCCCGGTCTGCCTCTACCCCCTGTCTTCTCGGGGGTCCCCCGGCCTGGCCCCATCCCTCCACCACTGCGTCTCTTCTGGGTCCGCCCCGTATAGCCCTAGCCCCCCCCGTCTCCTTGGGGGTCCCCTCTGTCTGGCCCCACCCACCACCCCTCTGTCCCATCCGCCTGCAAAATCCCCTTCCCCTTATTGACGTGCCTGCTCCCGGGTCCCTCTGTCCATCCATGGGTCTGGTTGGGCAGAGCTGCCCCCACGGTTGCTTTGGAAACCCCTCCCCATCTCTGGTGCAGCTCAGGTGGCTGGCTGGTTGGGGGGGGGGTTGGGGTGCTTATTGGATCCTACCTGCCTATTGGAGTCTCTGGGGAGCTGCTGGTTTCCTGGGGCTATGCCCCCCCCTTGAGCGATCATGGGCAATTCCCCCCCCCCCATGGCAAAGGGACTGGGCCCATTGTGGGGAAGGTGGAGCTGGGGGAGGGAGGTCTGGTTCCCCCACGCGTGGCTCGCTGGCAAGGCTTGACCTAGTTCAGCCCGGACGCTTGCTTCTGCTCCACCCCCCTCCAGCTCGCTGGGCTTGGGGGTCACAGCCACTGCCTTGCCGGTCCTGCGCACAGGAGGCCGGGGGTCCCAGTGTGCCGAAGCGGGGACTGTGTCTTCCCGCAGCTCACGTGGCACGGGGCTCCTACTGCCCTGTGCTGCGGGGTTGTGATGCGCTGCGTGCGTGCCTCAGTTTCCCTGAGCACGGCATCCATGCCTGGCTGGGGAGCTGAGTTTTGGGTGTGACTCACTGAGGGATGCTGCCCCAGCCCAGCATATACCCAGTGGCCCCGGCTCTCTTGTAATCTGAGCCTGGTTGGGGGTGTGACCGGGGACCCCCTTTTACCTGGGCAGGGGACTAAGGCAGGGGCGGGGCTGCCTGCAGGGCTGGGACGGGTTGCTGGGGTGTGAGTCAGTCTGGGCTGGTTTAGGCTGCAGGGAGGGGGCAGCGCCCTGGCTCTGGGCCCCTCTCCCCAGACTGGGCTGCCCCGGCTGCTCTCGGTCCCTGTGCGGACCAGTGTGTGCTATGCCGGGTCCCCAGGAACCAAGAACCCCCCCACCCCCGTGCGCCCTGCCGGCTGGGAGGCCTCTGGCTGCAGCTGGGGGTGGGGGGACAGGGCCCCTCGGCGACACCCAGCGTGGAAGGGCAGAACCCACCCAAGGAGGGGAGATGCCAGGGCTGGCTGGGTGGGTCGGGGGGGGGAGAAGGGGGGCTGGCTCCAGCCAGCTGTTGCCCAGGAAGACTTCTTGGCTGGTTTCTTCCCCCCCACCCGAGTCATTTGCATCGCCTGGGGGGGGGGGAAGCTCAGGTTAGCCCCCCCCTCTGAAGAAGGCGCTCCCCCCGCCCTGGCAGGGCAGACCCCGGGGACACGTCCCCATCACCCTCCTGGCACGTTCACCCAGTGTCCTGGGGGTGTGGCCCTATGGCCTCCCCTGCCTGCACCCGCTCTGTGGCCCCGTTGGGCAGGGCACAGCAGAGACCAAACCGTCCCATCTGGCTGCTCGGAGGGAGACACACATGCACCTGCCCCATGGCACATTGGCCCCTCCTGCTCCCTTCCATCTGCCCACATGTCCTCCCCTGCACCGATGCATCTCCGGCACCAAAGCCCAGTCCTGGGACACCCCCACCCCCACCCCGGGGTGGTTTGTTCTCCCCCAGCTCCCTGGGAGCTGGTTATTAATTAGCAGCCGCTGCCACTTAGCTGTGCTTAGTGGAAGGGCCAGGGCTGGGTTCTGCTGCTGCAGCCTGGGAACTTCCCAGCTGGGGAGCTTTTGGGTCCCCCCTCCCCCCGCAACCTGGGGTCCCTGTAAGCTGAGCGCTTGGGCAGCTGCCCAGCCAGCAGCCCCTGGTTCTGCTGGGGGTGCACATCTGCACGTGCCTCGGTGCGCAGAACAAAATTTATTCCGCACGTGGGTAGAAAAAATTAGAATATTGCCCACGCCGCAGGGGGCTTCTCCCTTTATCCCCCTGCCCCAGGGCTAATCCCCATGTCCATCCTCCCGGTTACTTCCCTCCCAAGGGGTGGGCCCTGCCTCCCTTTCCCCCTCCCCCAATTGCCTAGATTCTCCCAGTGACCCCCCCCCACCATGTGGATCCAGGCGGGTGGGCCCAGCCTGACGCCATCGGTTGGGTGGACTCGGCCAGGCGGTGCCCTCGGCGCGCAGGGCCCTGCCACGGTCTCGCTGCCACCGGGCACCTCCCTGCGGTGCCCCAGCCTGATTCGTGGCACCCTGGTGCGTGTGCCTCTGGCTTCCGTCTTTGGAGGTGGGGAGGCCGTCTCTGCCGCGGTGTGGGAGGGAGCAACGTGCTCTGATCCTGCCCCAGGGGCCTGGCAGGGCGTGGACACCGGAGCAGGGGCAGGCCGAGCTTTTCCCAACTGGCTGTGCCCCGGCCCTGCAGCTTCGGCCTCTGCCGGGAGCGAGCGAATGTTGGAGTTGGTGCAAGGAAGGGGGAGTTGTGTAACGGCGCCTGGCCCTTCCGTGGTCTCACCAGCTGCCTGTCCCTAGGCCCATGCGACAGCCTCTCGGGCCGCTGGCACCATGGCGCTGGGCCTCTTCAAGAGCTCCTGGCTGGCTTTCCATGTGGGCATCATGGCCGGCTTTGCTTGCACCTTCTACCTGCTCAACGGCCTGCACCAGCCGGCCCCTCAGGAACCCGAAAGCCCGGCGCCCCGCCCGGCCGGTGACTCCTTCTGGGTGATCCAGCACCCGGCCCTGCTCAGCTCTGGCCACCCGCACCTCTCAGGTGGGCCATGGCACGGGGGGGAGGGTGCTGGGTGATTGTGCAGGGACGGGGAGGGGTGTGGACTGACCCTGCAGAAGCTGGGGGGGGGGAGTGGCACAGTCACGCCAGGGCCGGGGGCCGAGTGGTGAGGTGGGCACAGGCGGGCAGAGCTTCTTAGCAGCCTTTGCACCTGGGGGATCCGCACCTGCCGGTCCCAGCCCCTCCACGGACGTGCCCAGTCCCCCTGCAGCCTTTCAGCCTGCTTGGCGGAGATGCGGGGATCCTGGCACCGGGGCAGGGAGAGGCAGCGTCCCCTCTCCCCGGGCTCTGGGGCTGGGCACCAAGTCAGACTTTGTCCTCTGAGGGTGTGGAGAATTCTCCCTCCTTGTTGGCCCGGATTTATTGCAGCTTCAGTAAACAGAGGCCCTGCCCCCCACCCAGCTCCTCTCCCATTGTCCTGACCCACGGCAGCATGCGCGCCAGGTCGCTGGGGGTGCAGGGAGCCCTGACACGGTGCCCGCAGGGCCAGCGCAGTCCCAGGGGGGTGTCCTCAGGCCGCCCCGGGTCTCTGACACTTTGTGCCCCCAGGGGAGGACAGCGCCGTGGCGGCCGAGCTGTTCCACAAGGTGCGGATCCTCTGCTGGGTCATGACCGGCCCCAGCAACCTGGAGACTAAGGCCCGGCACGTCCAGGCCACGTGGGCGCGGCACTGCAACGTGGTGCTCTTCATGAGCTCGGTGCGGGACGACGGCTTCCCCGCCGTGGGGCTGGACACCAAGGAGGGCCGGGACCAGCTGTACTGGAAAACCATCCGGGCCTTCCAGTACGTCCACCAGCACCACCTGGCGCAGGCCGACTGGTTCCTCAAGGCCGACGACGACACCTTCGTGGTGCTGGACAACCTGCGCTGGCTGCTGGCCAACCACACGCCCCAGGAGCCCGTCTACTTCGGGAAGCGCTTCAAGCCCTTCGCCAAGCAGGGCTACATGAGCGGCGGGGCCGGCTACGTCCTGAGCCAGGAGGCCCTGCGGCGCTTCGTGGAGGGCTTCCGCACCCAGGCCTGCAGCCACACGACCTCGGTGGAGGACCTGGCACTGGGCCAGTGCATGGAGAAGATGGGGGTGCGGGCCGGGGACTCCCGGGACCCCGCGGGGCGGGAGACCTTCCACCCCTTCGTGCCCGAGTCCCACCTCACGGGGAAGTTCTCCAAGAGCTTCTGGTACTGGAACTACTGCTACTATCCCATCGTGGAGGTACGTGGCCTGCTGCCTGTGGCACCCTCTGGGCAGGAGTGCCCGGGGCTGTGTTCCCTGCCCCTCCTAGCCCTCCCGAGCTGCATTTAGCTCTTCCCCCAGGGGCATCCTCCGAGCGGAGGCCACGTTGAGTCCTGCTGCTCTAGCTTCTCCGTGGCCACGGGAGCCGTTTCCGTGGCTGTGGTGGGGGACCCCTTTGTGCCGTGGGGGGCTGTGAGCCAGCAGCCCCCACGCTTTTTACTTCACATCCCTCCCCCCAGCCCTTTCCGTGGCCCCTCTCCCCAGAGCTGAGCCAGGCCCGGCCGTGGCTCTAGGTCACGAGGGGCAGATGTGGACAGAGGTAAGGGGGCGGAGGCCAGGAGCTGGGAGCGCCGGAGCCCTGGGTGCCAGGCTGGGGGCAGCGCCCTGGCACTGTGCCCGCAAATCTCTTCCATCTGTGTGCAGCATAAATGTGGCTGTGCACTGGGGCGCGGGCCAACGCGCACCGCCCAGAGAGATGCAAATGGAGCTGTGGGCGCACCGCCAGCGTGCGAGGCCGCCTGGGACTCGCTCCTCGCAGGGCTCACCGAAACACGGAGCGTTGGGCATGGGTCCAGCGTCGGGTCCTGCACACCGCCGGCAGCCCTGGCTCCTGCGCCTCTGCTCCAGGATTAAGGCCGGGATGCCGGAGCTAGGACATCCTGGCAGCGCACGGGGCCTGCATAGCTCCCTGGGTCCCACCGGTGCCTCCCTTGGTAGTGGGGATGGGGAAATGGGCTCAGCCCCACCCACATTGGCTGGTTCCTTGGGGCCCCTGGGGCCGGTCGGGGGGTCGCGGCGCCGAGTGGGATCCGGTGGGTCCGCGGGCGGAGTTAGTAACGTCAGGCGGGCAGCGGTGCTGGATCCTGGCCCAGGAGCCATCTGCCCCCAGGGGCAGGGAGGGGGTTGGGGTGCAGGGGGGGCGCAGGCCCGACACGCTGCTGTTTGCTGCCCGTTGGAGACCCCGGCAGGAGGGACCCGCCGCTGCCTTGGGGGAGCAGCGGGGCTGGGCTCTCGGGGTTGGAGCAGTCGGTGCTTAGCTCCTGCTGCCGCCGGAGCCCGGGAGCAGCTAGCACCGGGGAGTGGGGGCTCTGGCCCCACTGCTCCTGCCCTCCACTGAGCCCCCCAGGGTCTGGAATGGCAGGGCCCCCCGTGCCCCACTGAACACGGAGCATGTGCAAGGGAGCGAATCCAGCGGCAGGGGCCCATCCCCCCGAGTTTGGATCCTGCAGCCCGCAAGGAGGGGAAAGGCAACCCCCCCCCCCAAGTGTTCTGGTTTGGGGCAGCCTCCAGGGACTGTGCCTGGGGGGATCTGAGGCCTCCCTGTGCCCCCTGTGGACGGTTAGCCCTGGCCCTACCCAGGCCGGTGTTAGCCCATACGCGGGCAACTCCCCACAGAGCCGGGGGAGAGACCCCAGGAACAGAAGCCCCCCCCCAGTCCTGAATCCCCTTTCTCTCAGAGCAGCCAAAGCCCTAGGCCTGTCCCCGCTCGGCTTTTTATAGGGGGGGCCAGGCAGCTGCTGCCTCCCTGCCTGGGAACGCTGTGGGGCAGGGCCCCTGTGATGGGCTCCAAGTGGGAGTCACTTTAATGTCACTGCCCCCCTCCCTGCAGCTCCCCCCTCTCCCCCCCTCCCGCTGCTTCCCCCCTCCAGCGCCGCGCCCGTTAACCCTTGTGCTCCGCAGGGCCCCCGGTGCTGCTCCGACCTGGCCATCTCCTTCCACTACGTGAGCCCCGAGCTGATGTACACCCTGGAGTTCCTGACCTACCACCTGCGGCCCTACGGCTACCGCTACCGCTTCCAGCCGCCCCTGCCGGAGAACGCCGCCCGCCTGCCCCTGCACCGGGAGCAGCCCCGGGCCGCTGAGGAGCGGGCCAACGCCACGCTGCCAGGCTCGGGCACCAAGAGACTGTAGGGTGGGGCCGGGCTCAGGCGCCCGGAGGCTCGGTGCTGGCCGTGGAGGGCCCAGGAGCCGTGGCCACGTGGCACCCCCCCATGCTGGATGATGGGGGGCGGGGTCTCAGTGTAGCTCCTCTCCCAGTTCATTGGCACTAATTACCTGTTGGTAGAGGGGCAGAGGGACCCCCAATAAGGGTCCCCTCCGGGGCAGGGGGGCTGGGGTGGGGGTTTAGGCATCCTGGGCTCCATGGTGCCACGCTCCAGCTCCTCCACCAGACCAGGTTCCTCCTGCTCCTAGGAGATATCCAGATCCCGACGGGTGTGGAACTGGGGGGGGGGGGTCTTTGCAGCCTTCCCCTCACCCTCATCCAACAGGGCAGGGTCACCAGGCGCAGGGGAGATGGGGCAGGTAGTCAGAGCCACCGAGAGCCCACTCCAGGTTGCGGGGGTGTTAGAAGGTGCTGTCCCAAGGTGGCTGAGGCCTGGGGGCAGCCCCCTTCCTCTCCATGGAAGGGCACGTGGGTGGAGGTCAGAGGAGGACATGTGGGGCAGGGAAAGCTGGCAAGTTGCCCTCTTGTTGGGAGGAGGAGGCAGGATGCTGTGATGAGGGGCACATGTGGGGTGGGGTGGCAAGGAATCCTGGAGGGGGATGGGGGCAGGCTCTTGGCAGAGGGGACCAAGTGGCGGGCAGGCGTGGGAGAGGCAGGCTAGGGCAGAGCTACCCAGAGCCTGAGCCATGGTAAATCGTGGCAAGCCATGGGTCATACCACTGCAGGGTGAGGGGCTCATGAGGGATAGCTGGAGCCCTGTCGTGGATTAGTCTACTGACAGGTGAGGGGGCCATGGGAAATGCCATTGCAGGTGGAGCTGGAGCCCTGCCACAGATCATACCACTAGAGGAGAGCAAGCCACGGGTCATACCACTGCACAGTGAGGGGATGCTGGGGGATACCACCGCCAGCTACGCTGTGGCACTGCCATGGATTATACCACTGTGTGGCAAGCAGGAACTCAGCAATGGAGTATGACATTGTGGGATGATCAAGCCACGGGTGTGGCCACGGATTATACCACTGCACAGTGAGGGGACGTTGGGGGATACGACTGCCAGCTACGCTGCGGCACTGCCATGGATCGTACCACTGTGCGGCAAGCAGGAACTCAGCAATGATTATGATATTGTGGGATGATCAAGCCATGGGTGTGGCCACGGATTATACCACTGCACAGTGAGGGGACGTTGGGGGAGACCACAGCCTGCTACTCTGTGGCACTGCCATGGATCGTACCACTGCTGGGTGAGCAGGAATCCTGCACTGGATCACATAACTTCACAGCTTCTCTTTATTTATCGAACTGCCCGGGGCAGCCCCCCGCCCGCATGGTGCCAGCCGGGGGCGCCCTGGGCAGGGGTCTCACTACCCTGGTGGGGGGAAGCGAGGGGCTCACGGGGCTTTAATAAACGCTGCTTTGGCTTGAGAGAGCAAGGGGCTGGGCCGAGCTTGCCCCCCTCCCCCCCGCCTGTGTCTGTGAGCTCTGCCCCTAGCGCAGCACCCGTGGCCGAGGGGTACTGAGGCTGGTGCCCATAGCACCCCACTACGATTGCCCCCATGGGGGGAGGGGCGTTGAGCCCAGCCCAGAGGTGCCTGCTCTTGCCAGTTGGGGGCAAAACCTTAGGGATGGCGGGGGGGGGGGGGAGGCGGATGCTGGTACCTGGCTGGGGATGTGGTTGGGGCTTCATACAAGGCTGGGGGGGAGGGCACGGGGGAGGGGCTGCTGGTGGGGCAGGAGGGGTGGTGGTGTGCCAATGGGGGGTGCAGCCAATGGGGGGTGCAGCGGGGGAACCCCTGTGGGAGGTGTAATATCCCAGGCGGCTGGGGGCGCCGCGCAGAGGGTCACATCCTGGGGCTGCAGCCTGCCCTGCCCCCCCCCGAACTCGTCTGTTTGCCCCGCTGGCCAGCGAGACCTTACACAAGCAACCCCCTTGGACGTGCCAACTTCCTCTGTGTCATGCCCAGCACCGCGCCTCCCTCGCCGGAGCGGTTGTGAAAATCCATCTCGCCACCTCCAAACAGGTTCTACCAATCCCAAGGGACCCGCCACAGGCCCAGTTTCCTGGCAATCTCTGCTCTTACCCAACGGAGCGCGCTGGGCCAGGCCTTTCGCCTCCAGCCTTGACAGGTCTAGTGAGAGAAGGATGAAAGTCCAATGGCGACGGGAAACAAGCGACGTTCCCCGGCTGTAGCAGGGAGGGACCAAGCTGCCGTTGTCTTCATGCCCGGATCTCTCCACCGGCCCAGACCTGGTAACTCTTTGCAGCCAGTTTGCTGTCACCAGCCAGTAAAACAAACAAAATTATAATGTAGAACAGAATCAGCCCGGCTAGGCCTGCCCCTGTGGGGTGTAGGGGTGTGTATGCGGGGGAGAGGGGGGTTAAGCCCAGCCCAGAAGCGCCTGTTCTTGCCAGTCGGGGGTGAAACCTCAGAGCAGGCAGATGCTGGCACTTGGTTGGGGATGTGGCTGGTGCTGGAGGGGACTCCGGAGGAGGGGGGGACATGAAAACTAGGGGTGTTAAATATCAGTTAATTGAGTAGTCGATGAACTTCATGAATTCTTACCAGTTAGTCGACTGTTCTATAGTCCCTGGGCAGCCCTGTCCAGAGGGGAGGGATCTGAGCTTCTGAACTTGGCACGAGCCAGAACTGAGCCAGGCTGCCTGCCTACCCAGCTCTTAATACACTTTGGCTGTGTCTAGCCTGGCAAGTTTTTCCGCAACAGCAGCTGCTTTGGGGAAAAACTTCACAGCTGTCTACACTGGCCGCTTGAATTTCCGCAAGAACACTGACGATCTCGTGTAAGAAATCAGTGCTGCTTGCGGAAATACTGTGCTGCTCCCGTTCAGGCAAAAGTCCTTAAAAGGGCCCGTGTAGACAGCTCAGATTTGTTTTGCGCAAAAAAGCCCCGATGGCGAAAATGGCGATCCGGGCTTTTTTGCGCAAAAATGCGTCTAGATTGGCCACGGATGCTTTTGCGCAAAAGCGCTTTTGCAGAAAAGCGTCCGTGCCAATCTAGACGCTCTTTTCCGCAAATGCTTTTAATGGAAAACGTTTCCGTTAAAAGCATTCGTGGGAAATCATGCCGGTCTAGATGTAGCCTTTAAATGCTGAGCCGCAGCGGGGGTAGGTCTTGGATGAGGACTGAGCTGGGCTGCTGGCCAGCCTGCTAAAAAAAAAAGTACTGGCATGGAGTGGGGGGGGGGAGGGAATGCGTGTGGTCTATAGCATTAACCTATACGCATTTGCTAATTGGTTAATTGACTCCACTATTACATCCCTAGTTAAAACCACCCGTAACAGGCCACATGTTGCCTTGGCTCGAGAGGCACTGAACCAAAAAGCCAGGCTACAAAAGAAAAAAAAAAAAAGTGAAATATGAACCGGTTGAACCTCTCTAGTCTGGCAACCTCCATGGTCCGGCGTGATGCTCGCAGGGGCGGCCTGTGAACCTAGGCAAACTAGGCAGTTGCCTAAGGCGCCGCCGGCCTGGGCGCCCCATGATGACTTGACGGCCGTGCAGGCGGGGGTGCTGATTGTGCCTTCCGCCTAGGGTGCCAGCTGCCGCAGCCGGCCTCAAGCCGCTCCTGGGTGTTAGTTAGCCGGATGTCCACTTATCCCACAGTGAGGGAGGCCTACGTTGGAGATAAGGAGCAACTATTTCCCTAGGAGGAAGGGAAGCGCTGGGCTGGGTTCCCTAGGGAGGGGGTGGAATCTCCATCCCTAGAGGTTTTTACGGCCTGGCTGGTCAAAGCCCTGGCTGTGTTGATTGAGTTGGGTTGGTCCTGCTTTGGGCAGGGGGCTGGACCTGACTCCTGAGGTCTCTTCCCGCCCTGGGATTCTCTCATTGTATGATTGTCACGGGCGTGGACAAGTTTCCCGCAGTCCCATAAAGTTGTTTATAGCCCCTGGTCCTGGCTCTCCGGGTTCTGTGCTGGTTTTCCTTGGTGCCCTTAAGCTCCAGCCAGGGCCAGCCCGAGGCATTCTGGCACCCCAGGCCC
Organism: Pelodiscus sinensis; assembly: GCF_052426305.1. NCBI lineage: Eukaryota > Metazoa > Chordata > Testudines > Trionychidae > Pelodiscus > Pelodiscus sinensis. The sequence goes on from NC_143082.1 coordinate 13,978,996, forward strand.
GGGCGTGCGGCGCCGCTGCCGGGCGCACGGCACATGCGCAGCCCAGTCCGGCCCGGCTGTTGCTGTTGGTGCGTGCGCCGGGCCGTGTAGGGTCCCGCGGCCATGGGGGAAAGGGCATTGCTGGCTGGTGCCACGGGGATGCGGGCAGGCCAGCGCTGCGGGAGCTGGGCACGTGGCACCTGATGGCAGCTGTAAGGGACGCCACGTGCCTTTTACAGCTGCCACCAGGCGGCCCCCATCGGTTGGTGCCCTGAGCAGCTGCCCAGCTCGCCCATGCCTCAGTCCTGCCCTGGTTCCAGCCCCAACCCCCAGGTTGAAATCCTGGACATTTTTACGCCGGTTGGTTCTTGACCCCTCTGGGGAGCAGCCACTGCTTTGGCCTCGCCTCTGGGGTAGTGGCCAGCTGGCTGCATTAGGGAAGTGAGCGACTGTACCACAAACCACTTTTCCAACCTTATTCTTACGGGCCAGGTTTCTCTGCTTCGCTCACCTTCCAAAGAAAGCTACAGTTTGTGGGAAAATAGGAGAAATCGAACATGTCCCTGGAGAGGCCAAATGGAAAATCCCATCCTTTGCTGAACCACTACTGGGGTTAAATTCCCCCACTGGTAAAAACAGTCGATGACATTCGTGTTCAGAAGTCCCCTTCCACTCAAGCGGGTCCTGACCATGTAAAACGTGCGTTAAAATACTCTAGTCTGAAATCAGCAAAAAGTGCGAGTGGTAAAAGCCAAAGGTAAAAATGATAAACCATTCGCTCGGCTCAGCTAACACGTGGCGACCCCCGTTCCCATATTAGGTCTAATGGGATTATCCACTTTAGTCTCAGCTCTCGCTTTAAAACATTTTATTCGGAGGGCCAGCAACCCAAATTAAACCCCTCGTGTCTTTTACGCTGTCAGCATGGACATAAAAACCAGCAGGTTACCTGGCCCTGTGCCCACGTGGTATGAAGATACAAATTCCTTTCCTCCGTGGCTAAAAAGATGTAGCCCTCCTTGGGGGAAACGACCCCTTAGAAGCTAGGATACGTCCTGTGTGAGGATTTGGCTTTGGTGAGGCCACATCTGGAGTAGTGTGTCCAGTTCTGGGCCCCTCGCTACAGAAAGGATGTGGACGCATTGGAGAGGGTCCAGCGGAGGGCAGCCAAAATGCTGAGGGGGCTGGAGCATATGACTTATGAGGAGAGGCTGAGGGACTTGGGTCTGTTTAGTCTGCAGAAGAGAAGAGCGAGGGGGGATTTGAGAGCAGCCTTCAACTTCCTGAAGGGAGGTTCCAAAGAGGATGGAGAGAGGCTGTTCTCAGTAGTGACAGATGCAGAACAAGGAGCAATGGTCTCAAGTTGTGGTGGGAGAGGTCCAGGTTGGATATTAGGAAAAACTATTTCCCTAGGAGGGTGGTGAAGCGCTGGGATGGGTTCCCCAGGGAAGTAGTGGAGTCTCCATCCCTAGAGGTGTTTAAGTCTCGGCTTGACAAAGCCCTGGCCGGGTTGATTTAGTTGGGATTGGTCCTGCCTAGAGCAGGGGGCTGGACTTGCTGACCTTCTGAGGGCTCTTCCAGTTCTATGCTTCTATGATGGGTCACCAGTCTTTTCGGGCTCAGCTCGCAGCAAAGATGCTCCTGATTTGATGAGCCGGACTGGAGACAAATGGAGGAACCTCCAGGGTCCTTTGGAGACGATGGCTCATGTTGTTCACGCCGTGTGAAAATACCTCCCCAAATGGCATTTGGCACAGGAGTCAGGCACCTGTCTGGGTGGGGCTCCGTCCGTGGCAGCCATCACATGCTGGTCTGCAGGATCACAGCAAAACTCCTCAGTTGTGAGCAGTGGCCAAGAAACAACCATTTTCATCCAAAGACTCCGATTGACTCTCTTAGCCAGCCTTTCAGAACAGCTGGGTGAGGCCTGTAGCTCTCTCCCAGAAGTACATACTGTATTTAGAATAGCAGCACAGAGCCAATCCAGCGTCACACACACAAATCAGACAGGCACGTGACTAGTGGCAGTCAAAAAAGCAAACAGAATGTTAAGAATCGTAAAGCAACAGAGAATAAGACAGAGAATATCTTATTGACGCTGTATAAATCCATGGGAAGCTCACGTCTAGAATCATGTGTGCAACTGTGGTTGCCTCCTCTCCAAAAAGATCTCTTGCATAGGTGGGTGCAGGGGGTGTGCCGGGCACACCCTAATGTCTCAAAAAAAAGTGGCTTTGTGTTTTAATTTCATTTAATTGCATGATACGCTCTTTTAAGTAAAGTTTAGTTGTTCATTTACAAAAAAATAAGTTCAGTTAAGTTTTAGTTTCTTTAGTTTGCTTGATAAATAAAAATAATGTCCTTTATGACTGAGTATTCAATAAATGTTCGCCTTTAAAAAAACAAAAAGTCCCCAGGGCGCACATCATAATGAAATGTGCTGCACACGCCTGTGATCTCTTGGCATTGGAAAAGGTTCAGAAAAGGGCAACAAAAAGGATGAGGGGTTTGGAATGGTCCCATGGGAAGAGAGGTTAAAAAGACTGGGACTTTTCAGCTTAGAAAGAAAGGAGACGAAGGGAGGATGTTCCTGAGGGCTGTTCAATCGTGACAGGTGTGGCGAAAGTGAATCAGGAAAAGTTATTTACTTGTTTCCATCACATAAGAAATTGGGGTCGCCCCATGCAATGAATAGGGAGCAGGTTTAAAACAAACCAAAGGATGCTTTTTTCACACAGCGCACGGACAACCTGTGGAACTCCTCGCCAGAGGAGGTTGTGAAGACCAGGACTTTAGCGGGGCTCAAGAAAGAACTGGATAAATTCATGGAGGTTAGGTCCGTCAATGGCTCTTAGCCGGGATGGGCAGGGAGGGTGTTCCTGGCCTCTGTCAGAGACTGGGCATGGGTGACACGGGAGGTTCACTTGATGATTCCCTGTTCTGTTCACTCCCTCTGGGGCACCTGGTGTTAGCCACTGTTGGTGGACAGGACCCTGGGCTGCTCCCCCAGACTCTGAATCCCGCCCGGTGTGTAGCTGCCAGACACCCGGAGAGTGCAGGGTGTGTGGGTGACCCAAAAAGACAGGGTCATGCCAGGATCTGTGGCTGGGATGGGACAGCCCCTAGCAGCATAGCAAGCCCTCTTGCTGGCTGCTCTGGGTGCAGCTGGCAGGATGTAGCCTGGCAGTGACCCAGCCAGGGCTGGCAGGTGACGTGGCTCAGCCGTGGCCAAACGGCGCGGCACCAGGGGAGCTGATGGGCAGCTCCCTGCTGCCACTGTGGGGCCAACCGAGAGCCGTGCCACGTCTAGCCCCAGGCAGGCAGCCCGCTGGCCTGTTCCGGGCCCCACAAGAATGGGGGAGAAGCCGGAGGAGGGCACCAGAAACCAAGGCCAGGTGTAAACAGCCTGAGCCCCGAGAAGGACAGGGAGAGTTGGACACATGTAGGAAGTGGAGGGGACCGGTGCCGGGGGCTGCTGCCACCAGAGGGGGATCCAGGGGTACAAACGTCGTATCTGCAGCTGCATCTTTGCTATGAACTGGGCCCGGAAGGACCGTTAGGCCCCCCAATCCGAGGGTGCAGCCCAGAGCCTTAGGATACAGCCGATTGCACCATCTCAGCTGCAAGCCGGCGCTGAAAGCCTTGGAATTGCCGTGCGGAGTTTTGTTTCCTTTAATCCTTGGACTCTGGACCTTTCCTGTCTCTCTCTGATTGATAAACCTTTGGAGTAGAGTCTGACGCTGGGGGAGGGGACTTTTTTGGATCAGGGGTTGCTGCCTCAGAGGAAAGTCAGTCGGGGGCCACACACAACTGAGAAGCCAAAAAACCCCCCCGCCCCCAAAACAACCACTCACTGATATGGCCTTTGATTGAGGAGAACGCCCCCCCCCCGCATTCCTGAGCCTAGTGGGGCCAGGTTAGTAGATCTTGTATGCTCTAGCCCCGTGGTAGGCACAAGCTCCCCAGTGCTGGGTGGGGGGAGCCCTAGGCCTTGGGGGCCGGATCCAGGCATGCCAGGGGCCACATCCGGCCCCCAGGCCTGAGGCTCCTCCACCCCTGGTCTAAAGGATCAGTGCAGAGCCCTCCACGGGGTAAGAGCTGAGGGCTAAATTGACCCAGCACTGTGGCTGGCTCTTTGAGATCAGAAGAACCCGCTTGGGTCTGGGGAGACGGGTTTTCAGAACCTCTCTTCAGTGTTCGGTGCGGTGCTGGCAAAGGCCCCAGGAAAAGCCGGCGTGTCTAAGGCGGGGGCTTATGTGACTTCTTGCTGGCCAGCGTGGGAGCAGAGGTGCTCAGTGTGGCTGGATTGGACCATCTTGGGCTGTGCCTAGGCCTGCGTGCAAGCAATTTGCCCTCCTTGGATCTCGGAGTGGTGCCGCAGAAACCGTTCGTCCCACATGCTTGGCTCCATGGGGCCAGGTGAATGAAGCTGGGACCCCCACGCTCGTCTCAGTTTGGGATGGAGAGTTTGGTCAGTTAAAGAGCCGTTGCAACGAGTCAGCAACGCTCTGCGGGTCTGGACGAAAACGCCTTGGAAGATTGGTGCTCAGAGAAAGGAATCTCCTTTTGCGAGAGAGCCACGCATGAAGCACTGAGAGCCTTGCGGATGGACAGCGGCCAACAGGCCCCAAACGTGCTCGAACGCGAGTGGGAACCAAAACGTGGGGAGGTTTTTGTGGTCTGCGGCTGCCTCCCACGTGGTCCGTGGTTCGAGCTCAGCCCTCGACCCAAAAAAGGTTCCCCACCACGGCCAGAAATAAAGAGAACATTGAATCCTTTCTGGTTGGACAGAAATTCATGTTTTCCTTTATTTAAAATGAAGTTTGATAAACTAGCATGAGAAAAAACTTAAACAACAAATTGTCTGGTAACACTTTAAAAACGAACAAACCATGTAAGTGAATCTGTTTAATCAGAGAACCATAGAGCTGGAAGAGACCTCAGAAGGTCAAGTCCAGCCCCCGCCCAAGGCAGGACCAATCCCAACTAAATCAACCCGGTCAGGGCTTTGTCAAGCCGAGACTTAAACACCTCTAGGGATGGAGACTCCACCACTTCCCTAGGGAACCCATCCCAGTGCTTCCCTTCCTCCTAGGGAAATAGTTTTTCCTAATATCCAACCTGGACCTCTCCCACCACAACTTGAGCCCATCGCTCCTTATTCTGCATCTGTCACTACTGAGAACAGCCTCTCTCCAGCCTCTTTGGAACCTCCCTTCAGGAAGTTGAAGGCTGCTCTCAAATCCCCCCTCACTCGTCTCTTCTGCAGACTAAACAGACCCAAGTCCCTCAGTCTCTCCTCATAGGTCATATGCTCCAGCCCCCGAATCATTTTGGTCGCCCTCCGCTGGACCCTCTCCAATGCGTCCACATCCTTTTTGTAGTGGGGGGCCCAGAACTGGACACAATACCCCAGATGTGGCCTTGCCAGAGCTGAGTAAAGAGGAATAATGACATCTCTGGATCGACTGGCTATCAACTCCTCTTAGTGCAACCTAATATGCCATTAGCCTTCTTGGCTACAAGGGCACATTCTTGACTCATCTCCAGCTTCTCATCCACTGTAACCCCCAGGTCCTTTTCTGCAGAACTGCTACTTAGCTAGTTGGTCCCCAGCCTGTACCAATGTTTGGGATTCTTCCGTCCCAAGGGCAGGACTCTGCACTTGTCTTTGTTGAACCTCATCAGATTTCTTGTGGCCCAATCCTCCAATTTGTCTAGGTCACTCTGGACTCTATCCCTGCCCTCCAGCGTATCTACCTCTCCCCCCAGCTTAGTATCATCTGCAAACTTGCTGAGGGTGCAATCCATCCCCTCATCCAGGTCATTAATAAAGATGTTGAACAAAACCAGCCCTAGAACCGATCCTTGGGGCACTCCGCTAGAGACCGTGCACCATCCTGACGTCGAGCCGTTGATCACTACACGCTGGACCCGCCCTTCCAGCCAGCTTTCTAGCCATCTTACCGTCCATTTATCCAATCATTTAAATCAACCCATTCTCTCTTGCTGCAGCACTAGCAAAATGGCTCGGGCGTAATTAGGTAATTAACGGTCACTTTCCATTAGCAACAGGTGGGACTTGGAAAGATTTGCATTGAGCCAAGTGGTCCACGAGCCAAAAAGTTTGAGAACCACTGCTTTAGACTCTGTGCGGTTCTACAATGCCATACGGAGGCGGTTCAGGGTTGCGCCGGTTGCGTTTTGCTGGCTGACTGTCCCGTGAAGGAACGGGTGTGGCGTGTGCCGAGGAGCATGGTTAAACAGGGGGGAGCAATTGGGAGTTTTGAGAAACCGCTGGATGTGGTCACTTTGCAGCGATGTTTGGCTGTTGAGCCTGGCCACCGTGTGATAGGGCGCCCCGGGCCGGTGATCGTCACATCCTCCAATCCAGGCGAAGAGATGGGTTTAAAGGCGAGACCTGCTCCTGCTAGAAAAGCTGACCTAGGTGCTGCTGGTGCCAAGAACAGTAGAGGGGCATGGTGTGTATGAGCTTTTGAAAAAGCCATTCTCTATGGCAAGAATGGGGCATCAGCACACACTCTGGCTGTGTCTAGACTGGCATGATTTTGCGCAAAAGCGGCCACTTTTCCACAAAATCTTGCCACCTGTCTACACTGGCCGCGAGTATTTGCGCAAGAACGCTGACCTTGTATTGTAAAAAATCAGTGCTTCTTGCGTAAATACTCCGACGCTCCCGCTCAGGGATAAGCCCTCTTGCGCAAGTATTCTTGCACAAGAGGGCCAGTATAGACAGCAACGTTAATTTCTTGCGCAAGAAAGCCCGATGGCTAAAATGGCCATGGGAACTCTCTTGCACAAGAGAGCATCTACACTGGCACGGATGCTTTTGCGCAAAAGCAAATCTTTTGCGCAAAGGCACATGCCAGTATAGACGCTCTCTTGCACAAATACGTTTAACGGAAAAACGTTTCCCTTAAAAGTATTTGCGCAAAATCATGCCAGTCTAGATGCAGCCAATGTCGGGGTGTTAAATGTTGGTTCACTGATGAGTCGATTAACGTTGTGAATTTGTATCGGTTACTCGACTATTCAATAGTTCACTGGGGTGGGGCCAGTGTGCTCCGGCCTCACTCCCGAGAAGCCCTCTGCCCCTCCGCACTGCTGCCTCTGGACCAGAGGCAGCAGCGTGGGGTGCCAGGCGGGAGCTGGTCCGCCCAGCAAAAACAATGGCATTCCCTGTATCAAAAGGGCCCAAGAGGTTCCTCCAGGTTTGCCTTCACCTCCGCTCATCACTTCAGAAGTAGCTTTGCTTTGAACAGGGCCCAGAAGGACCAATGACTCATCCTAAAAAAAGATGCAGCCCAGAGGCTTTTAAGCAAGTTCCATCTCTGCTACGAGCCGGTGCCAGGAACTTTGCGGCCGGGGGAACCTCATTTTGGTTCCTTGAACAATTGGACTCTCGACCCTTTCTTTCTGCCTTTTATCGATAAACCTGTAGAGCAGCGGGTCTCAAATTTTGGCTCAATGCACATCTTTCTGAGGCCCACCAGTTGCTCATGGAAAGGGACCGTTAATTACATAATTACGCCCGAGCCGTTTTGCGAGTGCTGCCGAGAGGGAGGATGGTTTGATTTAAACTAATACAGAGATTCACTTTCTCGTGCTCGTTGATCAAACTTCATTTTAAACAAAGTAAAATAGGAATTTATGGCCCACCAAAAAGGAGTCGATGTTTTCTTTATTTATGGCAGGGGTGGGGAACTTTTCTGAGCTCAAAAGGAGGCGGCTGCAGACCACTAGTGGGCTGAGGACGGCACTTTGAGAACCACTGGGTTAGATGGCAGGTTCTGCAGGGTCGGTGCAGCGGGCTCCGTCGGGGAAGAGCTGAGGTCTACATTGCAACTGGCCCTTTGGGATCGGAAGACCCTGTTTGGAGTGGGTAAGAGGGGCGTTGCTGGCAGTGGCCTAGGAGATGCTGGCATGTTTAACTTCTGGCCAGGCAGGGTGCCCTGTCAGTAGCCCTGTCTCTAAGCAATTAGCCCTGATTGGGCCTCTTAGGGATGCTCCTGTGTTACACCGTGCTCCCGGGGGGCTCAGGCGGACCTGCTGTGATGCAAGGATTTTCTGTGTGCATGTTTCCTGGTCGAAGCCCGGCTGCTTCTCCCCTGCGAGGCGACGTTGCAGCCTCTGGTGGAGAGCGGAGCCTGGGAGTGGTTGCTGGCCTGGGAGCAGCCAGCCTCACCCTCGGTAGGCGGGAGAGCAGGTGCTGGAGCTGCAGCTGGAGCAAGAGGAGCCGGCCGTGTGGCTGACAGGAGGAGGGTAAAGGTGAGTGAATGCCGGGGGTGCGGCACGCGGAGCCCACGTCCACGCAGGGAGGGAAGGTGGCCAACACTCCCTCCCCAGACCCAGCAGCCGCCGGGGACGACAAAGCTCCCTGACCCGGCTCTGGTACCCGGGAGGGGAGGGTGGCTCCCCTGGAGGGGGAGGAGAGGGACCGCAGCGATCCCTAGACAGACCCCTCGCCTGCAGGGCTGCAGCCGGGTGCCGTGGTTGGGTGGGGCTCGAGGAAACCGGTTGATGGGCTCTGGGCGGGGGGTAGCTTTGATGGTAAGAACTCAGTGCCAAGTCCCTGCCGAGGCTGAGTCACTCCCTGCGGGCTCTGCCGGGCTGGAGGCAGTCCCCGATGGATCCCCCCCGCGGATGCCCCGCCGGCCTGTTGCCACGGCACCCATCGGGTCGGGATTGTTGCTGCCATGGGCTGGTTGTGTTGCCGTGGGGGGCAGCACCCGTGGGCACACTGCCAGCCAGAGAGGTTTAACTCTTGAAACCTTTGAACCACGGCCAGGTGGCAGGTGCAAAAGAGACAAAGGGGGATGGGTGGGGCGGGGAGGGGGGCTGGGTGCTCAGAGCACAGGCAGGGTGTGAGACGCAACTGGGGCTGCGGGGGACTCAGCAGGAGGCCCCAGGTCCCCTGGCGCGAGGTGGACAAAGCGCAGGGTCCTAGCCTGCGGGGAGTGTGGCGTGGTGGCTCCAACCGGGGCAGGCACCGCGTGCTGGTGGGGCTTTTCCCGTGACCTGGCACGTCTGTGAAACCCGCTTTGGATGGTGGGTGCGCCCTGGGAACCGGGCAGGTGAAGCCTGAAACTGACAGGCGCTTGTCAGTTTCACTGGCCCAGCACCTCAGTGTTTCCAGGGACTGGCTAAGCAGCCTGGGCAGGCCGGGGGCAGAGTGGGGGAACAGTCTGGAAGTTGTGGGGCAGTCCACAGGGGAGCTGCCGAATCCAGGCTGCACAGCAATTAACCCAGAAGCCATCGCTTGGTCTGAGGGAGTCTCTTGGAGCTCTTTCCCTGTGGCGAGGAGCCCGAAACCCGGGTGGGTGGGGCTTCCAGGCGATCGTGGACCCGGGAAGCTCTTGCAGGTCTTCCAGAAACCAGGCAGGTTTCCTTCAGCCGAAACGTTTCGCTTTGGACAGCTCAGCCACTATTCCTGCCCAAAATGCAGCTGCTCCAACCCTATCTGTGCTGTGTCCCCCAAAATCCCCGCGGGCCCCCAGCAGCCCGCTTCTTCAGGAACCGGGCTGCTACCAAGCCACAGGGACAAAGCGATGGCCCAGCTGGTCCAGGACTGAGGACCATGGAGGGGCCTTTCTGGCGGTGCCTGGCACCAGATGGTGAGCTAAAGCTACCCCCATCCCCAGCGCTGTCTCATTCTGGTGTCTGATCGAGACTGAAGTGGGAGGTTTCATGCCCCTTCCAGAATTTGTCAGTATTAGCCAACGTCACTCTTTGTTATCCCTGGCAAGGACTCATCCCACTCGGATGGCTCCCACAGAGTCAAGTGGCAGGGAGTTCCACAGTCCCATGTATGGTCTGCAATAAGTGTTTCCGTGGGTGTGCCGAGAGCTCCACAAGAGACCAGGAGCCAGCTCCGCGTTGGGCCCTGGCTTGCCGCCTGCCCACGCAGTGAGTCTTGCATCGTGGGTTCTCTGCTTATTCTCGGTCCCCTCGTACAGCTCGGACGTACCGCCGCGCCATGAACTTCCTCCCCAGGAAACAAGAGCTGTGGCTGTGTCTCGGCATGGCTGTGGGGATTGCTGTCGGATATACCTTCATCTGCATCGTCAGGACAAGACACAGCATGTCCGCACCGGTGGTAAGATCCACCTATTATCCTTCCCACTCAGGTGAGGGCTGGCAAGAGATGGACACAGCCCAGCTAATGCCCCCGCCCTCCCCTCCATTTCACCCCTGGCCTGGGGCAGGGAAATCCCCCTCCCAGGGCTGTCAGTGTGAATCTCACTGCTGCAGAGGCAGTGCTGCCTAGTGGGTAGAGCGATGGCCTGGGAATCAGGAGGTGTGAGTCTGTCTCTGGCTCTGCCACTCACCTGATGGGTCATCTGGGGCAAGTGCCAGGCCCTCGCTGAGCCTCAGTTTTTCCCTCTGCAAAATGGGGCTAAGGAGGGCCCCCTTCCATGACAAGAGCCTTTGAGATTACCGGCTCCATCAGAGGTCAGGCAGCATTACAAACCCCACAAGTTCCTGGCGTGCATTTAGGAGACGCAGTTTCATTTCACAAGGAGGAGGTTCCGGAGGGGGAAGGCTCTACGTTTGATAGTGACAAATAGGGAGTCGCTGGTGGAGAAGTGAAAAGTGGAAGGTGGTGTGGGTGAAAGGGCAGAGTTCCTGCTTCTGGGGAAGGGTACAAAGGAGAGCAGCAAAATAACAAGCCATGGGTTTTAAGCAGGCAGACTTCAGCCTCAGAGGGCTGGTGAGCAAGGTCCCAGGGGAAGCAAGACTGAAAGGAAAAACAATTAAAGACTGCTGGCAGGTTTTCAAAGGGACGTTATCAAGGGAACAGGAACTCCCCATGCCGCTGGGTAGAAAAGATAGGCTGCTGGGCAAGGGACCTGCAAGGCTTAACCCAAGATCTTGAAGGATCTAAACATCAAAAAGGAGTCCTACAAAAAGTGGAAACTAAATCAAGTGACAACAGGTGAATATAAACCAAACACACCCATTAGGCAGGGGCAAAATTAGAAAGGCAAAGGCACAAAACGAGGTCAGGCTAGCGAGAGGCTACGTCTACACTTCCCCTTTTTCTCGGCAAAAAATATGCTAATCAGGGGCTCATTTGCATGAGTCGCAATCTCATTTGCATATTTTCGGCCGAGCCAGAACATTTGGCACTAGGGGTTTTTGCACAAAACCAAACATGGACATTTGCTTTCTGTGCAAAACCCCTTTTTCCCACCTGCTCCGTATACCTCCATAAGGATCGTGCGGAAAAAGGGGGTTTGGGGCAAAAATAAAATGGCCACACTGCTTGTTTTTGTGCAAAAACCCAAGTGCAAAAACGGTTCATCAGAAAAGATGCGAATGAGATCGCAACTCATGCAAATGAGTCCCTCATTAGCATATTTTTTGCCGAGAAAACACGTCATGTAGACGTAGCCAAAGGGTAACAAGAAAACGTTCCAGAAATATATTCAGTGTCAGGAAGAAATCCCAGGGCAAAACTGGGATGTTACTCAACCAAGAGGGAGAAACAAAAGCAGAAACTATGGAAATGGCAGAGGTGCTTCATGACTTCCTTGTTTTGGTTTGCACCAAGAAGGCTGGTGACGATTAGATGCCTCACCCAGGGAATGCAGGTGAAAATGGGGTAGGTACAGAAGCTAAAACAGGGGAAAGAACACATTAAAAAGGGCTTGTCTATATCGGCACATTTTGTCTCCAGCACTTGCCTTTTGGCAACAAAACAGGAAAAGCGTTTGCACTGCCGTGCGGCTCTTATTGGGAAAAACCACCCAGTTTTGGTAACAAAACACTGCCACTCCCTGAGAGAGACTTTTGTCTTTTCCCCTCCCTTCATTATCCACAAAAAGCCAGGGTTGGACGCTGCTGCTTGCTTTGTGGAAAGACCTGGCTTCCTGCCAGGATCCCACAATCCCTGCCCTGCTGGCTGTGCTCGGTGTTGTGTGATCTCTGCCGCCCTGCAGGCCTGCGCCCCCTCCCTTCTCACAGCTCCGGGAAGTATCTGACAGCTGAGTGAGCTGCTTCTTTCAGGGAGCAAACAAAGAACAAATAATTGGAGAGCTCCTGTTCCACCTGGCCAGGAGCAGAGCTGCAGGCAGGCTGCTGCTGAGGGGGAGGGCTAGAGAGACAGCCGTCATGTTCTTCAGCATGGAGAACTCCCAGAGCTACGAGGGTGTGACGTTGCGGTCGGGGTTTCCCTGATACTGCAGCCCCGTAGTGGCACGAACAGACTCGACCAGCCAGTAGAACAGAGGGAGTTTATTGCTTCTCCAGGATACAGCACAGCACAGATGTAATCTGGTTACAGGAGCCAGGGCTAGGATGCCTCAGGCCCCTTGAGATGGGGGTGACTGGGCCCCTACAATCCCAGCTCCCTGCTTAGACTGTTCTCCCCATGCTTCCCAGACAGCCACTCCCTTATTGCCCCCCGGTCTCCGCCTTCCTCCCTTTGTCTCTCTCCCTGGGAGGCTAACCCTAGGCATCTGGGTTAATCCACATTTGGAGGAGTCATTGAGAATCTCACATCAAAGCGCACGGGGACCCCCTATTACAGAGCAGGCAGCCCCCCCACTATGCCACAGAGGGAATCCCAAAAAGCGCAGGGATCAGCTCTGCCTTCCCGCAACACTGCCCTGTGGGTTGCTCACCCACACTGCTTTGCTCTCTGTCCACAGGGGAGCTAGCCATTTGGCCAAGACATGACAATGGGGGGAGGGGAGGAGAAAAACTGGTTTGACCGGTTTTCACTTTTGGCGACTTTTGCACGTCGATAGCACTTTTGTCGCCAAACCTGCCCAGTGTAGACAAGCCTTCGAAAAGTTTAAAAAACAACAAATAGCCATGCAGTACTTACAGACTATCAAAACGTGTAGATGGAATCATGAGCTTTCGTGGGCACAACCCACTTCATCTAGGGTTGCCAGATAGTTTCACAAAAAATACCGGACGTGGTGGGGAAAAAACTGGTTGAACAAAAAAAACCAAAACAAAACGAGTCACGGCCCCTTTAAATCCCTGCACACTCCCCCTCCCCCACCAGATGCGGCAGGGGAAGAATGTCCCAAGCAGCCTTCCATCCAAGAAAAACAGAAAATACCAGACATTTTACGGAATTTTCTGGTTTTTTTTACTGGACAGGAGCCGCAAATACTGGACTATCTGGGCCAATACTGGACACCTGGCAACCCTAACTTCTTCAGACGACAGTCATCTGTCAATCCCTGTCATCTGAAGAAGTGGGCTGTTCCCATGAACACTCATGATCCCATCTATGTAGAATCATAGAACCATAGAACCATAGAGCTGGAAGAGACCTCAGGAGTCATCAAGTCCAGCCCCCTGCTCTAGGCAGGACCAATCCCAACTAAATCAACCCGGCCAGGGCTTTATCAAGCCGAGACTTAAACACCTCTAGGGATGGAGACTCCACTACTTCCCTAGGGAACCCATTCCAGTGCTTCACCACTCTCCTAGGGAAATAGTTTTTCCTAATATCCAACCTGGACCTCTCCCACCACAACTTGAGCCCATTGCTCCTTGTTCTGCCACCTGTCACTACTGAGAACAGCCTCTCTCCAGCCTCTTTGGAACCTCCCTTCAGGAAGTTGCAGGCTGCTCTCAAATCCCCCCTCACTCTTCTCTTCTGCAGACTAAACAAACCCAAATCCCTCAGCCTCTCCTCATAGGTCATATGCTCCAGCCCCCTAATCATTTTGGTTGCCCTCCGCTGGACCCTCTCCAATGTGTCCACATCCTTTTTGTAGTGGGGGGTCCAGAACTGGACACAATACTGCAGATGTGGCCTCAGCAAAGCCGAATAAAGGGGAATAATGACATCTCTGGATCTGCTGGCAATGCTCCTCTTAATGCAACCTAATATGCCATTAGCCTTCTTGGCTACAAGGGCGCACTGTTGACTCATATCCAGCTTCTTATCAACTGTAACCTGAGTGTTTTGTTAGTCTTTAAGGTGCTGCTAGACAACTTGTTGTTTTTTAAGTTTTGCCTGTTACAGACTAACTCAGCTCCCTCTCTGTGGCTTAGAAAAGTCAGATGTCTCCAAGTCACCAGGGCCTGGTGAAATGCCTCCAAGGAGCTGACCGAGGAGGTACCTGAGCCTTTAGCTATCATCTCTGAAAAGTCATGGAAGTCGGGAGAGATTCCAGAAGACTGGAACAGGGCAAATGTAGCACCCATCTATAAAAATGGGAATAAGGAAACTACAGACCCGTCAGGTTAAGTTCTGTGCCAGGAAAAATAATGGAACTGGTAATTAAGGAATCCATTTTCAAACAACAGGAAGATAATGAGGCGATAAATTAAAATCAGCAGTGAAACCAGATCTTGTCAAACCAACCAGACAGCTTCCCTGAGCAGGGTAGCAGGCCCTATGGGAGGAGAGCAGCAGTAGATGAGATATAGCTAGACTTTAGTAAAACTTCTGATACATGATCTTCTCACGAACAAAGTAGGGAAATGCAATCGATATGGGGCGACTGTAAGGTGGATGTGTAACTGGCTGGAGAACCACTCCGAGAGGAGTTATCAATGGTTCACAGTCACGCTGGAAGGGCAGAACAAGCAGGACTCTGCAGGGATCAGTTTTGGGACCGGTTCTGTTCAATCTCTTCATTGACGATTTAGATCCGGATACCTTTGCCCCGCCTCTTTCATGCCCCTTCTCACTCCATCCTTCCTCCCTTTCATAGAATCATAGAGTCATAGAACCATAGAGCTGGAAGAGACCTCAGAAGGTCATCATGTCCAGCCCCCTGCCCTAGGCAGGACCAATCCCAACTAAATCAACCCAGCCAGGGCTTTGTCAAGCTGAGACTTAAACACCTCCAGGGATGGAGACTTCACCACTTCCCTAGGGAACCCATTCCAGTGCTTCACCTTTCATCAGGCAGCGGTAGGGGGTTGGGGTGCAGGCTAAGGAATTTGGAGTGTGAGAAGGGCCCTGAGCTGAGTCTAGGGCAGCGGTTGGGGGTGTAGGAAGGGGTTCAGAGTAAGGTTCTATAAGGGAGTTTGGGTTGGGGGGGATCAGGGCTTGGGCAGGGACTTGGGGTGCAGGAGAGGGTACATGACTGGGACAGAGATTCAGGATGCAGGCTCCAACTGGACACTGCTTACTGCAGGTGGTGCAGTGGGGCTCAGGCACCTGGCCCTGCACCACTCTCAAAAGCACCCAGCAAACTCCTTCCATCCCAAGTCCCATTGTGCCCCCCCCCCCCATTCTGTGGAGCTAGAATACAGAGTGGGAGAGGGGAACAGTTCCAAGGTAAAGGGCAGGAATTGCACAGCCGTGGGGGCAGGAGTAGCTGAAGTGCCTGCACTTGATAGCTTCCTGGCCAAACTGGTCAAGATCAACTGTCAGAGGCTCCAAGATCTACCAGTCGATCCCGATGGACTGCTTGGTGACCACTGATGCAGATAATGGCATAGAGAGCAAGTTTGCAGATGGTACCAGGCTGGGAGGGGTTTGGAGGACAGTCGGAATTCAGCATGATCTGGACAACCTGGAGAAATGGTCTATGGTAAATAGGAAATTCAGTAAGGACAAATGCAAAGCGCTCCGCTTAGAGGGGAACAATCAGTTTCACGTGGACAAAACGGGAAGCGACTGTCTAGGAAGGAGCCCTGCAGGAAGGAAGCTAGGGGGGTCACAGTGGATCACAAGCTAAATATGAGTCAACAATGTGACACTTGCAAAAAAAACCAACATGATTCTGGGCGGCATGAACAGGAGTGTTGTGAGCGACCCAAGAAGTCGTTCTTCCGCTCTACGCCACGCTGATTAGTCCTCAACTGGAGTATTGTGTCCAGTTCTGGGCACCACATTTCAGGAAAGATGTGGAGAAATTGGAGCAGGGCCAGAGAAGAGCAACACAAATGATGAAAGGTCTAGAGAACATGAGCTAGGAGGGAAGGCTGAAGGAATTGGGTTTGTTTCGTTTGGAAAGGAGAAGACTGAGAGGGGACATGATAGTGGTTTTCAGGTATCTAAAAGGGTGCGTCACAGGGAAAAGGGAGGGAAATTGTTCTCCTTGGCCTCTGGTTTAGGATGGGTATGAGGGAAAATGTCCTGCCTGTCAGGATGGTTAAACACTGGAATAAATTGCCTAGCGAGGTTGTGGAATCTTCATCCCTGAAGATATTGAAGAGAAGGTTGGACAGACACCTGTCAGGGATGATAGATGGTGCTTTGTCCTGGCGTGAGGGCAGGGGACTGGACTTGATGACCTCTCGAGGTCCTTTCTAGCGCTAGGATTCTGTGATTTGTGTCTAGTTCTGGGTGCCACATTTCAGGAAAGACATGGTGAAATTGCAGAACGTCAACACAAGAGCAACAAAAACGACTAAAGGTCTAGAAGACATGACCTGTGAGGGAAGACTGAAAGAATTTGGTGTCTTGAGTCTGGAAAAGAGAAGACTGCTAGGGGACAGGATAACAGCTTTCAAGTACCTAAAAGTTTGTTACAAGGCGGAGGGAGAACAAATATTCTTCTTAACCTCTGAGGACAGGACAAGAAGCAAGGGGCTTAAATTGCAGCCAGGGAGGTTTAGGTTGGACATTAGGAAAAACTTCCTGTCAGGGGGGTTAAACGGTGGAATAAATTGCAGAGGGAGGTTTGGGCCACAAGAAATCTGATGAAGCTCAACAAGGACAAGTGCAGAGTCCTGCCCTTGGGATGGAAGAATCCCAAGCATTGGTACAGGCTGGGGACCAACCAGTTAAGTAGTAGTTCTGCAGAAAAGGACCTGGGGGTTACAGTGGATGAGAAGCTGGAGATGAGTCAACAGGGCGCCCTTGTAGCCAAGAAGGCTAAGGGCATATTAGGTTGCATTAAGAGGAGCATTGCCAGCAGATCTAGAGATGTCATTATTCCCCTTTATTAGGCTCTGGTGAGGCCACATCTGGAGTATTGTGTCCAGTTCTGGGCCCCCCACTACAAAAAGGATGTGGACACATTGGAGAAGGTCCAGCGGAGGGCGACCAGAATGATTCGGGGGCTGGAGCAAATGACCATGAGGAGAGGCTGAGGGAGTTGGGTCTGTTCAGTCTGCAGAAGCGAAGAGCGAGGGGGGATTTGATAGCAGCCTTCAACTTCCTGAAGGGAGGTTCCAAAGAGGATGGAGAGAGGCTGTTCTCAGTGGTGACAGATGGCAGAACAAGGACTGATGGTCTCAAGTTGTGGTGGGAGAGGTCCAGGTTGGATATTAGGAAAAACTATTTCCCTAGGAGGGTGGGGAAGCGCTGGGCTGGGTTCCCTAGGGAAGTGGTGGAGTCTCCATCCCTAGAGGTGTTTAAGTCTCGGCTTGATAAAACTCTGGCCGGGTTGATTTAGTTGGGATTGGTCCTGCCTAGAGCAGGGGGCTGGACTTGCTGACCTTCTGAGGGCTCTTCCAGTTCTATGGTTCTTGATTCTATGATTCTAGGTTGTGAAGTCTCCATCACTGGAGGTGGTTAAGAGCAGTTAGGGTATGTCTACACTAGCCCACTAGTTCGAACTAGGGAGGCTAAAGTAGGCAATCGAAGTTGCAAATCAAGCCCGGGATTTAAATATCCCATTTAAATATCCCGGTCCCCATTTTTGAAATTTCCAAGTCTGGACTAACTTCCCGCATCTACACGCCGCAGGGACCCGGTAGTTGGGATTAAAGCCCTAGTTCGAACTACCTGTTATTCCTCCTGGAATGAGGTTTAACAGGTAGTTCGATTTAGGGGCTTTAATTTGGGTCCCTGCTGCGTGTAGACTCGGGCAGTTAGTCCAGACTTGGAAATTTCAAAAATGGCGACCGGACGGGAAGATGCAAATCAAACGTGGGATATTTACATAAGAACATAAGAACGGCCAGACTGGGTCAGACCAAAGGTCCATCTAGCCCAGTATCCTGTCTGCCGACAGTGGCCAGCACCAGGCACCCCAGAGAGGGTGGACCGAAGACAATGATCAAGCGATTTATTTCCTGCCATCCCTCTCCAGCCTCTGACAAACAGAGGCCAGGGACACCAATTCTATCCCCTGGCTAAATAGCCTTTTATGGTCCTAACCTCCATGAAATTATCTAGCTTCTCTTTAAACTCTGTCATAGTTCTAGCCTTCACTGCCTCCTCTGGCAAGGATTTAAATTCCGGGCTAGATTTGCAACTTCGAATGCCTACTTTAGCCTCCCTAGTTCGAACTAGGGGGCTAGTGTAGACAGACCCTTAGATAGAAAGGCAAAGGCACAAAATGAGATCAAATTAGCTACAGGCATAAAGGGAAACAAGAAGACCTTTTATAAATACATTAAAAGCAAGAGGAAGACCAAGGACAGGGTAGGCCCACTGCTTAGTGAGGAGGGAGAAGCAGTAACAGGAAACTTGGAAATGGCGGAGATGCTCAATGATTTCTTTGTTTCGGTCTTCACCGAGAAGTCTGGAGGTGTGCCTAACGTAGTGAATACAAGCAGAGAGAGGGTAAGTTTAGAAGATAGGATACACACAGAACAAGTTAAAAATCACTTAGGAAAGTTAGATGTCAGCAAGTCACCAGGTCCTGATGAAATGCATCCCAGGATACTCAAGGAGCTGATAGAGGAGGTATCTGAGCCTTTAGCTATGAATCTTTGAAAAATCATGGCAGACAGGGGAGATTCCAGAAGACTGGAAAAGGGCAAATATTGTGCCCATCTATAAAAAGGGGAATAAGAACAACCCAGGAAACTATAGACCGGTCAGTTTAACGTCTGTCCCAGGGAAGATAATGGAGCAGGTAATTAAGGAAATCATATGCAAACACTTGGAAGGTAATAAAGTGATAGGGAATAGCCAGCATGGGTTTGTGAAGAACAAGTCATGCCAAAACTAATCTGATAGCTTTCTTTGATAAGATAACGAGCCTTGTGGATAAGGGAGAAGCGATGGATGTCATATACCTAGACTTTTGTAAGGCATTTGATACGGTCTCGCATGATATTCTTATTGATAAACTAGGCAAATATAACTTAGATAGGGCCACGATAAGGTGGGTGCATAATTGGCTGGATAACCGTAGTCAGAGAGTTGTTGTTAACGGTTCTAAATCCTGCTGGAAAGGGATAACAAGTGGAGTTCCTCAAGGGTCTGTTTTGGGACCCGTACTGTTCAATATCTTCATCAATGACGTAGATATTGGGATAGAGAGTACGCTTATTAAGTTTGCAGATGATACCAAACTGGGTGGGGTTGTGACTTCTTTGGAGGATAGGGACATAATTCAGAATGACCTTAGCAAATTAGTGAAATGGTCGGAGGTAAACAGGATGAGGTTTAATAAAGAGAAATGCAAAGTGCTCCACTTAGGAAGGAACAATCAGTTCCATACATACAAGATGGGAAGCGACTGTCTAGGAAGGAGCATGGCGGAAAGGGATCTAGGGGTCATAGTGGACCACAAGTTGAATATGAGTCAACAGTGTGACGCTGCTGCAAAAAAAGCAAATATGATTCTAGGTTGTATCAACAGGTGTGTTGTAAGCAAAACTCGTGAAGTCATTCTGCCGCTCTACCCTCCACTAGTTAGGCCTCAGCTGGAGTACTGTGTCCAGTTCTGGGCGCCACATTTCAAGAAAGATGTGGAGAAATTGGAAAGGGTACAGAGAAGAGCGACAAGAATGATTAAAGGTCTAGAGAACATGACCTATGAAGCCAGGCTTCATGAACTGGGCTTGTTTAGTTTGGAAAAAAGAAGATTAAGGGGGGACATGATAGCGGCTTTCAAATACCTAAAAGGGTGTCACAAGGAGGAAGGAGAAAATTTGTTCCTCTTGGTTTCTGAGGACAGGACAAGGAGTAATGGGCTTAAAGTGCAGCAGGGGAGGTTTAGATTGGACATTAGGAAAAAATTCCTAACGGTCAGGGTGGTCAAATATTGGAATAAATTGCCAAGGGAGGTGGTGGAATCTCCCTCTCTGGAGATATTTAAGAACAGGTTAGATAGACATCTGTCAGGGATGGTGTAGACGGAGCTTGATCCTGCCTTGAGGGCGGGGGGCCGGACTCGATGACCTCTCGAGGTCCCTTCCAGTCCTATTATTCTATGATTCTATGATTCTATAGGCATCTGCCAGGGATGTTCTAGAGTGCTTGGTCCTGCCATGAGAGGACTGGAGTTGATGACCTCTCAGAGAGGCACTTTGGCATCTCTGTTCTGGGTCCTGCCAGTGTCCCAGGGCTGCCGAGGTGTGGTGCCAAGTTAGATCTCTGGGATGGGCCCCGGGGAGTAAGCCAGGCTCTGTCACCACGGCGGTGCCCCTCCCATCTCTCACGCGTCCGGTCTGGCCGCAGGGTGGTGGCGGGGGTGACGGGCTGAGCAATTGCTGGGAACTAAGACGATGCCCTCCCGCCCCCAGAGGAGGACAACACGACTGCGGACGAGCTGTTCCACAAGGTGCGGATCCTCTGCTGGGTCATGACCGGCCCCAGCAACCTGGAGACTAAGGCCCGGCACGTCCAGGCCACGTGGGCGCGGCACTGCAACGTGGTGCTCTTCATGAGCTCGGTGCGGGACGACGGCTTCCCCGCCGTGGGGCTGGACGTCAAGGAGGGCCGGGACCAGCTGTACTGGAAAACCATCCGGGCCTTCCAGTACGTCCACCAGCACCACCTGGCGCAGGCCGACTGGTTCCTCAAGGCCGACGACGACACCTTCGTGGTGCTGGACAACCTGCGCTGGCTGCTGGCCAACCACACGCCCCAGGAGCCCGTCTACTTCGGGAAGCGCTTCAAGCCCTTCGCCAAGCAGGGCTACATGAGCGGCGGGGCCGGCTACGTCCTGAGCCAGGAGGCCCTGCGGCGCTTCGTGGAGGGCTTCCGCACCCAGGCCTGCAGCCACACGAGCTCGGTGGAGGACCTGGCGCTGGGCCAGTGCATGGAGAAGTTGGGGGTGCGGGCCGGGGACTCCCGGGACCCCGCGGGGCGGGAGACCTTCCACCCCTTCCCTCCGGAGAAGCATTTGACAGAGAATCTTCAGCACGATCGCTTTTATCCCAGCTACTCCTTCTACCCCGTGCGGGTGGTGAGTGTCCGGGAGGGTCGCAGCTCCGGCAGGGGTGGGCAGCTGGGCGAAGGGAAACTGGGACTCATAGCACATCAGAGAAGACCAGGATGCCTGGCCCTGTTCTTGGCTCCGCCCAGCAACCTAGTCCCGCCTCCAGAACAAGCCCCGCCCCCCACTCACTGCAGCGGGTCGTGTGCTGGTTTGTCCCGCCCCCACGGGAGCCCTTGGCCAACGGGCCGGGGTCTGCTGGCTCGTGCGCTTAGATCCGGAGGTCCTGGGTTTGATCCCCTCTGACCCCGCCCCAGCCAGCCGGCTCGTGGTGTGTTTCAAGGCCGGCAGGGTCGCCCGTGTGCCGAACCTCTGTATAGCCCCGGCTGGGGACTGCCCCCCCCCATTCGTGCATCTGCCCCTTTGCTCCCAGCTGAGCTGCCTGGCTCGCTCCCACGGGCTGGTGGGGGCCCGGTTCTGGCCTTCCATGGCTGCGATCCACAGGGCAGATTTCTTTCCCAGAGCAGAGGGCTGAACCCCGAGTCCTGTTCTCTCCCAGGCAGGGCTGGCCCTCAACATTTTGGCACCTGAGGCAGGGAGCTCAAATGACGCCCCATCCCCCCTCGCTGCACCAGCAGCAGACACAATTTTCTACACTCTGGGTCCTAGTGGTGCCACCCCACAGTCTGATACCTGAGGTCCAACCTGCTCTGAGGGTGATCAGCCGGGCGGATCCACCCTCTCTCCATCAAGGCGGTGGCTGGGTCGTAATCCATGTACATGAGCCATTTCGAAACTGCTGATCAAGGGCTCCTAAGACTCTGGCCAGGTGTTTGGATGAAGAGCTTCACAGCGATTGCTGCCATCCACACGAGTCCTGGAGCCGTAGCATTTTTGGGCCCTGTGATGCAGTGTTGGTACCTTGCCGGTTGCTAAGCTTAGGCTGTGCGTGACCCCCACTGGCTGCTGGGGCAGGCAGGTAACCTGTCCGACCAGTTACCTCCCAGGGAGAGGAACAAAGGGAGGAAGGCGGAGGGCAGCCCCTGGCTGGGGGGCAGGGCTGGAAGTTGGGCAGTTTCTGTCTGGAATCATGGAGGAAGCAGCCTGAGCAAGGGGGCTGGGAGTTAGGGGCCCAGGCTCCCCCATCTCAAGGGGGGCTGAGGCATCCTAGGCCTGGCCCTGTAACCGGATGACGTCTGTGCTGTGCTGCATCCCTGGAGAAGCAGGAAACTCCCTCTGTTCTACCGGCTGGCGGAGTCTGTGCGTGCCACTACGAACAGAGTCGGGGGAACCCCGACGCCCCGACACAACCCCCCTTCCTCCACCCCCTTTGCTGCTTCTGTCTGATAGAGGCAGCAAGGGGCGGGGGAAACGGCTAGTCGACTAGTCCGTCGCATCCTTAGCTCTGCCCTGCGAGGGCCAGGCTGCGGCTGCGGAGGGAGGGGGGCAGAGCGAGTCATGAGCAGCTGAGGAGGCTGTGGGAGGACTGAAGGGAAATCCCAGGATGGGCAGAGAGCAGCTTTGCCTTCCCACAACAGGGCACCGTGGGATGCCTACCACAGTGCATTGCTCACGCTCGGCGTTGGGGTCCCCGGGGGACATGATCCATCGGCGGAAGCAGCCAGAGTGACTCTCCCCCCCCACCGGGGTCGCCTGTGGGGCGTAGTGTGGCCGTGGCCGTAAGCACCGTGCCTGCCCTGCTGGGCTCTCCGGAGCCGCTGCAAGTGTTCCGAAGAGAAGAGCGGCCACACCGGGTCAGAGCAAGGCTCCGGCTAGCCCGGCGGCCTGTCTTCCGGCTGCGGGCAGGGCCAGGTGTCAGGCAGAGCAGATAAACACTGAGGCTGCATCTACACTGGCCAGTTTTTCCGGAAAATCAGCCGCTTTTCCGGAAAAACTTGCCAGCTGTCTACACTGGCCGCTTGAATTTCCGCAAAAGCACTGACGTCCTACTGTAAGAAATCAGTGCTTCCTGCGGAAATACTGTGCTGCGCCCGTTCAGGCAAAAGTCCCTTTTGCGCAAAGTGTAGACAGCTCAGATTTGTTTTCCGCAAAAAAGCCCCGATCGTGAAAATGACGATCGGAGCTTTTTTGAGGAAAAGCGCGTCTAGATTGGCCACGGACGCTTTTCCACAAAAAGTGCTTTTGCGGAAAAGCTTCCTGCCAATCTAGACATGCTTTTCCGAAAATGCTTTTAATGGAAAACTTTTCCGGAATATCATGCCAAGCTAGATGCAGCCTGAGGCTTACATCTACATTGGTAAGATGTTGCGCAAATACTTTAACGCAAGAGTTTTTGTGTTAAAGTATTTGTGCAAGAGAGCGGCTACACTGGCATGTGCTTTTGTGCAAGAGACGTGCTTTTGTGCAAAAGCATCCGTGCCAGTGTAGACGCTTTCTTGCGCAAGAAATTCATGTTGCCTGTCTACACTGGCCTCTTGCACAAGAGGGCTTATTCCTGAGTGGGAGCATCATAGTTCTTGTGCGAGGAGCCCTGATTTCACACTTTAGAACGTCAGCGTTCTTGTGCAAGAACTCGTGGCCAGTGTAGACAGGTGGCAAGTTTTTGTGCAAAAGCAGCCACTTTTGCGCAAAATCTTGCCAATGTAGCCGTAGCCTGAGTGGCCCAGCCCCTGCTCTGTGCTGGTTGCCACTGGGTTTCTATGTGGCATGGGGTGGGGGATGGGGTTTGACCTCTAATGCCCTTGGCCCTAAAGAGACCCCTCCCCCGTGTGCTGTGCCGCTTGGCCAGCCTCGCCCACCACGGCACCCGGATCCATGGGCCGACGGCTGCATGCCGGGCAGGGAGGCGAGGGGAAGGGAATTGTGACTGGCAGTAGTGCGGGGTGGGATGGGGGTCACTTGGGCCGGTGCAGAGCAATGTTCCCTCTAACCTTTTCCACCCAGGAGATTTTTTCCCAGCTGTGGCGTAGCGGGGGGGCCTTGCTGGTGGCTGGGCTGGGGCTGTGGGTGACCCCCACTGGCGGCTGTCTGTAGCACGGCCCAGCAGGACAGGGGATGAGTCACTAGGGAAGGGGCTCCCAACCTGTCCGACCGGTCGCCTCCCAGGGAGAGAGACAAAGAGAGGAAGACGGGGGTCCAGCCCCTGGCTGGGGCAGGGCCGGACGGAGGCACGGGCGAGCCAGGCAGCTGCCCAGGGCGCCAACCAATGGGGGGCGCCTGATGGCAGCTGTAAGGGGTGCGCGGCGTCTCTTACAACTGCCATCAGGCACCGTGCTCCTGGCTCCCGCAGCGCCGGCCCAGCAGCGCCCGTCCCCCCACGGCCGCGGAGCCCTGCACAGCCCAGCAGTACTGGCCAGGCTGGGCTGGGCAGCGCATGCACCATGCGCCCCAGGAGCCAAAAGGGCTCGGGCCGGGGGAGGGCTGGAAGAGGGTCAGTTTCTGTCTGGGAAGCAGGGGAGAAGGGACGAGGGAGGGGGCTGGGATTGTAGGGCCCAACCAGCCCCCATCTCAAGGGGGGGCCCTGAGGCCTCCTATCCCCCATTCCTGTAACCAGATTGCATCTGTGCTGTATCCTGGAGAAGCAAGAAACTCCCTCTATTCTACTGGCTGGTGGTGTCTGTTCATGCCACTACAGGGGTGCAAGAGACAGGGCAACCCCGATGCGCCCTCACACCATCCACGCGCAGAATAAATTTTTCTACATGCACCAAGAAACGTGCACCACTTGTATATACCAACATTGAGCTCTGGGTGCTCTGCTAATCAGCTGGGTGGCATGGGAATCTCCTCCCAGCTTAGAGGGCCCGTTAGTGCACAATTGGGTTCATAGCCACCCTGGTGAGGCTCGGGTGGGATGGACACCCCCCCGCCCCGCCCAGCCAGGCTAACTGTGACTTGCTCTCTTCCCCGCAGGGTTCCCAGAGCTGTTCAGATTTATCCATCTCCTTCCACTACGTCAGCCCGGTGGACATGTACCTGCTGGAATACCTGAGCCGCCACCTGCGCCCGTACGGATACCAGCCCCGCTACCAGCCGGCTCTGAACCGCACGCGGCTCAGACAGAGTTACCCGGAGCGGGTTTATAACTGGAGCGAGGTGCTTGGAACCACGGCGCCAGGTGCCTCCTAAAGGCGACGGGGAGGGCAGGGGCATTGGCCGGCTGCGTGTCAGGAGCAGAGGGTGGGAGCAGCGGAGCCGGATTTGCCCCTTGCTGGGAAGACGCC
The DNA here is from genome assembly GCF_052426305.1 of Pelodiscus sinensis. Taxonomy (NCBI): domain Eukaryota; kingdom Metazoa; phylum Chordata; order Testudines; family Trionychidae; genus Pelodiscus; species Pelodiscus sinensis. Next base: position 14,004,170 of record NC_143082.1, read on the forward strand.
AGGTCAGCCCTAGGGATGCGGCGCGCGAGCTAAGAGCCGAGGCGGAGGGGGTGCCCTCCAGCAGCGCACTCCCGGGAGTTAGGGGGTAACCGTGGGCACCACCCCCGAGGGCACCACCCCCGAGGGCACGCCGCTGGGGGGCACCCCGCTAAGAGGGGGCAGAGCCCTTCTACGGAAAAGGCGTCCGATTATCACTGCAACCCCCCTCCCCGTCAAGCTACCTCTGCCTGCTTCAGGCAGGCTTTCATCGGGGCAGGTGGGCACGGCCACGAGGTACCCACCCCCCCGTGCGAATGGGAAGGCTTCGTTTCCATCACCCCCAGCTTGCCCCTGCCAGCCCGGACCCGGCTCCCCCTCCACTCCCGCCTCTGCCCATGGTGCCTTAATCTCCCTGGCTGCTCGGGACCCGCAGCGGGGAAGGTAGCGACCCCAGGGCCACCCCCCACCCCCAGATCAGCGCTTGGCCACAGAGGCCCGGCCACCCGTCCCCCCCTCCCCAGCCTTTCCTGGGCTGCTTGACAGCTGCGGGGGGGAGGCGGGGGATGTCCCCTTCCCTGCAGCCCCCAGCAAGAGAAACCAGGCACAAGTGACGGCTTGAAATCTGACATTGTTACGTACTTACAGTTACAACCCAAGAGAGGGAACCGCTGTACATGGCCACTGGGGTCCGCGCCGGCTCGACGTGCCCGCCCCCCCCAACACACACGCCCCCCCCGCTCCCCCCCCGCCGCACTGGCCCCTGCAGGGGGCTGGCTTGTTTCGCTACCCGCCTCCCGAGGGGCGCAGCGACGGCGACGCCAAGCAGGCCGCTCAGCTACACCCCCGGTTCATCGGCTGTCCGGGCTGGCGGCAGGAGGGAGGGGGCTGCCCCCTTGCCCCCTAGGCCTGGCTCTGGCAGGTTTCTGCCTCCCGGGACAGGCGCGGAAAGGGCGGGCGGGACCCCCAGGCCGTTGTGCAACACGGTGGCCGATACATTCATTTGAGCTGCCCCCCCTCCCGTTTGGCAGCACGAGGGGGAGATGGGGGCCAGCGGCATGCCCAGCAGGGGGCCAGCTCCTCTCGGCCCGGAGCCCCGACCCCCAGGTTCAACCCCGGCCCTGGAATGAAAGCAAGGAACGGCGGGCGTGGCTTTGACCTCAGAAGGGGGGGGGGGGGTAACGTGCCAGCCAGCCCCCCCCCCGGCAGCTTCAGGGAGGGCTGACGGGGGTGTGTGGGGGTGGGGGAGTCTGTATTACCCTGCTCACGTATCGAAATAAAGCCTGAAACCACGTCACTCACAACAACAGCCACTTTCTGGGGCCTCTGTCGGGGCCCCAAAACACGGAAGGGTCGCGCCCGCCACGCGCACCCTGTAAACGTTGTGCCAAATAGCTGCCAAACCGGCCTCTCTGAAGAGACAGCGGGAGGGAGGGGGAGGGAGGGAGATTTCTGGCTCCTGCCTACCAGGGGGGGGGGGGGGAAATAAATTAAAAGAGGGTCCCAAGAGGTGACGGGGAAAGGCTGGTCGGGGGGGAGGAAGGGGCTTTGTACAACAGGTTACGCATGGGCCGGGTCCCTGCATGTATGACCCACGTGTGTGCAGAGGGCAGTGCCCCGTGCTAGGTGCCCCCCCCCCGGCACTAGGAAGTGAGGGGGCTGCTGCTTTTCAGCGAGGGGGCAGGCGTGGGGCAGCCCAACATCTCTGGGGCATTCCATGGGGGAGCCTGACTCAGTGGGTGCAGGCTGGCAGTGTCGGGGTGGGTGGGAGAGAAGGTGTGCTGCCTCCCAGCCCCCACGCCCCTCCCACTGCTGGGAATAGAACCCGGGAGTCCTGGCTCCCAGGCACCCCCCTTGCTCTAACCAGTAGGTCTCACTCCCCTCCCAGAGCCATGATTCACCCCAGAGAGCCTGGCTCTCAGCCCCTGCTCCCCTCCCAGAGCGGGCGGTGGACCCAGGAGTCCGGCCCCACAGAGCTATGGGCAGTAGCAAGGAGACGGTCGCCCCCTGGTGTCTGTGCAGGGCCAGTGCAGCCAGCTGGGTGGCAGGGCAGGGACAGCTGTCCCTCTCCCCCCCCCTCCCCCCCGTTTCCAAGGGCTCCCTTTATAGGCTGGGGGGTGACTAAAGGAGGGGGCACTTGGGGAGCAGGGACTGGAGGTTCAGGGCCAGTCTCTAGCTCAGAGGCAGCCATAGGCCCCCACTCCCCCCCCCAACATCACTCCTTGCTGTGGGTCCCAGGGGGTGGAGAAATTCGGGTGGGGCAGGGGGTGAAACAGCAGTTGCAGGCTGAGAACCCAAACACCTTGGAGTAACAATGAGCCTATTTCACTGTCAAAGCTCATTACAGACAGGAAGGTGCCCGACCCCTCCCGCAACCTGTGGCCACCCACAGCTACAAAGTCCTGGCTCCCAGGCCTGTGCTCTGACCACTAGGCCCCACGCCCCTCCTTGAACAAGAGCCAGAACTCAGGCATCCTAGCTCCCAGCCCTGTGCTCTGACCACTAGGCCCCACGCCCCTCCTTGAACCAGAGCCAGAGCTCAGGCATCCTAGCTCCCAGCCCTGTGCTCTGACCACTAGGCCCCACGCCCCTCCTTGAACCAGAGCCAGAGCTCAGGCATCCTAGCTCCCAGGCCTGTGCTCTGACCACTAGGCCCCACGCCCCTCCTTGAACTAGAGCCAGAGCTCAGGCATCCTAGCTCCCAGCCCTGTGCTCTGACCACTAGGCCCCACGCCCCTCCTTGAACCAGAGCCAGAACTCAGGCATCCTAGCTCCCAGCCCTGTGCTCTGACCACTAGGCCCCACGCCCCTCCTTGAACAAGAGCCAGAACTCAGGCATCCTAGCTCCCAGCCCTGTGCTCTGACCACTAGGCCCCACGCCCCTCCTTGAACCAGAGCCAGAACTCAGGCATCCTAGCTCCCAGCCCTGTGCTCTGACCACTAGGCCCCATGCCCCTCCTTGAACCAGAGCCAGAACTCAGGCATCCTAGCTCCCAGCTCTGTGCTCTGACCACTAGGCCCCACGCCCCTCCTTGAACCAGAGCCAGAACTCAGGCATCCTAGCTCCCAGCCCTGTGCTCTGACCACTAGGCCCCACGCCCCTTCCAGAGCCAGGAACAGAATCCAGGCGTCTTGGCTCGGCTCATGCCACAAAGCTGCCTCTTTGCCCTGCACGGTGCCACCCCCTGCCCAGCCATGGGGGGAGGGGGCGTTGGGAGTCCTGAAGCAGCAGGGTGGGGCAGCAAGAGCCCAGAGCTGGGCTGAGTAATAAATAGAGCATCAAAAATACAAATCGTCCAACACTGGCCATCCTGGCCCCCGGAGAAGGGCTCCCCTGGGCCCCTGCCTTGCCAGCTGCAACTGGAAAAGCGGGGCGGGGCGCCCCTTGGCATCCGGCAGGTGCAGCCTGCGCAGGTGGGGCCTGGCACAGAAGGTGTCCCATGGTCACCCCGGGCCGCGTGGCACCCAGTCCGGCCGGCCGGAGGCGGGCCCGGCGTGTGCTGCGGGGGGCCGGGGGCTCGGCGGGCTGGCTATACCAGGGCGGTCCGCGTGTCACACCGGCCCATGCTGGCGGTGCTGCTTTTCCGGCGCAGGCCGGGCGTGGCGGCGGCGCTGTGGCCCTCGCTGGAGCAGCCGTGCTGCAGGAGGATCTCGGCGCACTCCTGGCTCCCGGCGCGCCGGGCGTAGAACAGGGCTGTGTGTCCCAGCGCGTCGCGGGCTTTCACGTCCAGGCCGTACTGCAGGCAGAGAGGCAGGGATGAGGGGCCTGCCCCAGAGCCAGGGACTTGCCCCCCCCCCCCCCGGGTTCCCAGAGCCAGGGTTCCCCTCTCTCCGGCAGGGGAACCCCCGGCTCACAGGGACATACCACTGGCTGGAGGGGGGTCCCCAGGCTGGGCCTTCTGCACTGGGATAAGGAGGATCCCACCAGGCTAGGGGGCGCTTTGGACTCTCCCTGGCTGGGCAGGAGCCCTCGCTGGCTCTGATTGGCTGCAACGTTTCGGTCTCCGGGTTCCCACAGAACCAGTGAGGTCACAGATGTTTCCAGAGCAACAGGCAGTGATGTCACAATGCCCAGGATGATGACATCACCGCAGGCCTGGGCAGAGCTCTGCTACCCACTTGCTTGTGTCTGGACTGTTCCCTGCTCCCTTTTGCCCTGCAGGGGGCACCCTGGTCCCGCAGCCAAGTGACAGGGGGCACATGGGCCCAGTTCTGCACCCCTTCCCCTCCCTATGCCGGGGGGGGCAGCAGATCCCCCAGCCCCCCATGACACACGGTCCCCCAGGCTGCCTGCGGGCGGCCGCACCTACCCAGACCAACAGCTGGGTGATGACCACGTGGGGCAGGTCGCAGGCCAGGTGCAGCGCCGTGCGCCGCTCCCCATCCCCAGAGCAGGTGTTGATCAGTTCCTTGGTGCTGTGCGCCAGCAGCAACAGCACGGCGCCCAGGTCCTTCTCCTGCACAGCCTGGAACAGCTGCTGCCCCAGAGGGATCTCGGGGCTCGGGAAGGGCGCCAGGAACAGCCGCTGCTCGTACTTCGCCCGGATCCAGGACTCCCGCTCCTCCCTGCAGCGAGACGCACGGGGGGTGATAAGCGCCCAGCGACACACACACTGGGCAGCGAGCCAGAGCCTGGGGCCGGATCTCCCCAGGAAACAGCAGCGTCCAAAGCCAGGCACCCAAGGAGCCTGGCAGAGCCTGGAGCCAGGTATCCCCTGGGACCTGGCAAAGCCCAGAGCCGGGTGCTCCTGGAGCAAAGCCCAGAGCCAGGCATCCTCTGGGACCAGGCAAAGCCTGGAGCTGGGTACCTTCAGGGGCCCATGTGACGAAGCGGGGGTTGTATTCACTCTGTGTGCATGTTTGTTGCATGTGATTTCTACTGCCCTGTGCTGTTCTGCAGTAAATTCTGTGTGTGTGCGTGTGCATGTGTGTGTGTGTGTGTGTGCGCGCCTCAGTTTCCCTGCACTATCTCGACGGGGATGGGAATTCTGCAGGTGACTCTGAGGGGAAGGCTGCCCAGCCCAGCACGGTCACAATGGTCCCGGCTCATGGCAACCCGAGCCTGGGTGGGGGTGTGACCAGGGGACCCCTTTTACCCAGGGAAGGGGACTAAGGCGGGGGTGGGGCTGCCTGCAGGGCTGGGATGGGTTGCTGGGGTGTGAGTCAGTCTGGGCTGGTTTAGGCTGCAGGGAGGGGGCAGCGCCCTGGCTCTGGGCCCCTCTCCCCAGGCTGGGCTGCCCCGGCTGCTCCCGGTCCCTGTGTGGACCAGTCTGCGCTACGCCGGGTCCCCGAGAACCAAGACCCCCCCGTGCGCCCTGCCGGCTGAGTCGCCTCTGGCTGAGGCTGGGGGGGCAGGGCCCGGGGGCTCCTCACTCCCCAGGGACAGCCTGGCAGCCAGGGATTCCCCAGGGGCCTTGCAGTGCCCAGCTCATGCTGCCTGCAGCCTGTTCCCAGCAGCCTGGCAGTGCCCATCGCCTGCTGCCCACAGAGCCCGAGTAGGTGGGGGGGAGGGCTGTACCCGAGCCCTGAGCCATTGCTGGGGGAGTGGAGGGGGCTCACCGGGACGACTCGCACGTGGGTTTCCGGCGTCCCTGGGTGTTCTTCTCCCAGATGCTGTTGGCCGTCTCGTTGCCGATGGACGTCAGCACCAGGGTGAGCTCCCGAGGCCAGTCGTCGAGGTCCAGCGAGCGCACCCGGGACAGGTGGGTGCCCAGGTTCCGGTGGATGCCTGAGCACTCGATGCAGATCAGCGCCCCCAGGTTAAGGCTGGCCCAGGTGGGGTCTGGGGGAGGGGGCAGGAGAGGTCCCCATCAGTGCTGGGCACCTGGGAGCCAGCCGGCCAGAGAGTCCCCGGGCGCCAGCCTCGGTGCCACCCTCCCCCGGGCGCGCCACTTACTCGGTGCCCCGCAGTCCACACACAGGGAGTTGCCTCTGGCGTTGCGGATGGCCTGGATTGCCACGGCCTCGCTCTGGCTGTCCATCCGGGCCTGCGGGGAGCAAAGGGGGGCAGCTGGAGAGCACGGATTGTTCCTTCCTAAGTGGAGCACTTTGCATTTATCCTTATGAGACTTCATCCTGTTTACCTCGGACCATTTCCAGTGTGTCCAGATCAGTTTGAAGTCTGACCCTCTCCTCCAAAGCACTTGCCACCCCTCCCAGCCTGGTACCACATCTGGAGTATTGTGTCCAGTTCTGGGCCCCTCCACTACAAAAAGGATGTGGACACGCATTGGAGAGGGTCCAGCGGAAGGGCAACCAAAATGATGAGGGGGCTGGAGCACATGACCTAGGAGGAGAGGCTGAGGCATTTGGGTCTGTTTAGTCTGCAGAAGAGAAGAGCGAGGGGGGATTTGAGAGCAGCCTTCAACTTCCTGAAGGGAGGTTCCAAAGAGGCTGGAGAGAGGCTGTTCTCAGTAGTGACAGATGGCAGAACAAGGAGCAATGGGCTCAAGTTGCGGTGGGAGAGGTCCAGGTTGGATATTAGGAAAAACTATTTCACTAGGAGGGTGGAGAAGCGCTGGGATGGGTTCCCCAGGGAAGTAGTGGAGTCTCCATCCCTAGAGATTGTTAAGTCTCAGCTTGACAAAGCCCTGGCCGGGTTGATTTAGTTGGGATTGGTCCTGCCTAGAGCAGGGGGCTGGACTTGATGACCTTCTGAGGTCTCTTCCAGCTCTATGATTCTATGATATCATCTGCAAACTTTATAACCATGCCCCTCTCTATGCCAATATCTAAATCACCGATGAAGATATTGAACAGAAATGGTCCCAAAACTGACCCTGCAGAACCCCCCTGGTTATGCCCTTCCGGCGTGACTGAACCATTGATAACTGCTCTCTGAGAACAGTTCTCCAGGCAGTTACACACCCAGCTTAAAGCAGCCCCATCTAGGGCTGTGTCTAGACTACATGCCTCTGTCGGCAGAGGCATGTAGATTAGACACATAGGCAAAGGCAAATGAAGCCGCGATTTAAATGATCGCGGCTTCATTTACATTTACATGGCTGCCGCGCTCAGCTGACAAACAGCTCGTGGGATGAGGTTTACCAGGGCTGCCGACAAAGGGCTTTGATGTCGACAGGGGGAACGTCCAGACTAGCGCGCTGAGCGGACAAACAGCTGATCAGCTGTTTGTCGGCTCAGCGCGGCAGCCATGTAAATGTAAATGAAGCCGCGATCATTTAAATCGCAGCTTCATTTGCCTTTGCCTATGTGTCTAATCTACATGCCTCTGCCGACAGAGGCATGTAGTCTAGACACAGCCTAGGTTGCATTTCCTGAGTTTATTAATGAGGAGGTTTGTGACGTAGGGAGGGGGCTGTCTGCTCTATAACCGGGGTTCCCCTGCGTTGTGATGGGATTCCCTCTGACTCACCCACATGTGCATTGGCCCAGACACCTAGGCCCAGCCTGAGCAGATACCAGGGCTCTTCCCAGGGGGAGAGACAAAGGGAGGGAGGCGGAGACGGACACCTGGCTGGGGGCAGGGTCGGGGAGCCGGGCTGTTTCTGGCTAGAAAACATGAAGGGAACAGACTAAGCTGGGTGCTGAGGGGGCGATGGACCCCCTAACCCCAGAGGTCTGAGGCATCTAGGCCCTGACTCCTGTAACCACATCCCGTCTATGCTGGGCTGTATCCTGGAGGACCAATAACCCCTCTCTGTTCGACTGTCTGACGGAGTCTGTTCTTGTGGCTACGGGGCTGCAGGATTGGGGGGAACCCCGACACGCGGTTATGTGAGACCGTACCAAATGCTGGCAGCTGTACGCTCTGGACTGCTGTCCCCCAAGGTGGCTGCATTTCCCTGTCTCAAGGGACTGACAGGGGGTGGGACAGAGCTCTCCAGGGGGTTACCCCACTGGCCTGGCGGCCCAGCAGCCAGATGGCAGAGAGGACTGTGGGTAAATTCCCAAGGTGGTTCTTTGTGCCAAAAGGCGGCTGGCTCTGGGGTGCAGCTGCGCCAGCCCGCTCCCTAGGGCGCTGGCCTACCTTGTTTTTGCTGCTCTCGCAGCACTGCAAGCTGGCCAGGATCTGGCTCTCGATCGCCTGGACCCAGGAGTCCCTCTCCTCGAAGCTGCCGGCCTCAAAGTGCCACGTCTGGCCCGTGCTGGACACGATGATGAACTCGAAGTTCTCCTCCTCTGCCAAAGGGAAAGGGGATGCTCCGTCTGCCAGACCGGGGGTGCTAAGGCTGGGCCGGGGCAGCTCCCTGCCTGGCCGAGCACCCCCCGGCTTAGGGGTTTATTTGTAGGGCAGACACAGAATACCCCTGGAAAAGAGCTGGCAGCTCCGGCCGGAGTGGGTGCATGGGGTGTACTAGTGAAGCAGCACATACTGCCCCCTGCTGGCCAGAGGCTGTGTCGCGGGGAAGCGGCCGTGATGAGCGTGCGGGCAGCATGCAGGGGAGTAAACAGCTGGCAGGACACAGCCCCCAGGAGCCGTGCCCGCGCCTTTCTCCAGCTCCCCAGAGGCCTCCGAGCCTGTCCTGTGCCGGCCAGCACTTCTGGGCTTAGCACGGCGCTCCACCCCGGCTGCCCGCCCTGGGCCTGCGTACGGCCGGCTCCTACCCACCCCAAGGGGGGCACCCACGCCGGGCGGCCAGCGGCGGGCCCCGCCGGAAGCAGATGGACATGCATGAGGACACCAGCACCGCGCGACGGCCGCTGCGCGTTACCTGTTTTATAAATATTTCTTAAACTACCAAAGGTTTTTAATTTCCACATTTTGCGCTTGGCTGCGGAGCGTCCGGGGGGGAGGGGGGAGCAGCGGGAGGCGGGAGAGAAGAAAGGGAGACAGTCAAGAGAAAAAGCCAGAAGACGGGGATACCACCTGGGGAGGGGGGCAAAGCGCTAGAGCGGGAGGGGAGAAGCTGTGAGTGGTGAGAGCCAGCCCTCCCCCTTCCCCGAGAGAGGTGGGGGGTGTGGGGAGAGCTGGGCGGGAGGGTGTGCTGGGAAGCCATTCGCAGAGTGGGATGAAACATTCCTAGCACCCGGTGGAGGGGCCAGCGCCGAGGTGCCATGGGAGGTGCCCGGCACTGGGAGTCTGGCTGGCAGAAGGGACCAGTATTGTCTGGACCCGGCTGGCAGGAACCAGACCGGTATGGTGTAAACCAAGCTGGCAGGAATCAGACCAGTTTCATCTGGACCAGGCTGGCAGGAACCAGACCAGACTGGCAGGAACCGAACTGGACCGGGCTGGCAGGAAACAGACCGGTATGGTGTAAACCAAGCTGGCAGGAATCAGACCAGTTTCATCTGGACCAGGCTGGCAGGAACCAGACCAAACTGGCAGGAATCAGACCAGTAATTGTCTGGACCAGGCTGGCAGGAACCAGACCAGACTGGCAGGAATCAGACCAGTAATTGTCTGGACCAGGCTGGCAGGAACCAGACCAGACTGGCAGGAACCAAACCGGTATCGTCTGGACCGGGCTGGCAGGAAACAGACCGGTATGGTGCGAACCAAGCTGGCAGGAACCAGACCAGGATCATCTGGTCTGGGCTGGCAGGAACCAGACCAGACTGGCAGGAACCAAACCGGTATCGTCTGGACCGGGCTGGCAGGAACCAGACCAAGCTGGCAGGAATCAGACCAGTATCGTCTGGACCGGGCTGGCAGGAAACAGACCGGTATGGTGTGAACCAAGCTGGCAGGAATCAGACCAGTAATCGTCTGGACCGGGCTGGCAGGAATCAGACCAGTATCGTCTGGACCGGGCTGAGCCAGTCTCTGGGGCATCCCTCCCCGCCAGGGCTGGTCTCCCTGGATACGCTTACACAGCAGGGTTCGAGGTGAACTCCCTCCCGTCTACACAAGTCGTGTTAGCCCAGGCCTCGGATCCAGGCTGGGGTAGAGGGTCGGAGCCAGAGTCAAGCCCTGTTGCTTTGCAGTGTAGACGCAGCCCCCCAGTCCCATGGGCCGACTGCCCTCTCCCTGGAGGGCCCCGGTGCCCTCCCTGCCCCGCTCCCAGGGTGCTCTGGGACCCCCCAGCTGGGGGTGCTGCTCATGAGGCTGGCCCCGAGCCTGTGTTGCCATGGCGACAGCCTCCCTCACCTTCCGCCTGCCCTGTCGAGCCCTCGGTTTTCGAGGGGGTCGTCAGCTTCTTCCGGCGATGCTTCTTCCTGTCAATCATGGGTGAAGGAGGCGGGTCCTTGCCGCTGGGGCTGGGCACCCCGTCTCCAGCCAGAGCCCCCTCTGCAGAGAGACATGGGCAGGAGACGTCACCCCATGTCCCCCCATCATCCGATGCTCCCCTCCGGAAACACCCCGCAGAGTTTGCCTGTCGGGGTGGGGAGCCCCAGGCCAGCCGCCCCAAGGGAAAACTGCAGAGAGATCTCGGGGGGTTCTGGGTTCAAGGCATCAGCCGGTCTCCAGGGTCCCTGAGGCAGCAACGGCCCGGGGGTTTGCCTGACCCGGCAGCGTCTCCATCGCCGGAGGTCCTGCTGGGAGCCCCGCACGCCCGACAGCTGCCAAGCAGATCTGGGGCTCCTCTCCCTGCACCCCTCCCCGTGGCATTCCCGGTCCCCTTCCCGCTCGCCGGCCCTTGGCGAGGGCCCCGGGGCACGGCGGGGGCAGCACCGAACCTACCCGCGCCGGCGGTCTTGGCGCTGGCTGCCGAGGCGCAGCGCTGGAGGGGCCGGTCCGGCTTCCCCAACGCTTTGGCCGCTTGCTCTGTCGGGAGGGTCAGCATGGCAGGGGAGAGGCTCGCTGCGGGGAGAGAAGGGGGCTGAGGGGCCTTGGATCCAGCCGAGACGGCGCTGGGCCCGTACGGTGACATAAGGACCCGTCCGCTGGCGCGGATGAGCCCAGCTAAAGAGCAATCCATCCAGCCACTAGGTGTCACCGTTGTGTTAGCGGGGCATAGGGCTGTAGTGTGTGTGTGTGTGTGTGAGGTAGTGGGGGTGCTGTTACAGTCACGGCTGTAGTGTGTGTGTGTGTGGGGGGGTGTACCTCAGTTCTCCCCCCTTGCGGCTCTCTCTGCATGAGGGGGAGAGGCCAGGCATGACTCCCCGGGGAGGTACGTCAGAGTCTCACCTCCTGGGGACCCCGGGGACAAGAGATTCACCTTGGGTCTGAGAGCAGGACAATGCAGGAGGCGGAGCTGCCCGGGGGCTCAGGGACCAGCAGGGGGGAGTTGCTTTAGTCTTGGCTGGGGGAAGCATGAGGAGTCCAGGACAGGGGGGTTCAGGGGCCTGTGAACCCCTTCCCCCAAGGGGACTAGGTTCTGCCCTGGCTCCTATTCAGCCTCGAGGCTGCGCTGTGCTGGATCTCGGAGAAGCACCAAACCTTCTCGACTGGCTGGCGGACTCACGTCTGGCTGCGGATGAGGGGGCAGGGTGGGGGGCTCCCCGAGGCACGGTCACAGGGGTCACCCCGAATGCCAGACCCCAGCCCGCTGGTCCGGTGCTCACTTACCTCCACCCTCGGGCACCTGCCCCCCGCCCACGTCCTTCACCAGGCCGTTGATGCTGGAGGAGGGGCTGCAGGCGGAGATGGCCCTGGGGGGGCGCTTGCCGGGCACCTTGACGGTGGTGCGCAGGAGGTCCATGCCCTTCCCATGGGTGCTGTGAATGTAATCCTAGCGGGAGAGACGGGGGGGTCACCGCCAAGCCCCCCGGGGGACGGAGCGGGCATTGTTGGCTTGTATGGGATTTCTGCCTTGCCCTGCTCTGTGCCTCAGTTTCCCTAGGCCCGGCACCGGGGCCCTGCTGGGGATGGGAGTTTTGGGTGAGGCTCTCCGGGAAGGGAAGCCCAGCACATAGCCAATAGCTCCGGCTCTCTTGTAACCTGAGTCTTGGTGGGGGTGTGACCAGGTGACAGGATAAAGGAGGGGGTGGGGCTGCCTGCAGGCTGGCAGGGGTTGCTGAGCGTGTGAATGAGTCTCTGCTGGCTTCGGATGCAGGGAGGGGGCCCTGGCTCTGGATGGATTGTACCGTCTGCTCCTGGTCCCTGTGTTAACAAGTCTGTGCTTGGTGTCCCTGTCAATGAATACAACTTCTGTTCTCCCTGCCGGCTGAGGGTCACATCTGGCTGCGGATGGGAGCGCAGGGCCCAGAGAGCCCCCCCCCCCCACTCCTCCGTGACACCCTGCGCAGCCGCCGAGCTAACGCAACCCAGCTATCCGGCCTGCGTGCCCATCCCCACGGCGTCTGGCCTGCACGACTGGGCAGTGTCCCGATAGGCAGCAAGTCGCCCCTCCGGCAGGATGGTGCAGTCTGGGGGCCTGGGCCTGAGTCCTGGTGCTCAGCGGGCGAGGGAGATGAGGGAGGCAGGAGAACCCCAGAACGAGCCATGCCTGGGGGTGCTGATGTTGGGGGGCTATGCTGACACCCACAAGCGGCAGAGTTGGGCTCGGCCGCTGATGCAGGGGGTGTGGCCAGGCACTTACGTTGATGCTGGGGTGGTAGAAGAGAAACCCGTTGCTGGACAGGGTCACATATTTCTTCTTCCACTCCTTGTTGAGGGAATTGCCGCTGCGTTTCAACAGGAAGCTCTGGGGGAAGAGTGGGGGGATGGGGGACAGGACTGCTAGCCATCGATGGAGTCACCTCCTCCCACTGGCCTCGGCACAGGTGTGGGTCGAACCTTGTGCCTTCCCCGGGCCGCCTGTCAAGGAGGCCTCCCAAGGCTGGTGACATTCGCCAGCATTGTACAGATGGGGAAACTGAGGCACGGGTGGGGCTGTGTCCGGTGGGAATAAAATGCAGGTTGCCCGGGTCCTGGTCAGTGATCTGTGCACTAGGCCTCCACCGTCCCTCAGTCGCACCCAGCGCTGGGATCTAGCCAAGGCCAGGGCTGTGGGTCGCTATGCATTCGGCCCGGGGGGGTGGGGCACGGCCCCCGGGTCTCAGTGTGGCAGGGGCTGCTGCCTATGGGGCGTTCCCTGGGTTCATTGCTCACCCGTGGCCGTCAGACCCCCCCCCCCCGCTTGCCTCGTGTGGTCATGGGGAGCAGGCTCTCAGACCCCCCCACTGCAGTGCTCTGGCTGGGGAGTCCCCCAAAGCTACGACAGCTGCACCTGCCGCCCTGCTCCGTTCCCATCTGCTCTGGCATCTCGCCGGGCAGGATGCCATGGGGCACCTAACGCCGCCGGAGCTGTGTGCACCCCCTGGGTGTGATCCTGGGGGGGCACATGCCGGGGGGCAGTGTAGGGTGTGTGCATGCACCACAGGGTGTGTGTGTGTGTCTGTGTGTGTGTGTGCTGTGTGTGATGGGTCTGTATATGTGTGCTCTGTGTGTGTGTGTGCTATAAGTGTGTGCTGTGTGTATGTGTAGGTGTGTGTCTGTGAGTGCTGGATGTGTGTGTGTGCTGGGTGTGTGTGTGTACTGTGTGTATATGTGTGTGCTTTGTGTGTGTGTGTGTGCTGCGTGATATCTATGTGTGTGCTCTGTGTGTGCTGGGTGCTATCATAAGTGTTTGCTGTGTGTGCTGTATGTGTGTGGTGTGCTGGGTGTGTACGTGTGTTGTGTGCTGGGTGTGTTGTGTGCTGGGTGTGTACGTGTGTTGTGTGGTGGGTGTGTATGTGTGTTGTGTGCTGGGTGTGTTGTGTGCTGGTTGTGTACGTGTGTTGTGTGCTGGGTGTGTTGTGTGCTGGGTGTGTACGTGTGTTGTGTGCTGGGTGTGTACGTGTGTTGTGTGCTGGGTGTGTTGTGTGCTGGTTGTGTACGTGTGTTGTGTGCTGGGTGTGTTGTGTGCTGGGTGTGTTGTGTGTTGTGTGGTGGGTGTGTACGTGTGTTGTGTGCTGGGTGTGTTGTGTGCTGGGTGTGTACGTGTGTTGTGTGGTGGGTGTGTACGTGTGTTGTGTGGTGGGTGTGTACGTGTGTTGTGTGCTGAGTGTGTTGTGTGCTGGGTGTGTACGTGTGTTGTGTGCTGGGTGTGTACGTGTGTTGTGTGCTGGGTGTGCGTGCACAGGAGCATGCTTGGGGCTGTTGCTATTGCAAAGGAAAACCCCTGAGCCCTCGCCCAGCCCGTGGGCACTGGGGGGATGCGGGCGGCAGGGCAGGGCTGCCCGGCTGTGCCCGGCTCTCACCTGCTTGATGGGGATGTCCCGGCCGCTCCCCGCGCTGTTCCCTCTGCTGTCCAGGCTTCTCTTCTCCGAATCGCTGCCCCGGCGGTTCTGCAACGCGACAACCAGCGCTTGGCAAAAGGAACATGGCCCAGGCACCCTGCCCCCAGGGGGCGCCACGGAGCCACCCAGGACGCCCTGTGTCCTGCCCCGAGGGGGTGCCACAGAGCCACCCCTGGGCCCCTGTGTCCTGCCCCCAGGGGGTGCCACAGAGCCACCCCTGGGCCCCTGTGTCCTGCCCCCAGGGGGTGCCACGGAGCCACTCCAGGGCCCCTGTGTCCTGCCCCCAGGGGGTGCCACGGAGCCACTCCAGGGCCCCTGTGTCCTGCCCCCAGGGGGCGCCACAGAGCCACTCCAGGGCCCCTGTGTCCTGCCCCCAGGGGGCGCCACAGAGCCACTCCAGGGCCCCTGTGTCCTGCCCCCAGGGGGCGCCACAGAGCCACTCCTGGGCCATTGTGTCCTGCCCCTAGGGGGCGCCACAGAGCCACCCCAGGGCCCCTGTGTCCTGCCCCCAGGGGGTGCCACGGAGCCACCCCTGGGCCCCTGTGTCCTGCCCCCAGGGGGTGCCACGGAGCCACTCCAGGGCCCCTGAGTCCTGCCCCCAGGGGGTGCCACGGAGCCACTCCTGGGCCCCTGGGCCCTGCCCCCAGGGGGTGCCACGGAGCCACCCCTGGGCCCCTGTGTCCTGCCCCCAGGGGGTGTCACAGAGCCACTCCAGGGCCCCTGTGTCCTGCCCCCAGGGGGTGTCACAGAGCCACTCCAGGGCCCCTGTGTCCTGCCCCCAGGGGGCAGTACAGAGCCGCTGAGTTCCAAGCCCCACCCAGCCTCCTGATCCCCCAGCAGCCGCGGTTCAAGGCTCCAGCCCCCAGCAGTGTGTGGAGGGCTCCGGGGCCCGGTGCTGTTGGACTTGCCCGACGGGAGAGCCGGAGACAGGGGCAGGGAGGGCTCACCGTGAAGAGGCTGGTGCGCCGCTTGGCCCCACGGTGCAGGGAGCTGGGGGTGCCGATCCCGACCGAGGCCTCGCTCCGTAGCTCACGGTGGCTGATGTTGGGCGTGGACGGCAAGGAGGAGGAATAATCGCTCGTGTGGCCTCCGTTACTGGCCTGGAAAAGAGCCCCGGGCACCTGGCGTCAACATCCCCCAGACGAGGGGCCGAGGGCCAGGGACTGCAGGGACTTGTGGGCCGTGTGGATCAGGGGTTAGGGTGCAGGGAAGGCAGGACACCTGGGTTCTCTCCCCAGCTCTGGGAGGGGAGTAGGGCCTAGTGGTTAAAGCAGTTGGGACTGCGAGTTAGAACCCCTGGGTTGTATTTTCCACCTCCCCCCCCAGGGCAGGGCGGTTCTTGTCCCTGTTGCCCAGGTCCAGGGGGCAGATGGGGCTAGGCAGGGGTGCCCCTCGTGCTGCAGTGCCCCCTGCTGGTGAGGGGAGGGCCGTACCTGGCCAGAGTGGATGCCGCCCACTGGGGTGGAGGCGGCTGAGTGGCTGGGGGTGCTGGGCAGGGACTTGCAGGAGGCCAGGAGCTGCTGCTGCTTCTTCAGAGACACGACCTTCTGGGTGACTGGGAGGGGAAGGGAAGTCACGTGAGAGACGGAGCCACGTGGCTGAGCCCACCCCCGTCATGGCCACTGGGACCCGGGGGAAGTAATTCGCCCCAGCCCAGACACGTGGACCCCCAGGGCTGGCCCGGCCACGGCCACCGGGATCCGGGGGAAGTAACTCGCCCCAGCCCAGACACGTGGACCCCCAGGGCTGGCCTGGCCACGGCCACCGGGACCCGGGGGAAGTAACTCGCCCCAGCCCAGACACGTGGACCCCCAGGGCTGGCCCGGCCACGGCCACCGGGACCTGGGGGAAGTAACTCGCCCCAGCCCCGACATGTGGACCCCCAGGGCTGGCCCGGCCACGGCCACCGGGACCCGGGGGAAGTAACTCGCCCCAGCCCAGACACGTGGACCCCCAGGGCTGGCCCGGCCACGGCCACCGGGACCCCGGGGAAATAACTGGCCCCAGGCTGGACACAGAGACTCCCAGGACCTGGCCCAGCCACGGGGAAGCCCAGCCCCACCCCTCAGGCCCCCGGTGCTCCCAGGTGCCACCTGTGGCATGTGGAATCAGAGCCCCAAACCTCCTCCCCACAGGCTGCCCCCTCCCACGTGAGGCGCGCCAGCTCCCAGCCCCTCCCCCCGGTCACCTTCATTGAAGACCCGGTCGACGTTGAGGCCGTAGGTGGCGCAGGTCTCGTAGTAGAGGCAGCGCTTCATGTCGCTGCAGAGCTCCCGGGCCTGCGCGTCCTCGATCACCCGCGGGTTGCTGGAGCTGATTTTGTCTGGGGGTGGGGGGAGACCAGCCCCTTCTCAGCCGGACAGACCCGAACCCCCCGCCCTGCTCCCCGTGCACGGCGCCCCCTAGAGACCCCCCCGCCCTGCTCCCCGTGCACGGCGCCCCCTAGAGACCCCCCCGCCCTGCTCCCCGTGCACGGCGCCCCCTACAGACCCCCCCGCCCTGCTCCCCGTGCACGGCGCCCCCTACAGACCCCCCCGCCCTGCTCCCCGTGCACGGCGCCCCCTAGAGACCCCCCCGCCCTGCTCCCTGTGCACGGCGCCCCCTAGAGACCCCCCCGACTCTGCTCCCTGTGCACAGCGCCCCCTAGAAACCCCCCCCCGACTCTGCTCCCTGTGCACGGCGCCCCCTAGAGACCCCCCAGCTCTGCTCCCTGTGCACGGCGCCCCCTAGAAACCCCCCCGCCCTGCTCCCCGTGCACAGCGCCCCCTAGAGACCCCCCCGACTCTGCTCCCTGTGCACGGCGCCCCCTAGAGACCCCCCCGACTCTGCTCCCTGTGCACGGCGCCCCCTAGACACCCCCCCGACTCTGCTCCCTGTGCACAGCGCCCCCTAGAAACCCCCCCGCCCTGCTCCCCGTGCACGGCGCCCCCTAGAGACCCCCCAGCTCTGCTCCCTGTGCACGGCACCCCTAGAGACCCCCCGCCCTGCTCCCCGTGCACGGCGCCCCCTAGAGACCCCCCCGCCCTGCTCCCCGTGCACGGCGCCCCCTAGAAACCCCCCCCCCCCCCCCAGCTCTGCTCCCTGTGCACGGCGCCCCCTAGAGACCTCCCCGCCCTGCTCCCCGTGCACGGCGCCCCCTAGAGACCCCCCCCCCTCCCCCCGCCCTGCTCCCCGTGCACGGCGCCCCCTAGAGACCCCCCCGACTCTGCTCCCTGTGCACGGCGCCCCCTAGAGACCCCCCCGACTCTGCTCCCTGTGCACAGCGCCCCCTAGAGACCCCCCCGCCCTGCTCCCCGTGCACGGCGCCCCCTAGAGACCCCCCAGCTCTGCTCCCTGTGCACGGCGCCCCCTAGAGACCCCCCGCCCTGCTCCCCGTGCACGGCGCCCCCTAGAGACTCCCCCCCCCCCCCGCCCTGCTCCCTGTGCACGGCGCCCCCTAGAGACCCCCCCCCGCCCTGCTCCCCGTGCACGGCGCCCCCTAGAGACTCCCCCCCGCCCTGCTCCCTGTGCACGGCGCCCCCTAGAAACCCCCCCGCCCTGCTCCCTGTGCACGGCGCCCCCTAGAAACCCCCCCGCCCTGCTCCCCGTGCACAGCGCCCCCTAGAGACCTCCCGCCCTGCTCCCCGTGCACGGTACCCCCTAGAGACCCCCCCGCCCTGCTCCCCGTGCACAGCGCCCCCTAGAGACCCCCCCGCCCTGCTCCCCATGCACGGCGCCCCCTAGAGACCTCCCGCCCTGCTCCCCGTGCACGGCGCCCCCTAGAGACCCCCCGCCCTGCTCCCCGTGCACGGTGCCCCCTAGAGACCCCCCCGACTCTGCTCCCTGTGCACGGCGCCCCCTAGAGAACCCCCAACTCTGCTCCCTGTGCACGGCACCCCCTAGAGACCCCCCCGCCCTGCTCCCCGTGCACGGCGCCCCCTAGAGACCCCCCCCCGCTCTGCTCCCTGTGCACGGCGCCCCCTAGAGACCCCCCCGCCCTGCTCCCTGTGCACGGCGCCCCCTAGAGACCCCCCGCCCTGCTCCCCGTGCACGGTGCCCCCTAGAGACCCCCCCCGACTCTGCTCCCTGTGCACGGCGCCCCCTAGAGACCCCCCAACTCTGCTCCCTGTGCACGGCACCCCCTAGAGACCCCCCGCCCTGCTCCCCGTGCACGGTGCCCCCTAGAGACTCCCCCGACTCTGCTCCCTGTGCACAGCGCCCCCTAGAGACCTCCCGCCCTGCTCCCCGTGCACGGCGCCCCCTAGAGACCCCCCCGCCCTGCTCCCCGTGCACGGCGCCCCCTAGAGACCCCCCCGACTCTGCTCCCCGTGCACGGCGCCCCCTAGAGACTCCCCCCGCCCTGCTCCCTGTGCACGGCGCCCCCTAGAGACCCCCCCGACTCTGCTCCCTGTGCACAGCGCCCCCTAGAGACCCCCCCCCGCCCTGCTCCCCGTGCACGGCGCCCCCTAGAGACCCCCCCGACTCTGCTCCCTGTGCACGGCGCCCCCTAGAGACCCCCCAGCTCTGCTCCCTGTGCACGGCGCCCCCTAGAGACCCCCCGCCCTGCTCCCCGTGCACGGCGCCCCCTAGAGACTCCCCCCCGCCCTGCTCCCTGTGCACGGCGCCCCCTAGAAACCCCCCCGCCCTGCTCCCTGTGCACGGCGCCCCCTAGAAACCCCCCCGCCCTGCTCCCCGTGCACAGCGCCCCCTAGAGACCTCCCGCCCTGCTCCCCGTGCACGGCACCCCCTAGAGACCCCCCCGCCCTGCTCCCCGTGCACAGCGCCCCCTAGAGACCCCCCCGCACTGCTCCCCGTGCACGGCGCCCCCTAGAGACCTCCCGCCCTGCTCCCCGTGCACGGCGCCCCCTAGAGACCCCCCCGCCCTGCTCCCCATGCACGGCGCCCCCTAGAGACCTCCCGCCCTGCTCCCCGTGCACGGCGCCCCCTAGAGACCCCCCCGCCCTGCTCCCCATGCACGGTGCCCCCTAGAGACCCCCCCGACTCTGCTCCCTGTGCACGGCGCCCCCTAGAGACCCCCCAACTCTGCTCCCTGTGCACGGCACCCCCTAGAGACCCCCCCGCCCTGCTCCCCGTGCACGGCGCCCCCTAGAGACCCCCCCCCGCTCTGCTCCCTGTGCACGGCGCCCCCTAGAGACCCCCCCCCGCTCTGCTCCCTGTGCACGGTGCCCCCTAGAGACCCCCCGCCCCCCCCCGCCCTGCTCCCTGTGCACGGCGCCCCCTAGAGACCCCCCGCCCTGCTCCCCGTGCACGGCGCCCCCTAGAGACCCCCCCACTCTGCTCCCTGTGCACGGCGCCCCCTAGAGACCCCCCCACCCTGCTCCCTGCCCCCCCTGCCCCCTCCCCCCCGCCCTGCTCCCTGTGCACGGCGCCCCCTAGAGACCCCCCGCCCTGCCCCCCCACCCCCCCACTCTGCTCCCTGTGCACGGCGCCCCCTAGAGACCCCCCCACCCTGCTCCCTGCTGCACAGTGCCCCCTAGAGACCCCCCCGCCCTGCTCCCTGTGCACGGCGCCCCCTAGAGACCCCCCCTCCCTGCTCCCCATGCACAGTGCCCCCTAGAGACCTCCCCGCCCTGCTCCCTGTGCACGGTGCCCCCTGGAGCACCCCCCATGTCACTGCAGCCTTGTGGGATTGCCTTGCATATGCAGGGCCTGGATCCCGACGGCTGGCTGCGAGCACCCACTCTGGGCCACTCTGGTGCCACCTTCCGCCAGGGACTCCCAACCCCCTCCCCGGGCCCAGCCCTGCCCCGGCCCCACTCACCCTGCGTGCCCACCAGAGCCACGGCCACCTCCGAGGGGCTGCGGTAGCTGGCCAGGAGGCTGTAGTACTGCGAGACCTCCTGGAAGCTGGCTTCGTTCTCCAGACTGAACACAAAGACCACGGCGTCCGCCCAGCTGGCAAACTGCGGGACAGGGGAGAAGAGCAGGGAGGGGTGGGCTACCGGGCAGACCCCTAGGCTGAAGGGAGGGGAATCCCCCGACTCAGTGCCAGAGCTGGGGGGCATCTTGTGGACCCTTGTGCCATTGATCTCCTGGCAAGGGAATAGGAGACTTTCCCCCGTCCCTGCCCTCTCCCAGCCGCTACCTTGGCATCCGGGGCGCCCGCTTCCTCTCGGATCAGCAAGAGATGGTTCTGCCCGTCCACCATCACTTCCTTCTTGAACTGTCCGCCTGGAGCCAGAGGGGGAGAGCCAGCGCTGAGCATGGCCCCGGTGCCCAATGGCCCCTGCCTGTCCCAGCCCCCTCCCGCCAGGCTACGGAATCAGCCCCCAGGGGGCTCACGGCTCAAGTTACTGGCCTCTGCTCAGAATGGGGCTGCAGGTCGGGAGTGAGGAGCACCGGCACCGTCTGGACAGAGTCTGGCCACAGATCCAGCAGGGTCTGGGCGTGGAATCGGTAGAGTCTGATTGTGGAACCGGCAGGGTCTGGGCGTGGAACCGGCAGGGTCTGGGCGTGGAACCGGCAGGGTCTGAGCGTGGAACCGGCAGGGTCTGAGTGTGGAACCAGCAGGGTCTGGGCGTGGAACCGGCAGGGTCTGAGCGTGGAACCGGCAGGGTCTGAGCGTGGAACCGGCAGGGTCTGAGTGTGGAACCGGCAGGGTCTGGCCATGGAACCGGCAGGGTCTGGGTGTGGAACCGGCAGAGTCTGGGCGTGGAACCGGCAGGGTCTGGGAGTGGAACCGGCAGGGTCTGGCCACGGAACTGCAGAGTCTGAGCGTGGAACCGGCAGGGTCTGGCCGTGGAACTGGCAGGGTCTGAGCATGGAACCGGAAGGGTCTGAGTGTGGAACCGGCAGGGTCTGAGCGTGGAAGCGGCAGGGTCTGGCCACGGAACGGGCAGGGTCTGGGCGTGGAACCGGCAGGGTCTGGGCGTGGAAACATTCTCCACTCTCCTGGCCTGGCTGCCCACATGCAGGGACGGGCTGGATTCAGCGCCCCCTACAGGCTCCTCCTGGTCTCTGCAGGGCCATGCAGGAGAGGAGCCAAGGGGAAGCTCCGTGCCCACTCCCTCCCCCCCCAGCTCCAGGCACTCACTCTCCGCTGGCTCCAGGCCCAGGTAGGAGCCAGTGAGGAAGCGATGGACAAGCGCCGACTTCCCGCTCTTCGTGCTCCCCAAGACGCCCTGGGAGGCCAAAGGGCAAAGGTCACGGCATGTTGCGCTGGGTCCTGGATTAGACTCCCCCCTCCCCCGCACCCGCCCCGGGGTCGCTGGCCAAGGTGCTGAGACAGTGCCCGTCCCAGGCCCCAGGAGCTGGGCTGGGAGCTCAGGTATCCTGCAGCAGGCCCGGGGCAGCGTCCGTCTCCACAGCCCCCGGGAGCATCCGTGGCACCAGTCACAGGGCCCCTGAGCTTGGGGGTCTGGACTGATGCCAAGTGTCAGCTGCCCGGCTTGGTGCCATCAGGCCTTAACAGTGAAACGGGCAGCAGGAGTGAGGGGCATCGGCAGGGCTGGGCTGGCAGGGGCTGTGGGGCAGGAGTGAGGGGCACCGGCAGGGCTGGGGGGTAGGGGCTGTGGGGCAGGAGTGAGGGGCACTGGTAGGGCTGGGGGGCAGGGCTGGGCTGGCAGGGGCTGTGGGGCAGGAGTGAGGGGCACTGGTAGGGCTGGGGGGCAGGGCTGGGCTGGCAGGGGCTGCGGGGCAGGAATGAGGGGCACTGGTAGGGCTGGGGGGCAGGGCTGGGCTGGCAGGGGCTGCAGGTTGGGAGTGAGGGGCACCAGCAGGGCTGGGGGGCAGGGGCTGTGGGGCAGGAGGGGCACCGGCAGGGCTGAGCGCAGGCACCTACCAGTCGGAGCTCCGGGACGGAGCGGCTGAGGGTCCATTCCTGACTGTTTGCTACGGCCTCTGCAGGGAGGAAGCAAAGGGGCATGAGGCCCACGGAGAGTCCACTCATGGGCCGGGTGGCTCTGTGCCAGCTCCCCACCAATGAAGGGAGGGACAGGCTCTGGCTGGGCTGAGCCACCAGGCACTGGGGGGCGGAGGACGCGGCTCCCGGGAGGGCCCCAGGGCAGAGCTGTGGGGCTGATGGGAAGTCGCCCGTGTCAGCCTCCGGTGCGCAGAGCAGCAGGCGGGCCCGTGTGGCCGTGGCCGGGCAGGGCAGCGCTGCCCCGGAGGGGAGGCCACGGGCAGAGGGCGCGCGGGTTGCGAGGCAGGAGCGGAGGCAGGAACGGGAGCACCACGGGCCGGCGGAGCGGACGGCCAGCCTGGCACGGGCAGCGAGGGCAAGGACCCCAGCCCGCAACAGCCCTTCAGCAGAGCCAGAGGGGCATCGGGTGTTCCTAGTCCCAGGGCCGTGATACTGGAACGGTGGGTGCTTCAGAGACTAGACAGACAGACAGAAGGAGTGTGTGGGGATAGATAGATAGATAGATAGATAGATAGATAGATAGATAGATAGATAGATAGATAGATAGATAGATAGATAGATAGATAGATAGATAGAGGGTGTGCGGGGATAGATAGATAGATGGGGTGTGTGGAGATAGATAGATAGATAGATAGATAGATAGATAGATAGATAGATAGATAGATAGATAGATAGATAGATAGAATCATAGAATCATAGAATCATAGGACTGGAAGGGACCTCGAGAGGTCATCGAGTCCAGCCCCCTGCCCTCAAGGCAGGATCAAGCTCCGTCTACACCATCCCTGACAGATGTCTATCTAACCTGTTCTTAAATATCTCCAGAGAGGGAGATTCCACCACCTCCCTTGGCAATTTATTCCAATATTTGACCACCCTGACAGTTAGGAATTTTTTCCTAATGTCCAATCTAAACCTCCCCTGCTGCACTTTAAGCCCATTACTCCTTGTCCTGTCCTCAGAAACCAAGAGGAACAAATTTTCTCCTTCCTCCTTGTGACACCCTTTTAGATATTTGAAAGCCGCTATCATGTCCCCCCTTAATCTTCTTTTTTCCAAACTAAACAAGCCAAGTTCATGAAGCCTGGCTTCATAGGTCATGTTCTCTAAACCTTTAATCATTCTTGTCGCTCTTCTCTGTACCCTTTCCAATTTCTCCACATCTTTCTTGAAATGTGGCGCCCAGAACTGGACACAGTACTCCAGCTGAGGCCTAACTAGTGCAGAGTAGAGCGGCAGAATGACTTCACGAGTTTTGCTTACAACACACCTGTTAATACAACCTAGAATCATATTTGCTTTTTTTGCAACAGCATCACACTGTTGACTCATATTCAACTTGTGGTCCACTATGACCCCTAGATCCCTTTCCGCCATGCTCCTTCCTAGACAGTCGCTTCCCATCTTGTATGTATGGAACTGATTGTTCCTTCCTAAGTGGAGCACTTTGCATTTCTCTCTATTAAACCTCATCCTGTTTACCTCCGACCATTTCTCTAACTTGCTAAGGTCATTCTGAATTATGTCCCTATCCTCCAAAGAAGTCGCAACCCCACCCAGTTTGGTATCATCTGCAAACTTAATAAGCGTACTCTCTATCCCAATATCTACATCATTGATGAAGATATTGAACAGTACGGGTCCCAAAACAGACCCTTGAGGAACTCCACTTGTTAGATAGATAGATAGATAGATAGATAGATAGATAGATAGATAGATAGATAGATAGATAGAGGGGGTGTGTGGGGATAGATAGATAGATAGATAGATAGATAGATAGATAGATAGATAGATAGATAGATAGATAGATAGAGGGTGTGCGGGGATAGATAGATAGATAGATAGATAGATAGATAGATAGATAGATAGATAGATAGATAGATAGATAGATAGATAGATAGATAGATAGATAGATAGATAGATGGGGTGTGTGGGGATAGATAGACAGATAGATAGATAGATAGATAGATAGATAGATAGATAGATAGATAGATAGATAGAGGGGGTGTGTGGGGATAGATAGATAGATAGATAGATAGATAGATAGATAGATAGATAGATAGATAGATAGATAGATAGATAGATAGATGGGGTGTGTGGGGATAGATAGATAGATAGATAGATAGATAGATAGATAGATAGATAGATAGATAGATAGATAGATAGATAGAGGGGGTGTGTGGGGATAGATAGATAGATAGATAGATAGATAGATAGATAGATAGATAGATAGATGGGGTGTGTGGGGATAGATAGATAGATGGGGTGTGTGGGGAAGATGGATAAAGACAGAGGGGGTTTGTGTGGGGCACTTGGCACCACTGGCATCTCCTCCCCTGCCCTCCCACCTCAGGCCCTCCAGATGCCAGCTAGCCTGGTGCCCAGGGGCCACAAAGCCGGCATCAGGGCTCCGGGTCCGCAGGTGCGGTTCTGCAGTGCTGCTCGGGGCAGCGGGGTACAGGGCTCTGGGAAGGAAGCAGCTCCCAGGCAGCCCCCTGGTATCAACCCCTGCCGGTGGGGTTGTGCCAGCCCGAGGATGGGGGTGGGGCTGGCACCTGGGCCCTTCCATGGGAAGCTGACTGGCTCCGAGAGGCGGCACAGAGAGGCTATTGACAGGCCTGGTGGCTCTGGGGAACACTGGCCTATTGAGCCCGGAGGGAGAGAGGCACGGAGCAGCGCCCGGGTTCCCCCGGCGGCGGGGTCTGCCCCCCCGCCCGGCCCCACGCAGACCCCCAAACACTCCCCTGCGCACCCTACACACGGCTCCTGGAGGTACATAGAGCAGCCCCATCTCCACGCCACCGCCCCTCCAGCCGGGCCTGGATCCAGGACCCCCTCCTCTACGCACATTGCACCCAGCCTGGCGACACGGCTCCGTTTGCCCAGCGTTCCCTGCCCCCGCCAGCGGGGGGCCCACTGCCCAGCCCCACGGCCAGCGAGGGCAGCAGCGGCTGGGTTTGGCGCCTGGTGAGGGTGCCCGGGCTGCAGCCAGGGGGCCGGTTCGAGGCCTGGCTGCTCGGGGTCCTTTCCCCGCCGGTTTGCCCAGCTCGGGCTCCAGGGCGTCTCTCTGCCAAGCTCTGGGGGAGGCGACCGTGGCCCCAGGCTGCTGCCTGCAGGACAGGCCCTGCCACCGGCACTGCACGGCATCACTCAATCCGTCTCCGCGTTACCATGGAACCGTTGCTTAGCAACAGTGCCCGGTGCGTTGCCAAGCGACCTGGCGAGACAAGAGCGGAGGCTACGGCCCTGTTGGCTCTGGATTTCTAGGGGTGAGGGGGTGTCCTGACAGCCCCATACCTGGGGGTGCCACCTCCCATGCGGCCACGGTGGCACCGTGTTAGATGGCTCCCGGCGGGTGCTACCCCATGCCTGCCAGCTGCTGGTCTTGCCACCCCCCTCGGGGCCCCTCCCACACCCTGACCCCCGAGGGGGGATGTCACCCAAAGAGGCCCATCTGAGACTATCGGGCTCCTGTCTGGTTCCCAGCACCACCCTACCTGAACCCCTCACGCTCCTCAACCCACTGGCAAGAGACTTATCCCTGTTTTAAAGATGGGGAAACTGAGGCACGGAAACCTGGCTCTCCGAAGCACCCTCCCCACTGGGCCAGCTGTCTTCTCCTGGCAGGACTTTTTCAAAGGGGCCCGATGGCCAGAGCAGCCCGTGCCCGTGGTGTGCCTAATTCCCTTAGGCCCCTCTGACAGTCCCAGCCTTGCAGAGCTAGATGGGGGGCAGGAGCCCAGCAAACTGCCCCCCTCCCCTTCAGCATCAGGCACTAGAGAGACACTAGAAAGTGGGGGCGGGGGCCTGGGCATAGGGGAAGAATATAGAGACGTCGCGTCTCCACCATCCATCCGCCTCTGCCCCCAGCTGCCTGGCCACGGTGATTGCTGGGTGCTGTGAGCCGCAGTGACAGGCTTGGAGCGCTCTCCCAGCTGGCTGCCCCGGGCTGGCACCGTCGGCTTGGGGGGTTATGTAAGACCAGCTCTAACAGCCGCTGAAGGCTGTCGCTTGTGGGCCCCCCACCCTCCCCGCTGCCCGGCACCCCGAGAGCTGGGAGGAGCAGACCCAAGCAGCGAGGGGAGAGGGAGCGATCCCCGACTCCACCCTCGGGTGCCCCACGCTGGCAGGGAAGCAGAACCTGGACGGCTCGTGGCCGGCCCCAACGTTGGGAAACTGACAGGGGTTTGTGAATGGGCACCACATGTCCCACTACACCCTGCGCCCTCTGCATGGCAGGTGCTGCCCCCTACTGGGGACACGGTCATGGGCAAGGGGTCACGGCCTGCAATGAGGAACAGGCCACTGCTGCAGGGACACCCCCCCCCCCCAGAGAAGCTGGGAACCGATTTTCACACCGGCTGGGGAAACTGAGGCACGCAAACCTGGCTCTCTAAAGCAGCCTCACCACCGGGCCAGCCGTCTTGTCCCGGCAGGATTTTTTCAAAGGGGCCTGATGGACAGAGCGGCCCATGCCCGTGGTGTGCCTAATTCCCTTAGGCCCCTCACAGTCCCAGCCTTGCAGGGACACGGGGCTAGATGGGGGGCAGGAGACCAGCAACCCCCGCCCCCACTTCAGCAGCAGGCACTAGAAAGACACTAGAAAGCAGGATTGAGCTGAAGAGGCTGCTCCCGTCCATGCCCCGCAACCAGATGGCAAGCACAGTGCCAGGCGGGTGCACGGGGCGTGGGCAGCCCCTCCCCGTGGCATTCAGCCACAGGGATTGCTAAAGTCTGGCCGCCTGGCAAACCGCTCCTGGCGTGACACCGGGCTCTCCCCAGACATATCCCCCTCCCCCCCGGGTTAACGAAGGAGAATCCCAGCACTAATTAGAGCAGGCCCACCCGCCAAGGGCTTTCCTTGATGCCTTTGGGCTCCATTTCATGGACCCCCTGCAGCCGGACTAGACCGAATTCTCCTTGCACCGCTGCTAACCACAGGGGTGCAAATCCACCTCTCGCTTCGGGCTCCCTTTGCCCTGGGCGATGACGGGTCAGGGCCCCTCTCCAGGGGCCGTGCGTGCACGTACGGGGGGTAGCGCGTGTGCAAGTGCCCGTGCAGCACGTGCAAAGTCGCACCAAGGCGCCGATGCACCTTCCTCCACGACGGTGCCCAACGGGGCCGCGGCTTCCGCCCAGCACCTGGCAGGAGCATCCCTCAGCCGCCGGAGAACCAGGAACAAACCGTCGCAGCTCTGGCATCGCCCTCCCGCGGCCTGATTGGTGCAGAACACCCCTCCTGCCTCCCAGCAGCCAGTCAGCTACACCGGGGACATGCTCCGCCTCAGCGCTTGGCTCCTCCGGTTCAGCATCCTGCGCCCAGCAGCAGCCAATATCTGAGGCGTGGCGGGAAGAAAAGCCCAGAATGCACCTGGCCAGTTGGGCTCTGCCACACCTGGGCCAGGGGGCAGGGGATGGAATTCCTTCCTGACCCCTGGGGGAGAGATCAGGGTAGGCCCTGGAGCCTGAGATCCGACTGCCCCAGCCGCAGGCCTACACGAGAAATGTTATTAGCGGGCGATCAGTTCGACAGCTGGCTTTAAAAGCACGCCACAGGCTACAGCGCCAGGCCTGGGTGAGCTGGCCCTTTAAGGGGTGTGGCCTTTGCCCCCTTCCGGACTCAGGTCAGTCAGTGTGGAGCCAGGGGACCTGCTGGGATGGGGCGACACCCGGCTCAGGTGTGGCTGATCCCGCCCCCGCTAAAAGGGCCAGCTCACCCCATGACGGTCCTAAGGGAGTTGGGAGCCAAGGCTATTTTGCGGCAGCAACAAGGCTGGGCGCAAAGCAGGGGAAGGGACGCTGCTCTCCGGAGGATGCTCGCGCCTGAGCTATGTCCGTGGGATTTAGACACCTCCCTGCCACTGAAACCCATGGGAGTTAGGTGCTGACATTCCACTGGCAGCCTCCATTGCTCTAGGGGACGGGACCATACAGCTGCCAGGGTGACAGGCCCCAGACCCTGGCTGGGATCCCCTGGCCCTACCACAACACAGAGAGATAACGGCTGTGGGTACCGGGCCCGTCTCACCAAAGCCATCAGCCCGCTGGGCGCATGGGCCAGACGCCCGCCTGAGCAGGGGTGTAGCGCGAGCTCCCTTCTGAAGCCTACAGAGCCCCCCCCCTCCGGGCCAGGGATATCGGAGGTGGGTAGTTTGGGCAGCTTACCCAAGCTGTACCATCCTGGGGACTGAGCTGAGATCCTAAACAGATATTGGGCACCGACTGAGGATCTGGGCTCTGGATGCCCCGGGTGGCTAGACTGGCATTACGACCAGACCTGCCAGTAGCTCTTCCCCCAGGATTCCTGCAGCCAGCCCATATCTGATGGGGGAGCTAGACCATGTTCATACACAGGGTGACAGGCTCCGAAAGCAGGTTGGGATCCCGTGGACATCCCAATGCCCGAAGACTTTCAAAATCCCAGCCTTACAGGGCTCTTCCCAGAGCCCATGTCCCAGCAAGGTGGGCACAGTGGTGGAATTAGCACCCGGGAGTCTTGCATCCGCAGTGTGGTGAAGCCCTGTGCTTCCAAGGGCATGCGGCTAGCCCCCCGTTGCACCCCGAATGCACCCCTGGGGGCGGGGCTACTCACGCGCCGGGCACCTGAGGGCGGGGCTGCACACGCGCCCGGGGGCGGGGCCACCCATACGCCGCGTGCCCGGTGTCGGCGCCACCCATGCGCCACACTCCCGGGGCTGGCGCCGCTCCTGTGCCATACGCCCAGGAGTGGGGCTGCCCACATGCCGCGCGCCCGGGGCCAGCGCTGCTCCTGTACCGCGCACCCGGGGGCGGGAGCGGCCCTGATCACTCGGCAGGCGTACAGAAATGGCCCGGCGGGCACCATGGCGCCCGCGGGCACCGCGTTGGGGACAACTGCCCTAGACCCCTCATCATTTGTGTTGCTCTTCTCTGGACCGTTTCCACTTGCTCCACATCTTTGCTGAAACGCGGTGCCCAGAACTGGACACAACACTCCAGCGGAGGGCCGATCAGCGCGGCGTAGAGCGGAAGAACGACTTCTCCTGCCTCGCTCACAACACGCCCATTCATACAGCCCACAATGACGATGGCTTTTTTTGCAACAGCGTCACCCTGCTGATTCGTAGTTCGCTTGTGGTCCACGCTGACCCCGAGATCCCTTTCCGCCGGGCTCCTTCCTCGACAGCCGCTTCCTGTTTTGTCCGTGTGAAACGGATCGCTCTTTCCTAAGCAGGGCGCTTTGCATTTGTCCTTATTGAACTCTGTCCTAGTGACCTCCGACCATTTCTCCAGTGTGTCCGGAGCAGTCTGAATTATGATCCCCCCTCCAAAGCATGTGCAAACCCTCCCAGCTTGGTACCAGCTGCAACTTTATAACCACGCTCTCTATGCCGATATCCAGTGCCGGACTGAGCCATACTTGCACCCTGGGCAGCGGGCGTGCAGCGCATGTGCGGCCCCACCCCCAGGCGCGCGGCGCCTGATTGACATGATAAGGGGTGCCACGCCCCCAGACGAGCGGCACATGCACAGCCCCACCCCCGGGCGCCAACCTATGGGGGGGGCCTGATTGAAGCGGTAAGGGGCACCGCACGCCCGGGCACACGGCACCCCATTACCACTTCAATCAGGTGCCCCCGTAGGTTTGCGCCCCAGGCAGCTGCCCGGCTAGCCCCCCCCTTAACCCGGCCCTGCCGATATCTAAATCATTGATGAAGATATTGAACAGAACCGGTCCCCAAACTGCATCTCGGCTCTGACCCATGGTCCCTTCCTTCCCTGACTGCTGCCTCAGTTTCCCCTCCCACACCTCACCTACCCAGACAGAGCGCGGGGACTGTCTTACACACCGTGGGGTGTTATCGGAGCCCCCGGCACAGGGAACAACCCAAGGCCGGCGCTGCTAATTGCAGCCCCGCTACCGGCGTGACTGCGAACCAGGCGGGGGTGCAAATCCCCTGCCCCTTCCCCCTACTGTTTATCTGATGGGTACCCGCCTCACGGTTCCCACCCGGGGGGTCTCAGAGACCAGACTCTCACTGAAAGCCGAGCTAGCGGCGCGCCCGCCCTGTGCTGGGGCTGAGCCAGGGTGGGGCGGGCCGGAGGGGCCTTGGCACAGGCCAGAAGTGGCTGAAACGACAGCCTGTGTTTGGGGCCCCGACAAGATGAGGGCAGGGCGCTTTCTGCTCACTCCTCTGGCTGGATCACGCCGCCTGCCTCCCGGGGGCCCGTGCGCTGTCTCTGGGCCCCTGGCCCCCAAAATCTCCTGGCCCCTGGACACCTGGGCTGCAAATCTCCTAGCCCCGGGACAAGGCCCAAAAGGCTGCGATTTCCGCTAAGGCATCTGCCCGGTGGTTGTGGCCGGGAGCGTAACCGGCTCTCCAAAGGGGGGTCCCCGCTTTGCCGAAGCAGCCTCCCGACCCCCACACCTGGGCTGCAAATCTCCTAGCCCCTGCTGACTGAAATGAAATGCACACCTGCACCAAGTGCATGGCCTCCCACTCCCAAAAGGGCCCAGGTGTGCAGGCACGGGGCCATGTGCCACCCACTCGGTGGGCACCCTGGTTGGCCGGGAGGCTGCACTGAGCCCTGGCACAGAACTGCTACCAGACTCGGCTGGGATGTGGGGGTGGTGTTACCCCCTCCTCCAGCAAAGGGAGCCAGGGTGCAGGGTGGCAGTCCGGTGCTGGGTGCGCCCGGCTCCCTTGCCCGCATCCCTCAGCTGGCTCCCGGGCATGCCCCCAGGGAGGGATTCAGGGGCTGAAGAGGGAGATGCTCCCAGACCGAGCGTGCGCAGGGCGAGGTTGTGCGGGCACGGTGCCTGCGTGTTCACTGTGCCCTTCACCGTGGCATCTGGCCCCGCAGCTCCCACCACGTGGCTGGGTCTTTGGAGCACTAAGGAAAGTCATCGCCCTCCAGGGAGGGGGCGTGGACCATGGGGACCTCCACCCCGTTCCTCACATCTTTGGGTCCTCACTGACTCACTCCCACGTCACACCCCGCCCCGCCTCTCCCCCGCACTCTGTCGCTGGCTGGCCTGGTGCCCAGGCACAGCGGGGAGGACAGACGCACCCCCCGGCCAGGCACAGAGCCTTTCACAACCTATTATGATTCCTGAGAAGAGGAAAAAAAAAAAGCCAATCCAGCATCTCGTCAAATTAGACTCAACGCCCAAACGGTGCCGGAACAAACCCATGCAGAGACTGCAGATGCCCGCGACAGCACTGGGAATATGAGCGGGCATCCCTTCCACCACAGGCCCTGGCCTGCTGCTCACGACTAGCAACACAACCACAAAAGAGTGGGAGGGGAAACTGAGGCACAGGGCAGCGAGGCAGGACAAGGACATGCCCAGGACAGCAGCAGAGCTGGGACCAGAACCCAGGCCTGGCTGTTATTTTACTGCCGAGGCTGGCACAGTTCTAAGTCGCAGCACCGTGCCTCAGTTTCCCCTCCCGCCCGCTGTCTATTTAAAGTGTAATTTCTCGGGGAAGTGGCTCATCTCTTGCTTTGTACATGCAGGGCCTGGCCCGACAGGGGCCTGCACTGACTGGCGGCTATTTGGCATGACCAGATTGCACAGAATAACCACAAAGACCAATGGATCTGAGAGCAAACCATCAGGCTCGGGAACAACAACGCACTTCCCTGCACCTCCCCCAACCCCGCTGGGCCCCATGGAAGAGGCTGATGCAGAACACGCGGTCAGGGGTTAATCGTGGGTGATTTCACTGCATGTTACTTCCCTCGATCCCGACTCGTGGATTCATCAGCTGTCACCCCCATGCAGAGCTATTGGTTGTCCCCCACACTAAGTCTGCTCCAGTCCCACCGGGCATTGTGGACTGATCCTGAGGGGCAGGGAACAATGCACCTTCTAATTCTGTCCACCCACGCGTGGAATAAATTTTGTTACATGCACCGAGGCCTGTGGCAGCGTGCACCACCAACAGCAACACACACCTAGCTGTGGGAGGCTGTGGGCACTTTGCTGATCTGTTGGGTGGCATCTGAATCTCTCCTGGGCAGCTGCCCAAGGCCTCGGCTTCTAGATAGCGCTAGCAGGCAGCCACCTCCCGCTGGCAGGAAAAGGCCAGGGAAGGAGCAGCAGCCCCAGCCAGGCCTAAGCCCCACGGAGCCCTGCAGGGGGGTCCTGCGCAGCTCCCAGCAGCGGGAGTGGAGGGCCAGATCCCAGCTGGGGTCAATCAGCTTAGAGCCAATGGGCCAGATGTGACCCCTGCCAATTGGGCCATGCTGGTCCCAGGCAACCCCTGCAGCTGGGGCCTGCTCCCCCAAAGCCCTCTGCCTTCTGAGGGTGCTGTCCTGGACTCCCCATGCCGTCAGAATGCACCGTTCCGGGGTTCCCCCTTTAATCGGGGTGCCTCATCCTGGACTCCCCCTGCCGTCAGAATGCACCGTTCCGGGGTTCCCCCTTCAATCGGGGTGCCTCATCCTGGACTCCCCCTGCCGTCAGAATGCACCATTCCGGGGTCCCCCCTTCAATTGGGGTGCGCCATCCTGGACTCCCTCTGCCGTCAGAATGCACCATTCTGGGGTCCCCCTTCAATCAGGGTGCACCATCCTGGACTCCCCCTGCTGTCAGAATGCACCATTCCGGGGTCCCCCTTCAATCAGGGTGCACCATCCTGGACTCCCCCTGCTGTCAGAATGCGCCATTCTGAGGCCCCCCCCTTCAATCAGGGTGTGCCATCCTGGACTCCCCCTGCTGTCAGAATGCACCATTCCGGGATCCCCCTTCAATCAGGGTGTGCCATCCTGGACTCCCCTGCTGTCAGAATGTGCCATTCCATGGCCCCCCTTCATTCAGGATGTGCCATCTTGGACTCCCCCGGCCGTCAGAATGCACCATTCCAGGGTCCCCCTTCAATCGGGGTGCGCCGCCCTAGACTCCCCCTGCCACCAGGGTGCACTGCTCTCAGTTCCTCCCTCAAGCGCGGCCCAGTCCTGTGTGGTTCCAGCTTCCATGCCACCAGCTTGGCTGGGCTCCCATTAGCTGCCGTGCGGCTCCTCAGCCGGCTGCCGAACCTACTCCAGAGCCTGCGCCTCCCATGGAAAACGCCCCGGGCATGTTACATAAGCCGCTCGACAGCAGGTTCCCCGGCTTCAGCTGGTGCCAGGGCGAGGCAGCTGTCAGAGACGTGGGTTGAAGCCAGCCATGGCTCTTCCCAGCGTAACCCCGTCCAGCCAAGGAGACTGGGCGCCGGCCTGACAACCCAGCTCCTTACCCGGTTCCGAGTCCCAGCTAAGGGCCAGCACGCAACGAGGGCTGAGTGGCTGCAGCCAGACACAGCTCCTGGTGCCACAAACAGCCTGAGCCTGGGACACAGAACAGCACCCAGCACCCTGCTGCTCGGATGCACCCACAGCCCCGGGATGCCGCCCCTCGGGACAGGGAAAAAACCCTTGGGGGCCAAATCCGAGGCAGGGAGACAATTTCCCATATCATGGGCAATCCCACATCTTGGGGGAGGGGGGGATTCCACTCCAAGCTGGGCCGAAAGCAAAACCCTTCAGGCATTTTCTCTGCAAGACCATTCCAAAAACCCGAGCCCCGAGCCCCTTTTGTTTTGGGCCGAGCGAAACGTTCCCCTCGGCCCCAAACGTTTCCTTGCAGCGTCGTGAAGAGGCAGCTGTTTGCGCCAATGGGTACCACACCAAAGAAATCTTTCCCCGCCCCACCGCTATCTCGCAGGGAAAACCCCAACCCTCGTGTCCGAAACCCCTCGGAACAAAGCGTTCCGATTGCGTCCAACGGCCCGTCTGCCCTTCCTACAGTTGCCATCTGGTTTCAACAAAAATACCGGGCCCATCTGACATGACATCACATCTTAATTAGAAAATACCAGTCAGTTCTAGTTTCTCAATTTGTTTCCCGAACAGAAAGCTCCAATACTGGACTGTGCAATTCAAAATCGGACACCTGGCGACCCCAGACCTTCCCAACCCTGCAAGGAAACTGGAACCTTTCTGGGCAACGTTTCACCATCGACGGCTCTCCTCGGAAAACCTCACAAGCGACACTTAGACGGGAGAGGAGGCGTCCCTTTGGAAGGGGGAATAACCGTGGGAATCCCCTGCATCCCCCTTCCCACGGAGAACGCCCGGCAGGGGAACGGATGCGGGGTACCCGCTCCCTGCCAACGGAGCGTTTCCTAGGTGATCCCTCGCCATTTTGCCAAGGAAACTTTCTGTGCCAACCACGGACGTGGCCCATTCCTGGTGGATTTGCCACCGGGGTGAATTTTACAAGGCAGGAGGTTTTCCTCTGGGAATTCTTTTAGGGACGGGCCGTAGGAGCTGGAAAGGCATTTTTCACTGGAAAGGCGCTGGGCTGGAAAATCCACCCACCTCAGCTGGGATTCGAACGCCAGCCGGTGGTAACTGCGTTCTCACGGCTCAGCAAACTGTGAGATGGCTCCACTGGCCCAGTGCCCACTTCCTGTTTGTGTGGATGGCCCAGTGGCGAGGGGAGGGGGGCTGTGCTGGGGGATCAGGCAAGCGGGGAACAAAGGAGGTGCGAAGGAGCTGGACCCCCGCCCGTCCCGGTGTAGTCGGGGTGTGTGTGTGTGTGCAGACACCAATTACAGCCCTGGTGTGGAGCACAGTTGCTCAGAGCGTAGCTCACACCTTGCATCCTGCCTGCTGCTGCCTTCGGTGACCCCACCGCTCGCCCCCTGGATTCAGAGGGTGCTCGGCAGCAGGCAGGTCCACGTCCCAACTCAGCTCCCCTCCCGGGCTGCCCACAGCACCGCACCGATGGCAGGGAGGAGGCAGGTGGCTCTTGGCATGTTGCTGAGGAATACGCCCTTGGAGAGGAGGGTCAGGCTGCAGGGATATTGCAGGACTATGCTGGGGGGAGATCCTTTGGGAACGACTTTGCAAGTTTGGAAGATGAACATGTCCCCATTACAGCTCCCCAGAGCGGGGACCTGGCCCCAGTGGAGCCCGGCTGATTCCGTCGTCCCAGCTGGGAGAAGGTATCAGAGCCGGGTCTTTTCCTATGCGAGCTCCCCTCTGCGATGCACCAGAGACGGGGGTTTGTCTCGGTGTCTGGGCACTGCACAATCTCTAACACATTGACCCCCCTGATTTTACAGGGGGCAGGAACTGAGCGGTCGCTCTGCTAAGGCCTGGACATACCCGATGTTTCAGAATCTGGACCCGAAAGACACAGGCCCAGGATCCCTGGGAGCTGAGGGCCTGGGCGGCCTCCCAGGAGAGATTCTAATGCCGCCCCGCTGATCAGCAGCACGCCCACAGCCGGCCGCCTGTGGCTGGGTGCACAGAATAAAATTTATTCCGCACATGGATGAGAAAAACAAAAGGAGAGGCAACATCGCTCAGGGCTTGTCCGCAATTGGCTGCTCTAACTCCGCTGGCGGAACACTCTGTGTGAACCCTCTAAAGTGCCTTTAATCCGGAGCAAGCACTCCGCTTTGGAAGCGAATTAGCACAGTTCAGGGCTGGAGTCTGCTTGCAGGCCAGGCCCATCACCCTGGCCTCTGAGTCGGCCGGGGCCTGCTCTCGACACACCGAAACGCAGAGGGGATATTCGAATTAAACTCCAGTTCTGTTGGGCGTTCCCCTCGCTGCCTGGAGAACAGGCTGTTCTTTTCCCCTCCGCGGCTCTTCCCAGCCGGGGTCCTCGCTCCACCCCTCAAATCAAGTCTCTTCAGACACGGGACAGACCCCGTCTGCAAACACACCTTTGTTTTACAGGGTTTGTTTCAGCACTTCCCACTGGCTGTCGAAAGGACAGGGCGCCCGGGTTCCGGCTCCAGCTCCGGGAGGGGAGTGAGGCCTAGTGGTCAGGGATCCAGGGAGGGCCTGCATCTTCGGAGGATAGGAACCATGTTCGAGAGAGACCCTGGAGCGGGGCTTTTCCTTTCTGGATGAAGCGTTGGATTGGGAGAGAAATGCCAGGCCAGGCAGCCCACGGGAACACCACCTCCATGAGCTAAGTGGGGGTGGTGATGGGGGGTGTATTAACCTGTACATCCACAACAGGACAAAGTGTGTTTATTAACCCTGTGTGCCTCCAGGACAGGGGGACAATGATGTGAGTGTGTGTGCACGCAGGTGTGTGTATTCATCCTTTGCACCTGCTCGAGGAAACAATTGTGTGTGTGTAGTGTGTGTGTGCGTGCACAAACATGTGTGTGTATTAAATCTGCACCTGCACAAGGGAACAATTGTGTATGTGTGGGCGCACACACGTGTGTGTATTAGCTGTGCACCTGCACAACAAGGGAACAATTGTGTATGTGTGGGCGCACACATGTGTGTGTATTAGCTGTGCACCTGCACAACAAGGGAACAATTGTGTATGTGTGGGCGCGCACACGTGTGTGTATTTATTCTTTGCACCTACACAACAAGGAAACAATTGTGTATGTGTGGGCGGACACACGTATGAGTATTAACTGTGCACCTGCCCAGCAAGGAAACGGTTGTGTGTGCCCACATGCACGTTTTTGTATTAATTCTTTGCACTTACACAAGGAAACAATTGTGTATGTGTGGGCGCACACACGTGTGAGTATTAACTGTGCACCTGCCCAGCAAGAAAATGGTTGTGTGTGCCTGCCTGCGTGTTTGTGTATTCATCCTTTGCAACTACACAGCCAGGAGAAGGTTGTGTGTGTGTGTGTGTGTGTGTGTGTGTGTGTGCATGTGCCCAAGTGTGCAGGGGTGTGCATTAACCCTTTGCGCTTCTCCCACAACTGTTTCCCCGTCGGGCTTGTGTGTGTCTATTCACCCCTTGTGCCCCTGACGCCCTGCGGTTCTGCCACGTTCTAACCCCAGAGCTGCCTTTGACTTGCCCCGCGGCGAGACGGGGCAGATGGGGATTCCCGGGGGCCAAAACATGCCTGCCCCTCAATGTCCCAAGCCGATTCCTCTTTTGCGTTGCACACAGACAATGATCAACACAACCCCGCCTCGCCTCTGGACACAACTTTTCCTGCCCCCCAGCTGTGCCCCAAGGCACCCACTCCCATGTAATCCGGGCTAGGAACCTGTCCCAGCGGGTCAGACGGCCACTTCCATCCCTCGCAACCCCCTCTGCTTGCTCCCAGATTCTGTGTCCCCTCCCCTCCCGGCAGAGGACTGGATGCCGGGTACCCGCTCCTTGCCGACGGAGCGTTTCCTAGGTGATGCTTCGCCATTTCGCCGTGGAAACTTTCCCTGCCCACCACGGGCGGGAGTGGAGGATGGGGAGGGGACACGCCCAGCTCTGAGATGCCGCCGCAAGCCCCCCAGCAGGGCTTCCAGGGAGACGAGAGTAAAGCCCCCGGGTGACGCATGCACCAAAGAGCCGCGGTTTCTGTAACTGGCGAAGCTCTTGTCGTAGGGTCCACTGGGTCAAGGTGCCGCGAAGCGCCAGTAAGAACCCGCCCGCCGGGCATCTCGGCGCCTCTGACCCGTGCCGCCCACGCCCAGCCCAGCGCCCGCCTCAGTCACTGGCTTTTATTCACCCTTTCGGTGCCACCGTGGGACCAAACACCCCCCTCCCGGCACAGCAGTTTCTGAGTTCATGTCCCTGCTTGGAGCCCGAGCCACTTGGCGCCTCTTGGATTTTCACCCTCGCGAAAACCTGCCTGAATAGTGCTGGTCAAAGCACCCGCCGCTGCCCAGGCAGATTCCTGCGGGGGCGCTCTGGGGACCCCCCCCCCAAGG
The DNA here is from genome assembly GCF_052426305.1 of Pelodiscus sinensis. Taxonomy (NCBI): domain Eukaryota; kingdom Metazoa; phylum Chordata; order Testudines; family Trionychidae; genus Pelodiscus; species Pelodiscus sinensis. Next base: position 14,041,755 of record NC_143082.1, read on the forward strand.
CCTGGTCTACGTCACTCCCGGGGAGCTAGGGTTTGACTAGCGTGACTTTGCCCTTCTAGGGCCGCCTCCGCCGCCGGTCTCCGAGCGCCGCACCCTCAGCAGCAGCCCCTCCCCACGTGGGGACGGTCACCCCCGTTTTAGCAAATGGGGAAACTGAGGCACCCCAGAGGGCCGAGATATCATGCAAGCTCATCAGGGCAACCTGGCAGAGCAGGGAATAGAAGCCCGGACTCCGGCTCTAACCACTAGACCGCTCCACCTCCACTTCCAGAAGTGGGAATAGAAGCCAAGACTCCATGGTTCTATTCCCAGCTCTAACCACTAGACTGCCCTCCTCTGCTCAGAAAGCTGAGAATAGAACCACGGCGGCCAAGCTTCCCAGGTCCCTCCTGCTCTAACCACTAGGCTGCCCCCCCTCCACGCACAAAACTGGGACCCAGGAGTCCTGACTTCCAAGCCCCGCCCCCATCCCATCCCCTTTCACAGTTGCTGGAAAAACCCCAAACCCCTCCTCCTCCAGTCCCCCCTCTTCAGCTCTCAAGGCGTCCCCCCCCCCATCCCTCCACCCCCCTGCCTCCCCGCCTGCAGTCGTACTCACTGGGCGACGACCCCTTGGCTCGCTCGGGGCTCAGCAGCTCCCTGCTGCCCAGGCCCCAGCTGGGCCCGGGGTGGGTGGGGGTGGAGGCCGGGCTCTTGGTGAAGATGCCGCTGATGAACTTGAGCATCTTGCGGTCCCGGGTGGAGGCTCGGCCGCCCTCCCGGCCCCGCTTCAGCCCCCCGCCGGCCTCCGCGGGGCCCTCGGCGTCCAGGAGCAGGTCGCTGTTGTCCAGGGTCTTGCTCTTCCCTTTGCGCGGCGACAGCTTGGCCCTGGCGGGGGCCCGGGGGGCCGCCTCCCCGCCGGCCTTGCCGCCCCCTTTCATGCGGCCCTTCACCTCGCTCTCCGGCCACGAGAGCCGGCTGCCCGGGCCCCCCTTGTGCCCTTTGCCCGCCTTGGGCTCCGGGCCCAGCTTCACGCCGCTGGTGGTCACCGTCTTAAAGGGCTTGGTGCTGGTCAGCCGCAGGCGCCGGCTCCCGGCCGTGGGGTGAGGCGAGGAGGCGCCGGGGCCCAGGGGGGAGGAGAAGGAGGAGGCCCCGGCTCGGGCGCCACTGCTCTCGGCTGCACTGAGCTCCTGGGCCTCATGGCCGCCCCAGCTGGCCTGGCTCAGCAGCAGCCGGCGGCCAGGAGCAGCCGCGCTGGAGGAGCAGCTGGCGGTGAGGGGCGGCAGGTCTTCCCGGGGACTCTGGCTCCTTTCGCTGGGCACCTCCAGAGTCTCATTGCCCCCCAGAGCCACTGGTGCCACAAAGGCTTCCGGCTTGGGGGGCACAGCTGGGGGCAGCGCAGTGTCCAGCTTAGGGGGCAGAGCCGGGGGCAATGCGGTGTCCAACTTGGGGGGCAGAGTTGGGTGCAGTCCAGTGTCTGACTTGGGGGGCAGAGCAGGGTGCAGTCCAGTGTCCGACTTGGGGGGCAGAGCAGGGTGCAGTGCAGTATCAGGCTTAGGGGGAAGCGCTGGGTGCAGTGCAGTGTCCGGCTTGGGGGGCACAACTGGATGCAGTGCAGTGTCCGGTTTAGGGGGCACAGCTGGATGCAGTGCAGCGTCCGGTTTAGGGGGCACAGCTGGATGCAGTGCAGTGTCCGACTTGGGGGGCACAGCTGGATGCAGTGCAATATCTGGCTTAGGGGGCACAGCTGGATGCAGTGCAGTGTCCGGCTTGGGGGGCACAACTGGATGCAGTGCAGTGTCCGGCTTGGGGGGCACAGCTGGATGCAGTACAGAGTCCGGCTTAGGGGGCACAGCTGGATGCAGTGCAGCGTCTGGCTTGGGGGGCACAGCAGGGTGCAGAGCAGCATCTGGCTTGGGGGGCACAGCAGGGTGCAGTGCGGTGCCCGGCTTGGGAGGCACAGCTGGATGCAGTGCAGGGTCCGGCTTGGGGGCCACAGCAGGGGCCGGCTTGGGGGGCACGGCCGGAGGCGTCAGGCTCAGAGGATCTGCAGCGCTGGGCTCTTCCCCTGGGGCGTCCGGGCTGGGGGTGCCGGCGCTGGGCACGGGCCCCCCGGGGCTGCTCCAGAGGGCGAGCAGCCGTCCGCCGTCCGGGGACGGGGAGGGCCCCGAGGTGCGTGGGCTGCTGGGCGACAGCTGCAGGACATAGTCCCCCGGGCCGGAGCTGCTGGTGCTGATCCAAAGCGCATCCTGCCGGTGGAAGCTCCGCTCCTGCCGCTTGCTCTTGGCGCCTTCGTCCGCCCGGGGCCCCTCGCCCTCCCGGCGCGTCACCCCGGGGAGGCCGGGGGCGGCGGGGCTGGGGCCGGGCTGGGGGGCTCCATCCTCCGCCCCCGCCTTGGCCTGCTCCTCGGGCGACTGCACGGACTCGAGCTTGACCAGGGTGAGCGAGATCAGGTAGGTGGTGCGGCGCTGCAGGCTGGCCCCTCTGCTGGAGCGCCCGGGGGAGCGGCCCGCCGCCAGCGCGCCCCGCATCTGCGCCCCGCCGGCCGCCCGCCGCCGGAGCCCCTAGCGCGGCGCCGCCACCCTGCCCCGGCCGCTCCACGCAGCCCGCAGCCGGCCAAAGCGCGCCAGTCCGGGCATCCCCCGGCCGCGGTCACTCGAGGCCCGGCCCGGCCGGCAGCTCAGGGCGCGGGGCTCAGCGCAGCCCGGCGCGCAGGCGGCCACGGCGCGGCCACCCCCCGGCTTTGGCACAGCCCCGGGCCCCGTGGCGCACGGGCCCCCCCATGCGCGGAGCGGCAGGTGCCACCCGTCAGGAGTCTGCCGTGGCGCCGGCGGGGCTCCGAAGCCGGGGACCCCCCCCCCCTCCGTCCGCCGCCTCACCCGGCCTCGTCTGCGGCGCCTTGGAGGGGCGCGCTCCGTGCCAGGCGCGCCCCGGCTGCTTGGAGAAGGCGACGGGGGTGGGCTGGAGGCGGGCGCGCGGGGGAGGGGGCGTCCGCAGAAACGCAGGGAGGGGGGGAGACCCTCCGGGGGGAGCGGGGCAGCCGCCCCCTCCCTCGCGGCTCGGTCCGGAGAATCGAGCCCCCGCGCCCAGGGAGCCTCCAGCCGCGGACGGGGGGCCCCGGGGGAAGCGAATGAGCATCTGAGTTGGCACCTTGGAAATCCAACAGCCGAGGCGTGAGGCGGGCTGCATAGGCACGGGGAAAACCCGGGCTGGATTCCCCGGCTCGGGAAGCCCTGGCCCACGGCCCCGCCCGTCCAAAAGGCTGAGTTGCGGGGGGGCTGTGTGATCCCCTGGCAAAGAGGCACCCTGGGGAGGGGCAGATGGCCCCGGGGCCTGACCCATTAGGGTGACACCGCTGGACCAGGCTCAGAGGAGCATCTGGGGTGGGGGGGAGGCAGGTGATGCTCTGAAATCCTGTGTAGGGGGGGAGCCAGCATTAGAGAAGGGAGCCCCAAGGGGCAGAGCGCAATACCCTGGGGCGCAGAGCGGAAGCCTGCCTCGCGGACAGCCACCCACCCTTAGGACCGACAGACCCATCTCCGTCTGTCTGTCCCTCACCTCGCCAGCCAGCTGTTTGTCAGCTGCACTTCTCATTACTGTTGCTTACTTGTACTGCCATAAACAGTGGACCAGGACCCCACCGTGTCAGGCGCTGTACACTCTTAGGTGTATTATGGTAGCGGCTCCCATTGTGCCAGGCGCTGTACACTATTAGGTGTATTATGGTAGCGGCTCTCATTGTGCCAGGCGCTGTACACTATTAGGTGTATTATGGTAGCGGCTCCCATTGTGCCAGGTGCTGTACGCTATTAGGTGTATTATGGTAGCGGCTCCCATTGTGCCAGGCGCTGTACACTATTAGGTGTATTATGGTAGCGGCTCCCATTGTGCCAGGCGCTGTACACTATAAGGTGAATTATGGTAGTGGCTCCCCTTGTGCCAGGCACTGTACAGTATTAGGTGTATTATGGTAGCGGCTCCCCTTGTGCCAGGCACTGTACAATATTAGGTGTATTATGGTAATGGCTCCCGTTGTGCCAGGCGCTGTACACTATTAGGTGTATTACACCTAGTAGTGTACAGTGCCTGGCATAATGGCAGCTGCTACCATAATACACCTAATAGTGTACAGCACCTGGCACAATGGGAGCCGCTACCATAATACACCTAATAGTGTACAGCGCCTGGCACAACGGAAATTAATCAATTTTTAAGAGAAAGGAAACCTCTCCCTTCCCACGTGTGAATTTTGGCACCCACAGACCAAGTGCCAACCTCCAGCTTGGCCACCACCATGGGGGGGAAGGGCGCTTGATGGCTCTATTCTCAACTCAGGCACAGAGCAGGAGGGAGTATAAGCACCGCCCACCCACACCCACATGCCCTGTTCAGTCCCCACCCAGCCTTCTCCACCAAGGCTGCTGGTGACAGGGGCTAATTAATGCTAATTGCACCTGAATAGCCCCACTAACGGAGACGATTAAAGATGATTCACACTCAGAGCCAGCGTGCTCCGTTAACTGCCGCCCCCCTTCCTTTCCAGCGCTGTCTCCTGCCAATGGGCAGGCTCGCTCCCACGCCGAGGCCCTCCCCCCCGTGACTCTGAGTCCTTGGAGGGGCAGAGCGATCAGAGCGCTCTAACGGGGCCTAGCAGTCGCTGGGGCCCAGTGATGAGCAGATCGAAGACTAGAACGAGGCCTTTTGTAGTCGCAGGAATAACAACCCGCTCTGCGGTCACAGCACAGCACCCCCCAGCTAACGTTTTGCAGATGGGGAAACCGAGGCACGGAGCAGGACGGTGACCAGCGCAAGGTTCGCTGCAATGGCCACAGCTGCAAGTCAAGGCTCGGAGGGTGTTTCACATGGGTGCAGCAGGCCAGCATGGTCACCCGCACTGGAGTGCTGGGGAAACCGAGGCAGGGAACTCAAAGGCATCATCTGCAAATCTTGTTAAAAATCAGCCTCCTTAAGTCATAGAATCCTGGAACAAGGAAGGGACCTTGAGAGGCCATCAAGTCCCGTCCCCTGCCATCACGGCAGGACCAAGCATCGTCTAGATCATCCCTGACAGGTGTCTGTCCAAAATGCTCTTAAATATCTCCAGAGATGGGGATTCCACAACCTCCCTGGGCAATTTATTCCAGTGTCTGGCTACCCTGACAGGTAGGAAGTTTTTCCTAATGTCCAACCTCAACCTCCCTGGCTGCAGTTTAAGCCCTTTGCTTCTTGGGATGTGAAGGAAAACGTTTGTTCTTCCTCCTCCTTGTAACTCCCTTTTAGGTACTTGAGAACTACGATCACATCCCCTCTCAGTCTTCTCTTTTCCAGACTAAACAAGCCCAATTCCTTCAGCCTCCCCTCACAGCTCCTGTTCTCTAGACCGTTCATCATTTGTGTTGCTCTTCTCTGGACCCTCTCCAATTGCTCCACATCTTTGCTGAAATGCGGTGCCTAGAACTGGACACAATCCTCCAACTGAGGCCCGATCAGCGCAGAGCAGAGTGGAAGAATGACTTCCGTGTCTCCCAGCAGCTTGGGCACACACAGGGCCTGGTTCCCGTTGCTGCTTGGCCAACGGGAACCATGGAGAGGGCAAGGGAGACATCATGGGTTGTGTCAACACCCCACTTAGCTCATTCCCTGCCTCCCACGTCAGCCACAGTGCCCCCCAGGGACGGGTCCCACAGACCTGGTCTGTAGGACCAGGACTGAAGAGCTCTGGGCAAGTCACTTTCATGGCCCGTGCCTCAGTTTCCCCTCTGCCAAATAGAGCTAAGGCTCTTGGCCTCCTTGGCAGAGCTCTTTCAGAGCTACTGACAACCAGCTAATTGTCACAAATGAATTATCGCCGCGATCCCACTCATTTCGAGGATGGAACTGTCGGCCAATAGCAGTGGGAAGGGCCCAAGTGACAGACGGAGCTGAGGACCGGGACCTTTGGAACTCACCGCCACAAGAGATAAAGGATCTGGGATCTTGGCACAATCTGCGCTAAATATAAACCCAGCTTCCTTCCCGTGTGATCTTCATGCACAACGAGGTCCCTCCCCCCCCCGCCCACCAGCCGAATCTGCTGCACTGAACACGCTGGAGAAAACGAGAAACTGGTACCCCCGTTTGTATAGTTAAAGACTGAGGAGGCTCCCAGACGTCCTGGTGAAAGAGGCCACCGTCTTTAACATTGCAGCATTACCAAGAGACCCCCCCACTCCATCTACACCCCCCCCAAGCTTGCCGTCTTGACCCTGGACCTGCACATCTTCCTGCCCAGCTGTGCCCACCCCAACCCCAAACAGAGGGCAGCACTAGAGCACTTGGAGAGAGGTGGAGAGAATAGGAACAGAACTGGAAAGGCAACTCAAGCCCCGCCCCTTCCACCTGAAGCCACACCCCTTCTCCTGGAACCACGCCCCTTCACTCACCTCCCAAGCCCAGCCCTCAAGAAAATCTTTTCTGCCCACCTGGAGAGTGGAGATGCCGGCTCCCGCCCGCCCCTGCAGCTGGGCAGCGTAGGCAGGTTTGGAAAGGCAGCTCTGGACAGATCCACACCTGTCTCCCCCCCCCTTTTTAGGGTCGGGGGCGGCTGACCCACAGAAAAATCAGTCGGGGGCCGCACACAGGTGAGAGCCCCCCCCCCCAAGGAAACCAAAAAACCAAACCCTCACGGGCGTGGCCCCCACCCGAGGAGGAGAAAGGATCCTCCCCACGTTAGCATCCCAGGGCGGGAAGAGACCTCAAGCGTCCAGCCCCCTGCCCAAAGCAGGACCAGCCCCGACATTCCCCTGGTGCACCAGAGCCTGCGGGTCCCGGGCTAGGAGATTTTGTGTGCTCCGGCCTTGTGGTGGGGCAGTGGTGTGGGGGGAGGGCCTGGAGCATCTGCACAGGCTCCTCCATGCTGGGGGGGAGCCGTCAGCCCCGGGGGCCGGATCCAGGCAAGCTGGGCACCGCATCCAGCCCCTGGGCCTGAGGTTCCCCACCCTGGCTGCAAAATACTGAGTGAGGCAGAGCACAGCACTTCCAGTCTCCTTGTCTTGTCACACCAGGGCAAGTTGTCGGATAAAACGAACAGAAACACTTTATACACAGGGACGGCGGAACTGCCCGCCACATGATGTCAAGGCCTGGCTATTGATACGGATCCACAGTGGTAACACTTTGCACACAGGGATGGTGGAACTGCCCGCCACATGATGTCAAGGCCTGGCTATTGATACGGATCCACAGTGGTAACACTTTGCACGCAGGGACGGCGGAACTGCCCGCCACATGATGCCAAGGCCTGGCTATCGATACAGATCCACAGTGGTAACACTTTGCATGCAGGGACGGCGGAACTGCCCGCCCCATGATGCCAAGGCCTGGCTATCGATACAGATCCACAGTGGTAACACTTTGCACACAGGGACGGCGGAACTGCCCGCCACATGATGCCAAGGCCTGGCTATCGATACAGATCCACAGTGGTAACACTGCACACAGGGACGGCGGAACTGCCCGCCACATGATGCCAAGGCCTGGCTATCAATGTGGATCCAGAGTGGTAACACTTTGCACACAGGGACGGCGGAACTGCCCGCCCCATGATGCCAAGGCCTGGCTATCGATACAGATCCACAGTGGTAACACTTTGCACACAGGGACGGCGGAACTGCCCGCCACATGATGCCAAGGCCTGGCTATCAATGTGGATCCAGAGTGGTAACACTTTGCACACAGGAACGGCGGAACTACCCGCCCCATGATACCAAGGCCTGGCTATCAATGTGGATCCAGAGTGGTAACACTTTGCACGCAGGGACGGCGGAACTGCCCGCCCCATGATGCCAAGGCCTGGCTATCGATGCGGATCCAGAGAGCTAGTGCCTCGCTCTTATGCAGTGGATGGCAGAGCGCTGTGCTGGCTTGAATGCATTTCTCCTCACAACACCCCTGCGCAGTATGGCTATTCATGTTCCCCCTTTCGCCAAAGAGGAACCAGAGAGGCTAAGGGTAGATTGCCCAAGCCCAGTGCCCTAACCACTGGACCGTCCTGCCTCTCGGACTTACTTTCTGGAAGGGATATTAATCTTCACGCTTCATGCTTTAACCCAGGGCGGGGAGCCTGCGGCCTGGCACGTCAGCCCCTCTGCTACCCCACCGTGGGGGTGTCTTTCCAGTGAGCACTTTTGTTTCTTCGGACCTGTGTGCAGCCCCCGACTGATTTTTCTGTGGGTCAGCGGCCCCCGACCCAACAAAGGGTCCCCAGCCCTGCTTTAAGCCAATCTCCAACCGCGAGCAGGAGAGGATCTAGGGGCTCCCCACCCCATAGACGGGTTCTCTCCTCTCCCTCTCATGCAGCTAGTGTGACACGCTGGATTGGAGGGATCACAGGTCTGACCCACCCTGGCAATTTCTGTGTCCCGACAGCCCCCATTCCCTGTTCCGCCCAGAGCTGCCAGGGCCCAGGGGGAAGCGGGAGGACGGGCCGCGTCACGGGGGGTTGAGACAAACGGGCTGGCTCAGCGAAATCCTGGCTCCGTGAGCACCGGCCAACTGCACGCGCGGTTCCCAGCCCCGTCCGTAGGGCCCACTCCATGGCTGCGTTGCCCAGCGGGCGCAGACGCGAGCGAAGGGCTGGCTCGCGAGAACACAGACCCCGATTCTTATGGAACGACCCCGCATTCGCTCGAAAATAAGAGCTTTGCTCCCACTTGGCTCTGGATGCTCCCCGCGCCCCCCCTCCTGCACCTACAAGAATAGATCTATAAAAGGATCCAATCCAATCCGGCTGCCTCTCTGAGTCAGAAAAGCTGACAACCAAATTTCGTAGATTTATTATAAAAAAAAAAAAAGAATCTGCATTTGGTTGTTATGGCAACGGAAGCCCTGAAAATGCAGCAAAAACAGCAGGCGTAATTAACCTAAGTGGGGGGAAATCAGCGTTCGGGGGAACGGTTAAAAAGCCCCTCAAGAAAGACATCTCGGGGGGCAGGGAAATGAGCGAGTGGGTGGGGCGGAGAGAGGAGGGGGGCGCCGGAGCAGCAGGAGGGGGAGCGGGAGGCAAAGGCAAAACCAGGCGGCGTAGAAAGGCTGGATCGGGCACGGAGCCGTCTCGCTGGCTTCTGGTGGGGCCGGGCAGGCCTATGGACCGGGCCCAATCGCCCCCCTGCCCCGTGTCTAGACGCAACGTCCCCCTGTCTAGACACAACGTCCCCCTGCCCCGTGTCTAGACGCAACGTCCCCCTGCCCCATGTCTAGACGCAACGTCCCCCTGTCTAGACGCAACGTCCCCCTGTCTAGACGCACGGCTGTGACCTTCTCTTGGCCCGCTCTCCCCCGGGAAAACACGGATCTGGGCGTTGTTTGGTACCGGCCGCTGGGCTGTGTTAGTGGCACCGCGACGGCCATGGAGCAGGCCTGCCCGCGCTAGGTGCTGTACAAACACAAGCCAAAGCGCCGCGCCCTGCCCTAAAGCGTTCCTGGCTTTAACCGCGGCGTGGCCGCCCGCGTGGCTTCCCTCGGCACGGCCCCCGCCTGGCACCGGGTCGGGCAGGGTACGGACTCCGCTCCCAGGCAACCGCCTTCACCTGCCCCAGCCTCCTTCTTCTGCCCCGGCCTCATGGCCGTTGCCTCCAGCAGGGCCCCGTCCCGGCTCTCCTGCTGTCTGCACGGCCGGGAGTTGGCATCCGCTGGAGACACTGGGTGCAAGAGACCCAGGGCCCCCTCCCAGAAAGCAGGCCGGCAGGGGCTCGCGGGCCGGCACAGAAGTGGGTGGGAGAAAACAGCGTCAATGGGGATGGCTCCCAGCTTCTGTAGACACAAAAGTGACGCCACATCTGCCCCCCCAACAATTCTGCCCAACATCAGTTCTGCCCCCGACCCACAGCCCCTGCCAGCCCAGCCTTGGGCTCCCCCCGAGCCCTGCCGGTGCCCCTCACTCCCACCCCGCGGCCCCTGCCAGCCCAGCCCTGGGCCCTTCCATAAGGCAGTTTCCTCCCTTGAACCCAGAAGAGAACCACTCATGTCCGTACTGCAGGCAAGGGCCCGGCTCTGCCTTTACCGCCGCACTGACCCCCTGCTCTTGGGATGGCTGGCTGCACCCCTGCCAAACGCCCCCACTCCTCTGGGGCGAGCGGCTTCGACCACTGTGCGACTGCCACCCCCTCTGGTCCCACCAACACCCTTGCTGCTAATCCCACCGCCCCCACCAACGACTCCCTTGCTAGCCCCACTGCTAATCCCACCAGCCCTAACGACACCCCTCCTCCACTTTCCATCTCCCCCAGCCCCCACACCCCCATGGCTACACCAACCAACACCCCCATGGCTCTCCAGCAACACCCTCGCTGCTAATCCCACTGCCCCCACCAACAACTCCCTTGCTAACCCCACTGCTAATCCCACCAGCCCTAACGACACCCCTCCTCCACTTTCGATCTCGCCCAGCCCCCACGCCCCCATGGCTACACCAGCCAACACCCCCATGGCTCTCCAGCAACACCCTCGCTGCTAATCCCACTGCCCCCACCAACAACTCCCTTGCTAACCCCACTGCTAATCCCACCAGCCCTAACGACACCCCTCCCCCACTTTCGATCTCTCCCAGCCCCCACACCTCAATGGCTACACCAACCAACACCCCCATGGCTCTCCAGCAACACCCTCGCTGCTAATCCCACCGCTCCCACCAACGACTCCCTTGCTAACCCCACTGCTATTCCTACCAGCCAAATCCACACCCCAAATATCCACTAGCCGCACTCACCCATCTTCCCCCCAGCCCCTGGTTCACACTGCCGGCCTCCACCCCTTATGCCTTGTACTCCACAAACCCAGCCAGCAGCAGAGCTGTAGCTCCCCACGGCTCCCCCCGCCCCGGCAGGGCTATAATAAGCTCGGCCGTAGGCGGCTTTCGGGGAGGCAAGGCCGCAATTACGCCGGGGAAGCGGAGACAAGATGTTGGCGTCCCGGCAGGGTGTTTGCAGCAGAGGGGACCTGCCCAGACCCACCTGCTTCCTGCTACATCAGTCCCTGGAGGGGAGGAGGCGTCCCCCCGCTGCCCTCTTACGGCAGGGAGAGAATGGGGCAGGGAGCCCCCCCCCAAACCTATCCTCCCTCCCCGGTGTGCCCCTAGAGCTGGGGGAGAATGGGGTATGGAGCCCCCCGAACCTATCCTCCCTCCCTGCTGCACCCCAAATCTGGGGGAGAATGGGGTATGGAGCCCCCCAAACCTATCCTCCCTCCCTGCTGCACCCCAAATCTGGGGGAGAATGGGGTACGGAGCCACCCAAACCTATCCTCCCTCCCTGCTGCACCCCAAATCTGGGGGAGAATGGGGTACAGAGCCCCCCAAACCTATCCTCCCTCCCTGCTGCACCCCAAATCTGGGGGAGAATGGGGTACGGAGCCCCCAAACCTATCCTCCCTCCCTGCTGCACCCCAAATCTGGGGGAGAATGGGGTACAGAGCCCCCTAAACCTATCCTCCCTCCCTGCTGCACCCCAAATCTGGGGGAGAATGGGGTACAGAGCCCCCTAAACCTATCCTCCCTCCCCGGTGTGCCCCTAGAGCTGGGGGAGAATGGGGTACAGAGCCCCCCAAACCTATCCTCCCTCCCCGGTGTGCCCCTAGAGCTGGGGGAGAATGGGGTACAGAGCCCCCTAAACCTATCCTCCCTCCCCGGTGTGCCCCTAGAGCTGGGGGAGAATGGGGTACAGAGCCCCCCAAACCTATCCTCCCTCCCCGGTGTGCCCCTAGGGCTAGGGGAGAATGGGGCACGGAGCCCGCAGCTCCCCCCATACCTGTCTCCCCTTCCCTGTTGCACCCAAGGCCTGGTGAGGAATGGGGCATGATCCCCCTCCCCGATTCCACTGTGCTGAGGCTCAGCGTGAGGGGGGGCTACTCCTGACCTGACCCCCCCCCGTTTCCTCTTGCATCCACATCCGGGGTAGAGCCCCCCGCTGTCCTTCCCTCCTTCCCCATTCTGACCCCTCCCCGTCCCAAATCTGGGGGAAAGTGGGGCGTGGGATACGGGCCCCTCCCCCCCATCGCCTCCCTGGAGGAAGCCCCCCCAGGCTGCCCGGCCTGGCCCCACCGTGCCAGGGAGCTACAGTGGCAGCCCAGCCACGTGCGGGAAAGCACAAGGTGGGGGGACTCTGGGGAGCCAGGAACGGCCCCCCCCCCGCTCGTGACTGAGTTGCGCACATCGCCATGGCGACCCACCCACGGTGCGTGCTGCTGCTGCTTCCCGGCGCGTTCCCCCTCCAAACCCCCAAACCGGAGCCAGCACGGGGGGGAGGGTGTCACCTCTCCAGCACAGCCTGGGGCTGCAACGCGGGTATCCCAGGCCAGGCTGCCCACAGAGGTGCCCCTGGAGCACTGGGCACCCCCTGCCTGCTCCAAGCTAGAGGGGACCCTGCCATGGCCTCAGCCAAGAGGGGCGTGCCAGGGCCAGGCAGAGTGGGCGGCCAGCCGGGCTAAGCCCAGCTCTGCCACTGACGTGCTGGGTGTCCTTGGTCAAATCACCCCCTCCTCCTCCTCGCCTGCTTTGGCTACATGCTCCTCGAGGCAGGGGCTCTGCCTGAGCTCGCTGGGTGATGCCGCCCGTGAGTGCCAGAGAGACACGGTGGATTACTGAGGAGTCGCCTGCGGGTCCCGATCCCCCCCGCCTTGAGAATAGCCCTCCCGGGTCAGCGCCATGCTCCGTCTGGCCCAGCAGCGGGCTGCCGACGGCACCGACGCCCGGAGCCTGGTGGGGAGTGAACATCCCAGGCGTGACCCAGGCCCTGCCGCTAGGCCCAGACCGGGAGTGTCCGAGACAGGGGATGGGGCTGCCCCCTCGGCCTTTGCTGCAGGGTTTTCTCCTGCCTGCGCTTTGCTTTTCCGCTGGCACATGTCAGGGAAGCAGCGGAGGAATCGCAGCAGCCCACGCAGCCCGGCCCGGGACGCAGCCAGGCAGCCGAGGCGGCTGCCGCGCCATCTGGCCAGCCCGGCGCACGTGACGGCCACGGGACCACGGCCTGCGTCTCCCCTGCGCTCGGAGACCCCACCGCGGCCAGCGGGCAGAGCCGGGTCCTCGCCGCTCCCCTCTATGGGCAGCCTCGGGAACACGCCCCCTCTGCCGCCCTGGGGCATCCGGACGGGGTCTCCCTCTCCACTCCGCCTTCCCCCGCAGGGTCACTGTGCTGGGACATGGGGGCTTTTCCCGGCTGGGAGATCCTGGGAACCCTCCCGGGCCGGACCCGATGGGCGGAGGGAAGCCAGACAAGCTGTTGTCTCTCTCCCTGCCTGAGTCAGCCACCGGCGCCCCAGGGCAGGCGAGGATCCTGGCCAGCGCCGAGCGAGACGCGCCCGGGTGCTCTCCGGCTGTTGCGATGGGGTGTTCGATACCCCGTGCCCGGCTGCCACCTAGCAACTGTTGTCATGACAGCCGCCTGGCAAGCGCCCCTGCCAGAGGCGAGGGGAGGAGAGGGGCAGGCAGTGTCAGGGCAAGATGGGCAAAGCTGTCAGCATGGCAACTCTGCAGGGGCTTGGCTGGCAGCACGCCCAGGGCCCAGAGGCTGCCTGGCTCTTGGCTGGGGGGGGAGGTGCCAGCCTGTGCCAAGGCCACGGGACAACGTGTGTGTCAGCCACCAGCCGGGGATGGGGCCTGAGAGAGGCCAGCGGCAGCGGGCACCAAGGCTGGTGCCATCCGGGAGCAATACAGGTGCCGCCCAGCTGATTATCAGAGCACCCACCCGCTGGCAGCAGGTGGGTGGTGCCCATGTGCACACGCCTCAGTGCACGGGACAAAATTTATTCCACACGCGGATGGAAAAAATTAGAGGGAGCATTGACGACTGGCGGCAGGAGCTGGGGCAAGAGATGGATCCAGCTGGAGCGGCTTAGACGTGCCTGCGCTTCTGGGGGGTGGGGAGGGGAATTCTCCATCTCCCCGCCCCCCACCCCCCGCATTCTCCCGGCACTGGGGCAGGACGGAAGTCTTATCCCAGGTGACACAACCCAGCTGCAAGGAGCGATGACCCTGAGCCCCAAAGGGGGTGAAAGGCGGGGACCTAGGAAAGGGAGGGGTACCTCTCTGGGGTGGGGGGGGACACCGTCTGCACTCTGAGCCGGTCCCCTCTTTGCGGCTGGCTGGGAGGGGGGCTTGGACTGCATCAGTGTCACCATCCCCTCGCAGAGACCCCCCAGCCAGGCCCCCAGCCCCAGCATCCGGGCCCATAACCCGCTGGAGCCGCAGCACCGGTGCTGATGTGGGGCACCTGCTGTCAGGGGCGAGGGAAATGAATGAGGCGGAGTTGCTGACACCGTGGGCCAAGCCAGCCCCTGCCTTGCCCCCCTCCCCACTCGCCCCATAGCCAGCCCTCTGCTCACCCCACAGCCGGGACGCCACTGCCCCCCAGCCTGGCCCCGATTAGCCCCCCCTCTTTTTAGGGAGTCAATGGGGCGGGCCCCAGCCCTTCCCAAACGCCCCCTCCCCTCAGCCCCTAGAAAGGGCCCGCGCTGCGTATGCCACACGGCACCGGCGCCCACCCCTCCAGTCTCGCCATGGCAACGGCTCCGGCATCCCGGCTCTAGCTCTGCATCGGAGCCAGGCTCGGGTCCCAGGCGGAGCGGAAGGCACCGGAGCCGGGCGCTGGCAGCGGCGAGAGGCAGGCCCCCGGGAGCGCGCGAGAGAACAAGGCCGCGGCGCCAGCCACCGCAGGAGTCAGGTGTCGCCTTGCACAGGAAAACCGCAGCGCTGAGCACCCGCGGGAGGGCCTGGCGGCTGGGCCCCCGGCGGCTGGGACTCCGGACTGCCCCCCATGCAGGCGAGGCGGGAGGGCGCCCGGGGGGCTCCAGCCCCAGTGGCCAAGGCGGGCACCAGGCTCTGGCGTTCTCAGGCGCCCAGCTGGGACGGGCTCCATCTGTTGTCCCCGCCAGCGCCCCCAGGCCAGGTCCCGTCCTGCCTCGCCGCGACGGGCACGGGTGCTGTGTGCCCGGGATTGGCCAACGCCAGCCTGGGGAGGGGAGGTGCCCCCAGAGCGCCCCTCCTCCCCTCAGAGTCAGACCAGCCCCCCTCCCCGCCCCGGAGCACCATACAGCTCCCCTCCCCCAATACAGGTCAGCCCCCCCCCTCCCCTCGGCATGGTACAGCTCCCCTCCCCCTAAGGATGGTGCACCCCCCTGCTACTACATCAGCCCCCCAACACGGTGCACCCCCCGTTACTGCATCAGGCCCCCCCCAGCATGGTGCACCCCCCTGCTACTACATCAGCCCCCCAATACGGTGCACCCCCTGTTACTGCATCAGGCCCCCCCCCAGCATGGCGCATCCCCCTCTGCTACTACATCAGCCCCCCAACACGGTGCACCCCCAGTTTCTGCATCAGCCCCCCCAGCATGGTGCACCCCCCGTTACTGCATCAGCCCCCCAGCATGACGCACCCCCCATTACTGCATCAGCCCCCCCCAGCATGGTGCACCCCCTGTTACTGCATCAGCCCCCCCAGCATGGTGCACCCCCTCTGCTACTGCATCAGCCCCCACAGCATGGTGCACCCCCCCTGTTACTGCATCAGCCCCCCAGCATGGTGCCTCTGCTACTGCATCAGCACCCCCAGCATGGTGCACCCCCTCTGCTACTGCATCAGCCCCCACAGCATGGTGCACCCCCCCTGTTACTGCATCAGCCCCCAAAGCATGGTGCCTCTGCTACTGCATCAGCACCCCCAGCATGGTGCACCCCCCTCTGCTACTACAGAACCCCTCCAACACAATGCACCTGCTGTTACTGCATCAGCCCCCCCCAGCATGACGCACCCCTCTGTTACTGCACCAGCCCCCCCAGCATGGTGCACCCCCCTGTTACTGCATCAGCCCCCACAGCATGGTGCACCCCCCTGTTACTGCATCAGCCCCCCCCCAGCATGGTGCACCCCTCTGTTACTGCATCAGCCCCCACTGCATGGTGCACCCCTCTGTTACTGCATCAGCCCCCCCACAGCATGGTGCACCCCTCTGTTACTGCATCAGCCCCCACAGCATGGTGCACCCCCTGTTACTGCATCAGCCCCCCCCACAGCATGGTGCACCCCTCTGTTACTGCATCAGCCCCCCCCCACAGCATGGTGCACCCCCCTCTGCTACTGCATCAGCCCCCCCCCACAGCATGGTGCACCCCCCTGCTACTGTATCACCCCCCCACAGCATGGTGCACCCCCTGTTACTGCATCAGCCCCCCCCACAGCATGGTGCACCCCCCTCTGCTACTGCATCAGCCCCCCCTCCCAGTCCTGTACAAAGGGGAGTAGGCGCCCCAGGAAACTCAGAGGCAGACTCAAGCAGGAAGGCGCAGGGGCCTGTTACCACAGAAACCTCCCTGCTGTTCCGAGCGCTCGGCTGTCACCGCCCGCTAATGGCTTAATGGGGCGGCACTAACGCTGCCAAGCAAGGAGCAGGCCGGGCCGGCTAGTGAGCTGGGAGGGCACCCAGCCATGTGTGGTCCGGGTGGCGCTCGGCCGTGGGGCTGCCTGTCCCTGAGTGTCTGTGCTGCACACGGTCAGTGTACGGGGGCGGCTTTGGGGAGGGGGTGACGGCAGGAGTCTGTGCGCCTGTCGGTGTGAACACACTGGCGTGTGCACGAGTGGAAACATGTGCATGCACGTACGTGTGAGCGTGGGCAGGGGTGTGCTCCTGGGTGACACGAGCAGGAGCATGTACCTGCATGGATGTGTGAGTGAAGATGTAGTAAGTGCATACGTGTTTGCGTGTGCAGACGTACTAACCGGCCACTGCACACAAGGGGAAGCGTGTGCATGCACATGTGTGTTAGCATGTGCCGACGCATGCTAACGGGTGCCTGCACACAAATTAGGAGCACATGCATGGGAGCGTGTGTAGGGGTCGCACATGCGTGCAGGCCGGTGTTCACGAGGGCATCTGTGACTGCACACAAGCACACGTGTGTGCACACACCTGTGCAGAGGGGAGCAGCCCCTCCCTGCAGGAAGCAGCGGCCCGGAAGGGAACTTTCCAGCCGTCGGGTCCAGCGGTTTCCAATGTGACAGCAGCATCTGCGGATGGGGACGAGCCGGGGGTCGGGGCTGAGCTGCGGGCGAGGGGCAGGCGACGCCGGCGATGGGAAGCCCCAGGGAGCCCGCCGGGAAGGGACGCGTCTTTCACTCAGTGCCACCGACCCTGGGCGCCCTCCTCCCGCCAGCCCAGGCCTAGCACAGCTCTTGCCCTCTGCTGCCGTGGGGGCCATCCGGGACTGAGCCAGGATCCCAGGGCGCTGCCAGGTTTGATGCCTGCTGCCGGGGCGGGCAGGGTGGCAGAGTCCCTGACGGGAGCCCCGCACCGGCCAGCCCTCTGGCATCCGCAGGAAGGTGCCTGAGCAACCTCACTCGTCCCTCGGCGTCCCCGTTTGCGTGCCAGGGGCGCCAGGCTCGTCAGGCGGATGGGAGCCTGCCCGCCCCCGGCTGGCATCGGGGCACCGCCCGCCCCTGCCGTTGATCACCGCAGGCTGCAGGAAACCCACAGGAAAGCCACCTCTCCAAGTCTCTGCGCCGTGACGGGGGCTCCCTCCCCTCCCGCGTCCCCAGCCGTTTGTGGGATCGCCTCCCCTTTGCCCAGCGGGGGAAATGCTTACGTGCCCCTGCCAGGCCTGCAAAGAGCAGAGAGGGGAGGTAGCCTGGTCCCAAGAGCACGGGCCACAGCAAACCGCTTGCTGGCCCCTCCAACGCCAGCGCGTCCCTGGCTCTGGCTGGGCCTGCTCCCGTTTGTCCCTGCACCGTCCTGCACAGCCCTCCCTGTCCCCTGCCGCCCCAGCAGCGCCGCAGCCTCCTAACCCCCTCCCCCCAGCCCCTGCAGCTACGTGACGAGGGACATCCGGCGAAAGGCAACGAGGCCCTTGTGCTGCATCTCTCTGCGTCCCGGCGCCGTGCGAGCCGCCCAGTGCGGTGCATCTCAGCACCAGGAGGAGCCGTTTGCACGCTCCCCCGCCCCGGCTTCTCCCCCCCCCGCCGCGGTGAGTCAGTCCCCCGGCCATTCGCCCCGGCGGATCCTGCCCCGCCGCCGCGCACCTGCCGCTCACCTCGGACCACGCTCAGCGAGGCCTTGATGCTGTTCTTCAGCTGCGGGTCGCTCACCCGCTCCGCCAGCCGGAAAAGTTTGTTCAGATTCAGCTTGACCCCCTCGTGCCGCTTTGCCTCCGCGCGGATGGCTGCCGACATCAGCTGCTTCTGCACGTTCATCGTCCCGGGCCTCTCCGTCCCGTCGCCAGCCGCTAATTCCTGACAGGGCTCCGGCGGGATCTCCCCCACATGGCTCAGCCCCAGGGCCCCCCGAGACCCAAACTCCCCGGATCCCCCTTAAAAAGGAAAGGGGCCCCGGCCCATCCGGCTGGGTTTGTGTCGCTGTCTCGCTCTGTCTGAACTTCACTTCCTGAGTCGCACGTCACCCCACCAGCCGCGCCGTCGCTACCTGATTCCGGCAGCGCGGCGAGGGCCCAACCGCAGCAGGCCTGGGAACCGTCCCGCAGGGGCGCGGGTGGAGCCGGGAACTCCCAAAGCGGGTGGAGCAGGCTGCGTCGGTGCCAAGGGTTTGGAATGCTGGCTCCCCGCGATGTGTAATTACTTTCTGCACCTCGGCGGCACCCAGGGAAACCGACGCGCCCAGCCAAAGGCACCTCTTCCCGCACCCCCCCTCTGCCCGCACACCTGTGTGCATGCACCTGCCCACCCGCACGCTCACCTCCATCCGGGCACGTGCCTCACCGTGCCTGTGTGTGCACGCGCACGGCTGCCCTTGCACGCATGCCAACATCCGTCTGTCTAGACACGCTCTCCACACACGTACACTCCTCTGTGCACACACCTCCCTGCATCCACACACCAGGCACACGCATCTGCATGCATGCACCCAAACATGGCATCCGTGCACATGCAGCCGCCCTGCAAGCATCCTGCCCATCTGCACACACGTGCGCTCATGCCCACACCCAGATGTCCTTGCACACATGCCCAGAGGCCGCCAGCGTCCACTCACTAACACACCCCTGCAGACGTGACTGTCTGCACACGCCTCAGTACTGATCCATAAACACTCCTGTGCATGTACACAGGCACCCGAATGTGCTCACGCACCCATCCATGAACGCACATCCATACCCACCAATGCCCAGACACGCAAGTGTGTACGCACCTGCCCGTGTGCACAAACACCACCCACACATCCATACCAACCAACGCCTGGACACGCAAGTGTGTACGCACCTGCCCGTGTGCACAAACACCACCCACACATCCATACCCACCAACGCCTGGACACGCAAGTGTGTACGCACCTGCCCGTGTGCACAAACACCACCCACACATCCATACCAACCAACGCCTGGACACGCAAGTGTGTACGCACCTGCCCGTGTGCACAAACACCACCCACACATCCATAGCCACCAACGCCTGGATATGCAAGTGTGTATGCACCTGCCCGTGTGCACAAACACCACCCACACATCCATACCCACCAACGCCTGGATGTGCAAGTGTGTACACACCTGCCCGTGTGCACAAACACCTCCCACACATCCATACCCACCAACGCTTGGACACGCAAGTGTGTACGCACCCTTCCATGTGCACAACCCATCCCCTCCATCCATACCTACCAATGCATGGACATGTGTATGCACCCGCCCGTGTATACAACCATCTCCTGCACATCCATGCCCACCAACACATATGTATGCACCCACCCGTGTGCACAAACATTGTTTATCCCGATCTGTACACATATATCTACTCAGATGCATAGCTAGCTATGCGTCCCCATGTGCCCCTCCCATCTATCCCCACACACCCTATCTATCCCCGTACACCTCATCCATCCATGCCCCCCATCTCTCTCTCCTGCTCGCTCGCTCTCTCTTCCTCCACACCCTGGATAACACACGAACCATTGACATGTCACCCAGGTCTGCCTGCACTGGGATCAGGCACCCTTGTCTGGCAGACGTCTCTCTCCAGCCTGGATCTGAAGACAAGAAGACCCCTGCTCCTGCTCGCCTGGGTGGTTTGCTCCCGCGCTTCGTCGCCCTTGTTGGTAAAGCCGGGGCCGTGCTTTGAACCGGCGTCTGTCCAATCGTCAATTCTGTCCTGCCTTTCTCAGCCAGGGGGACGAGGCCGGCAGGGCCTGGGTCTCTCCCCGGGACGGCCCTTGGAGGCTGGAATCAAGGCCTGTCGCCGTCTCCTTCTGAGTCGCTCACACGCCGGCACATCAGTTTCACGGCTCTTTTCTGCACCTCCACAACTCCCCGACATCCTTCTTAAAATGGGGCCCCCGGACCCGAAGACCCCCCAATCCCATCGACCGAGTAAAATCACCTCCCACTTCCTATTCTGTGCTCCCGCTTCTCCAGTGTTAGCCGCTTCTGCCATGGGGTTGGGCCGGACGCACACGCCGCGCGGCTTAGCCATAGCAACGCCCGCATCTTAAACTCTCAATAGGGAAGTGGAGTCTAGTGGTTAGGGCAGGCAGTGGGGGATCGGGACTCCTAGGTTCTATCCTGGCAAGGCGCATAGGCAAGGGCTCAGGCCGGATTTCTCCTGGCTCCAATTCAGGAACGGTGCTTTTCCTGACCTAACCGGAAAGGCGGCTGACCCAGTCCATGTGTCCCCAGGTTTCTTCATTCTGATCCTCAGTTTTGCTCTCCCCTCCCCCATATTCCCTTTCAATTGTGTTTGCTGTCCTGACAGTGCCGAAGCCCCTGGGGAAAGTTGCCAGGGATGCATCTGGCCCTCTTGTATGCAATCCAGAGCTGGGGATTTCAGCACTGGAGGAGGGGGAGTCATGTCAGCTAGATGTTTCTGCTTGACGGGTCACCATCGTTAGGTTTCAGGGTAAACGCTGGCTGGGATGAATGTCAGCCCTACACGTGCCTCTCTGGGCTGTCTGCAGGCTTCCATGTCTGGCTGGTTGGATTCACCGCTGGCAGAGGGAAGGGGCCCCAGTGTTAGGGGTCAGGCTCCGGGGGGGGGTCGCTCTAGCTCGGGGCTGGACTTGCACTTCCTCGGCCCCTGGCTTTGCTGCACAGCGCCGGGCCGGCCAGTGGCTCGGTGCCGGGCCCATCAGCCATGGGGAGCCAGTCCCAGTGGCAGGAGGAGCCACCCTCCGACCGCCACGGGCTTCCTCTGGACCCGTTTCCGTTCCCCCAGCAGCTGGGAAGCAGGCCTGGGGTGTGAGTGTGACTCAGCTTCCGTCTCGGCACCAGCTTCAGCCCCCGCCGGCCCCCGAGAGCAACGGAGAACTGGGAACAATGGAGTATCCCCCCCTTTAGGGGAGTTGCGGGGGGCACTTTGGCACATCTGGCGCCTTGGAGCGCCACCTGGTGGCCCCCCCCAGTTCTCACTCCATGCGCTTAGGGGGCCGGGGCATGGATTTGTTATGGCAGTACTGTCTCTGGGCTCCTAGGCCCCAGCCCTGCCTGGCTCCTGCCCCCCGACTCTGCCCCCTGGCCCCTCTCGGAGCCTGTTCTGCACGGGCCCAGCGCCCGGTGAAAGGACCACGCGGGCAGCCGCCCGCCGACACGCTGCATAGCTCAACCCTTGGCAAAGACGACCCTGGGAGGGCCTCGGCTACCGGGACCTGGGGGCGCAGCCCCACCACTGGGCTGGGCTGGGGTGAGCCTGCCAACCCCGCGCCGGGAGAAGGGGCGCGGACAAGACTCACGTCCGGCCCTGTGGGGAGGAGAATTTGCTCCCTGCCTTCCGTTCTAACTAGCTCATCGCTTGCAAGCGCCACCCGGGAACGCCCCCGTCCACGGCCCCGATTTCCCCTCCCCGGGGGCGCCCCCAAATCGGCGCCTACTCGGCAGAGGGGCCACGAGGCTGTCGCGGGGGCTCTCCGCCTGGGGCTGCCGAGGCCTAAAAGGCCAAGGCGGGGAGCAGCCGGTGTCCTTCCCGGGGGGCTCGGCCGCCTGCGACACTGAAGGCGCGGCCAGGGACCTGCACAGCGGGGCCGGGCGGGGTGCCAGAGAAGGGATTTGTCTCTGCGTTGGGGCGGGAGGGCGGTCACACCTGAGAGGGGCCTGGCTCTCCTTTGGGAGAGCAGGCCAGATTTCAGACGGGCTCCCCCCAAAATAGAGGCGCCCCACTAGCTGAACAGGAACGGCTGGGGGCGGCGCCTCTCCGGCCCTGCTCTCGGAGGCGGTCAGACGCCCCACAAGCCTCACGGACCCCCTGCCTCCGATTCCTTCGCAGCCCCATGGAAATCTGTCCTCTCCCCCACGGCCTGCCTGACCCGTCTGGGAACGGGGGAGGGGGCTGCAGACCCAGCAGCGAGGAGGCAGGGGCCCTGGGGAGCATTTCCAGATTCCTGCCCCCCTTGTCGCAGGGTTTCGCTGCTGAGTTCAGGAGCAGGCTGCAGGAAGGCTCCGGAGTATCGTCCATCTCCCTCTTATTAGCCGCTCCCTGAGGCTCGCCTGCCCCGTGGGTGCCAAAGGGGCCCCCGAGATGCTGGGTTCGGTGGCCGGCTGCCCATCAGCGCAGCCACGGGCGGGACCAGCCTGCGCCCCTCCGGGAGAGCCCAGTCGGGGGGCCAGGCCGTGTCCTTACAGGAGGAGACAGGCTGCCCTGCGTCTTCGGGCGAGGAAAATACCCCTTCCGCGGGGCAAGGGGGGTGCAGGAGAGGGGGTCGACATCCTGAGCACGGCCCTGGCCCAGCCGGCACCCTGCCACGGGGAATTCCCGTCCCCGGGAGCCGTTAGGACGGCTGAACCCGACTTCCCCGGAGCAGCTGGGCCCGCTCAGCCGCACAGAGGAGCAAGGGGGTCCGAGGCCGCTGCGTGGCCAGGAGGGATAGGTCTGCAGCAATAAGGGGTGTGCCTGCGGGAGACCCCCCTCCGCCCGGCCGTCCCCATGGACAGTGACAATGGGGCAGGCAGGCTCTGAGCGGAGCCGGATAAGGCACACGCGGCTGCTGGCCCAGGAGGCACCTGGTGGCTTGTGTGTGGGGCCTGCTGTGGGCAAAGGGCCCGGGCGTGAAGCCGGTCAGCCCCGGTCCTCACAGCGCAGGCCCCACGCGGCCCGGCCCCACATGCCCTGGCCTACAGGACACAGACAGCAGGCCCCACGTGGCCCGGCCCCACAAGACACAGGCGCGAGGCAGGAGGGAAGGTTTATTGCCGTGGTGCGGCGGGGGGCTCAGGGGGAGATGGGGTACGAGGAGGCGAGGTACCGCTTGCCTGCTCCGTACTCCGAGTTGGCCCAGGAGTAAGTCTGGATCTGTGCCCGCTTCCCGCCGAGGCTGAGCGTGCACCTGCAAGGAGACGGACGTGAGGCCGCCTGCCCTCTGGGGAGGCCGCCCAGAGCCGCGTCGCCCCCTGAGCGCCCCCTACCCACCTACCCACTAGGCTGCACTCCCCTCCAAGAACCAGGGATACAATGCAGGAGTCCTGATTCCTAACCCCCCCCCCCAACACACACACTCTAACCACCGGGCTGCACTTTCCTCCCCAAGCTAGGGACAGAACACTAAAGTCTTGACTCCTAGTCCGCCGCCCCCCACTCTAATCACTAGGCTACACTCCCCGCTCAGAGACAGAATGCAGGACTCCTGACTCCTAGCCTCCACACACACACACACACACACACACACACACACACACACGCTCTCTAACCACTAGGCTGCATTCCCCTCCCAGAGCCAGGGATACAATGCACAAGACTTGACTCCTAGCCCCTGGCTCTAACCACTAGGATCCACTCCCCTCCCAGAGACAGAATCCAGGACTCCTGACTCCTAGCTCCTGCGCTCTAACCACCAGGCCCCACTCCCTTCCCAAAGATAGAATCCAGGACTCCTGACTCCTAGCCCCCCACCCACCCACTCTAACCACCAGGCCCCACTCCGCTCCCAGTGCCAGGGACAGAACCTAACTCCCAGCTCCCCCTGCGCTAATGATCAGTCTGCAACGCACATCTTTGCCACCAAAGCCTGCAAGGAAAGAGACAGCAGCTCCCTTTTCGAAGGGTTTTTTGCACAACAAAGTTTTTAACCGTGTATCAACTGTTGCCAAAAGTGGCCTGAAAGTCTGTGCCCCTGTTCTGGCACCTCTTTGGGACAACATCCAATGTCGCCTCTAATCTTTTCCACCCCATGTGCGGAATAAAATTGTTATGTGCACTGAGGCATGTGTGAATGTGCACCACCAAGAGAAACACAAACCCAGCGGTGGGCACTGTTAATCAGCTGGTTGGCACTGGAATCTCTCCTGAGCTCAGAGAGGACCCAGCGACCCTCCCCACGCCCATGAAAGGGCGAGGACAAACCCCTCTGTTCCAGGCCTCTCAACTAGATTTGACTGGGGCAGGTGATCAGAGCCCACAGGTAAGTGAAAACCATGGAGACCTGGAGAGGGGTTAGAAATTAGGGGGTGGGGCGGGAGCACGGGCTGTAATAGCAGGGGCAAAGGAGAG
Source organism: Pelodiscus sinensis (assembly GCF_052426305.1). Classification (NCBI taxonomy): domain Eukaryota; kingdom Metazoa; phylum Chordata; order Testudines; family Trionychidae; genus Pelodiscus; species Pelodiscus sinensis. The sequence continues at coordinate 14,066,168 of NC_143082.1, forward strand.
ACAAGGCAGAGCTAGGGGCAAAACCAAATGGGTATCTTAGCTGTCTGTTCAGTAAGGCGAGGAGTGTGGGGAATAAGCAGGAAGAATTTGAAATGCTAATAAATAAACACAACTGTGACCCAGCTGGTATCTCTGAGACTTAGGATAATCCACATGACTGGAATAGTGGCATCGAAGGGTACAGCTTGCTCGGGAAGGACAGGCCAGGAAAAAGGGAGGAGGTGTTGCCGTTCATATCCAAATGTATCCACTAGGACAGAGGTGGAGATGGACGTAGGAGACAGACGTGTGGAGAGTCTCTAGGGGTATGTCTACCCTAGCCCCCTACTTCGAACTAGGGTGGCTAATGGAGGCATTCGAAGTTGCAAATGAAGCCTGGGATTTAAATATCCCGGGCTTCATTTGCATCTTGCCGGGCGCCGCCATTTTTAAATCCCCGTTAGTGCGGACTCCGTGCCCGCGGCTACCCGCGGCACAGAGTAGGTAGTTCGAATTAGGCTCCCTGTGTACCGGTAGTTCGAATTAGAGAGCCTAATTCGAACTACCTAGTCCGTGCTGCGTGTAACCGCGGGCACGGAGTCCGCACTAAGTTTAGTTCGAACTAGGGTGGCAGTGTAGACATACCCTGGGTTAGGTTAAAAGGGGTAAAAACCAAGGGTGATGTCCTGGGAATGGTCTCAGAGGGTACGTCTGGACTATAGGCTTTTGTCGTCGACAAAGCTTCCGTCGACAAAGAGCATCTAGACGACAGCCAGTTCTGTCAACAACGCAAGCCGCGTTGTCGACATGAGAGTGTCGAGGCAAAGGACAGTGTAGATGCAATAACGGCGTCGGTGGACAGAACTCCGTCGACAAAAGGCGTTATTCCTCGTAGAATGAGGTTTACCGCCGTCGACAAAGCTGCCGCGTTCTGTTGATAGAACTCGGCGGTAGTGTAGACGCAGGGATAGTTTTGTCGAAAAAAAAAGTCTAGACACGCCCTTACAGACCACCTGCCCAGGAAGAAGAGGTGGAGGAGGCTTTTTATAAACAACTAACAAAAAATCACCCACAGCACAGGAATTGGTGGTGAGGGAAGATGCTTCAACTAGCCAGAGTCTGTTGGGAAAACAACACAGCAGGGCACAGATTAGCCAACACGTTCTCGGACTGCATTGGACACAATTGTTGATGTCCGAAGGTGGAGGCTACGGAGGGTGGGGTGGCTGTTCTACATTTGATTTTAACAACCAGGGGGGAGTTGGTTCCAAATGTGAAAGGGGAAGGCAGTTTGGGCGAAAGGGATCGTGAAAGGACAGTTCGTGATTCTAAACAGTGGTACCAAGGAGAGCAGCGGAATAAAGACAATGGATTTCAAGCAGGCTGACTTTAGTAAACTCAGAAGGCTGGTAAGCGAGGTCCCACAGGAAGCAAGACTAAGACCCGTACTGTTCAATATCTTCATCAATGATGTAGATATTGGGATAGAGAGTACGCTTATTAAGTTTGCAGATGACACCAAACTGGGTGGGGTTGCGACTTCTTTGGAGGATAGGGACATAATTCAAAATGACCTTAGCAAGTTAGAGAAATGGTCAGAGGTAAACAGGATGAGGTTTAATAAAGAGAAATGCAAAGTGCTCCACTTAGGAAGGAACAATCAGTTCCATACATACAAGATGGGAAGCGACTGTCTAGGAAGGAGCATGGCGGAAAGGGATCTAGGGGTCATAGTGGACCACAAGTTGAATATGAGTCAACAGTGTGACGCTGCTGCAAAAAAAGCAAATATGATTCTAGGTTGTATCAACAGGTGTGTTGGAAGCAAAACTCGTGAAGTCATTCTGCCGCTCTACTCTGCACTAGTTAGGCCTCAGCTGGAGTACTGTGTCCAGTTCTGGGCGCCACATTTCAAGAAAGATGTGGAGAAATTGGAAAGGGTACAGAGAAGAGCGACAAGAATGATTAAAGGTTTAGAGAACATGACCTATGAAGCCAGGCTTCACGAACTGGGCTTGTTTAGTTTGGATAAAAGAAGATTAAGGGGGGACATGATAGCGGTTTTCAAATATCTAAAAGGGTGTCACAAGGAGGAAGGAGAAAATTTGTTCCTCTTGTTTTCTGAAGACAGGACAAGGAGTAATGGGCTTAAAGTGCAGCAGGGGAGGTTTAGATTGGACATTAGGAAAAAATTCCTAACTGTCAGGGTGGTCAAATATTGGAATAAATTGCCAAGGGAGGTGGTGGAATCTCCCTCTCTGGAGATATTTAAGAACAGGTTGGATAGACATCTGTCAGGGATGGTGTAGACAGAGCTTGGTCCTGCCTTGAGGGCGGGGGGCTGGACTCGATGACCTCTCGAGGTCCCTTCCAGTCCTCTGATTCTATGATTCTAAGAGGAAGAACAACTGAAGACTGCTGGCAGTTTTTCAAAGGGACATTATCAAGGGAGTGAGAGCTCCCCATGCCGCTGTGCAGGGAAGACAGGCAGCCTGGCAAGAGACCATCCTGGCTTAACCCGAGATCTTGAATCATCTAACTGCAAAAGCAGTCCTGGAAAAAGTGGAAACTAGGTCAAATGACAAAGGACGAATATAAACAAGTAACTCACGCAGGCAGGGACAAAATTAGAAAGGCAAAGGCACAAAACGAGCTCAATCGATCTAGAGACATGAAAAGTAACAAGAAAACATTCTACAAATATACTAGAAGCAAGAGGAAGACCAAGGACAGGGCAGGCTTGTTACTCAGTGAAGAGGGAAAAACAATAACGGAAAACGGCAGAGATGCTTAACGACGTCTTTGTTTCGGTTTTCACTCAGAAGGTCAGTGGAGACTGGATGCCTAGCACAGTGAATGCTGAAGAAAAGAGCTAAAATAAGGAAAGAACAAGATAAAAATGACTTAGAAAAGTTAGATGCCTTCAGGTCACCAGGGCCTAATGAAATGCATCCTAACACACTCAGGCTATGTCTACACTGCGGGGGGGTTTCGGGGTGCCAGAGGTATCCCGGAAAAACGTCACTGCGTCCAGGGAACGCGTTTGCTCTTCTGCCTTTTTTTCGCGGAAGAGCACACACACTCTTTCGGGGAGCCCTGTATACCTTGTTCTATGAGGAATAAAGGCTCCTTCGAAAGGAGGTTTCCTGCCGTTTGGCCCTGTCTAGACGGGGCCAAATGGCAGAAAAGCCTCTTCTGGAAAAGCAATCGGGAAAAGCTACACAAATTGTGGCGCGCAATTTGCGTAGCTTTTTCCGAAAAAAAAAACCTATAGGCTACGTCTAGACTGGCATGATTTTCCGGAAATGCTTTTAACGGAAAAGTTTTCCGTTAAAAGCATTTTCGGAAAAGAGCGTCTAGATTGGCACGGATGCTTTTCCGCAAAAAAACCCCGATTGCCATTTTCGTGATCGGGGCTGTTTTGTGGAAAACAAATCTGAGCTGTCTCCACTGGCTCTTTTGCGCAAAAGTTTTGCGCAAAAGGACTTTTGCCTTAATGGGAGCAGCATAGTATTTCTGCAAGAAGCACGGATTTCTTACAGTAGGAAGTCAGTGCTTTTGCGGAAATTCAAGCGGCCAGTGTAGAGCTGGCAAGTTTTTCCGGAAAAGCGGTTGATTTTCCGGAAAAACTGGCCAGTCTAGACACAGCCATAGTGTAGTAGACCTCGCCTCAAGGAGCTGACTGAGGGGGTATCTGAGCCATTACCTATCATCTCAGAAAAGTCATGGAAGTCGGGAGAGATTCCAGAAAAGGGCAAATCTCGTGTTCATCTATAACAAATGGAAATAAGGACAACTCATGAAACTACAGACGGGTCAGCTTAACTTCTGTGCCAGAAAAGATAATGGAGCAAATAATTAAGGAAGCCATTTGCAAACATCCGGAAGATAATAAGGAGATAAGCAACAGTCAGCATGGAACAAATCATGTCAAACCAACCTGCTAGCTTTCTTTGATAGGATAACAAGCCTTGTAGATAAGAGGGAAGTGGCAGACATGGTATATGTAGACTTTAGTGAAGCATTTGATATGGACTCGTATGACCTTATCAATAAACTAGGGAAATAACAACCTAGATGAGGCTATTGTAAGGTGGGTGCATAACTTGCTGGATAATCACATCTCCGTCAATGCAGCCATGTAGATTAGGCTGATCGGCAGAGGGAAATGAAGCCGCGATTTAAATAATCGTGGCTTCATTTAAATTTAAATGGCTGCCACGCTCTGCTGACCAGTTGATGATCAGCTGTTTGTCGGCAGATCGGGGCAGTCTGGATGCGCTGCGGTCGACAAGGAAGCCTTTGTCGACCGGCGCAGGTATGCCTCGTGAAACTGCCCTGTCCAAACTGCCCTGTCCAAACTGCCCTGATCTGCCCACAAACAGCTGATCATCAGATGGTCGGCAGAGCGCGCCAGCCATTTAAATTTAAATGAAGCTGCGATTATTTAAATCGCGGCTTCATTTCCCTCTGCCGATCAGCCGAATCTACATGGCTCCATCAACGGAGCCATTTAGTTTAGACACACCCTCGGAGAGCAGTTATCAATGGTTCGAGTCATGCTGGACAAGTGGGGTTCCACAGGGGTCAGTTTTGGGACTCTTTCTGTTCAATAGCTTCATCCGCGATTTAGATATTGGCATATAGAGCACGGTTATGAAGTCTGAGGATGGTACCACGCCAGGAGGGACTGCAAGTACTTTGGAAGATTAGGATGATTCCGACAAAGTGGAGAAATGGTTGGAGAACAATAGGATGGAGTTTAATAAGGACAAATGCAAAGTGCTCCACTTAGGAAGGAACAGTCCGTGTCACAAAACGGGAAGTGACTGTCTAGGAAGGAGTACTGCCGAAAGGCTCTAGGGGTCACAGTGGACCACAAGCTGACTATGAGTCAACAGTGTGACGCTGTTGTGAAAAAAGCCACCATGATTCTGGGCTGCCTTCGCAGGAGCGTGGTGAGGAAAACACGAGAAGTCATTCTTCCGCTCTACTCTGCGCTGAGTAGGCCTTAGCTGGAGTATTGTGTCCTGTTTTGGGTAACACATTTCAGGAATGATGTGGTGAAACTGGAGAAGGTCCAGAGAAGAGCAACACAAATTATTAAAGGCCTAGAAAACGTGAGGGAAGACTGAAAGAACTGGGTTTGTTTAGTCTGGAAAAGAGAAGATGGAGAGGGGACATGATAGTAGCTTTCAACTACCTAAAAAGTGTTACAAGGAGGAGGGAGAAAAATTGTTCTCCTTGGCTTCTGAGGGCCGGACAAGCAGTGGGCTTAAACTTCAGCAAAGGAGGTTTAAGTTGGACATTAGGAAACTCAGGGTGGTTAAACACTGGAATAAATTGCCCAGGGAGGTTGTGGAATCTCTGTCACTGGAGATCTGTAAGAGCAGGTTGGACAGACACCTGGCAGGGATGGTCTACACGGTGCTTGGCCATACACGGTGCTTGGCCATACTGTGGGAGCAGGGGACTGGACTTGCTGACCTTTCTATGACTCTGATTCCCCACCCTTGCCCCACCTTTTCCCCCAACCAAGTCAGCCCAGGGAGCAGTGGGGCTGGTGCCAGGAGAATGGGTCCGCCCCCTCCCGCACTCCCTGACAGCTCTCCGGTCCCCCCCACACATAGCCCCCGCCTGAGCAGCTGTGACATCCCCGCAGGGGTCTGGCCGGCCCACCCGGCACTGGTCTCGGATACTCACAGCTTGTCGGGCCGGGTTCTGTAGCACAGTGTGTACACGGCCATTTCAAACTCAGGGCTGGAGCCGACGAAGAAGGAGCCGACGCTCTTCAGATAACCCGTCCAGAGGTACTGGAAGGCCATGATGTCCGGGTAGCTGGTCCACTGGAAGCAGACAAGGGCTTGGCACTGGGATGCTAGAGGCAGGTGTTCTCTGGGCTGTCCACTGGAAACTATCCCCAGAGGCGCCCGGGATAAAAGAAGGTGCCAGTTCACAACCCACTAGCCCGGGATGATGGGCAGCCGCCTGCCAGTGCACAGCTGGCCTGCGATGGCTCAGGGCTCTGTCCTCCCTGTTTGTGCTGGGCCGGCAACAGGGCTCAGCAACAGGCCCCGGAGCGGAGCTGGACTCGCATGTCAAACGAGCCTCGAACCTGGATCCCTCTGGGGCCAGGAAGCAGCAGGTCTAGATCCTCCCTCAGATCTAGGAGCTGGGCTGAGCCAGGCAGAGAGCCACCGGTCCCTGGACTGGGTGGCTAGGAGCTGGGCTGGGCTAGGAGCCAACTGTCCCTGGACTGGGTGGCTAGGAGCTGGGCTGGGCTGGGCCCCAGCTGTCCCTGGACCAGGTGGGCAGGTGCCACGCCACGCCGGGCCCCGTGGGAGCCTCCCCCGCACTCACAGGCCCGTCGTAGCTGTAGCTGAGGTAGTTGATCTGCCCGTTCTTCTCCAGCTCGTAGTAATGGACCCAGTTGTGAAAGCCGGAGATTTTCCCGCCCTTGATTTCCCCTGCAGGCGAGAGGGAGCCGAGCGGGAGTCGCGGCCTGTTCCTGGCTCCTTTCCCCGCCTGCCCCCGGAGCAGGCAGCACCAGGGACCGTTTTCCACGCGCCCTTCCCAATGGGTCTAGGAACGGCTTCTCCCCTCCCCCGAGCGCCCCCCGGCGAGTCTGCGCACGCGGCGAGAAGTCCTGGGATCCGAGTCGTTCTCTGGTGCAACGGCCGGACAAGGCCTCGTGCGCAGGGGCCTGGAGCACCTGTTGTCTCAGCGCCTCGGGCAGGGAGAACTGCAACCCTCTGCAGCAGCTGGGAATAAGCAAGTGCTCTGGGCGGAGAAACGCTCGCCCGGGGAAACGCTAAAACCGGAGCCGTGCATCTTACGGCCAGGAGGGTCCACCCGCTTATCCAGAATGCCTGGGACTCAGGGGGCGGAGGGGAGGGCGTCTCCCCAGCCGTGTCCCCTGGAATCCGTGCACATGGGCGGCTGCCCAGGAGAGAGTCAAAGGCCACCACGCTGATCAGCAGAGTGCCCCCGGTGGGTGCATGCCCACCCGCACCTTAGTGCACAGAACAAAATTTATTCCACGCCTGGGTTTAAAAAAAAACCAAAACTATTGCTCCCCGGGAAATCCCATGCCAGGCCTGCCTCCCCCACATATCAGACCGGCACAACTAGCCCAGTCCATTTCAGCTTTCACGTCCAGCTGGTCCCTTGGCCAATTCATGACTGAGCCCCACCGCCGCCTCGCACTGGCGTGACTGACAACAATGACGTCCCCAGGACTGTTCCTAGCAGCCTCTGCAACTGGCCTGGTGGGCAAGCTGGGGCCAGTTGCCGGCTTTGCCTGTGCCTCAGTTTCCCCACTTGGCGCTTGGGGGCTCCCCAGGGCTGTGCAAGAGCTAGAGCGTCTCTTCTTATGAACCACGGGGTCTGCTTTTCTCACAGGCTGACTCAGCCACTCCTCAGAAGGAGCCACTGGCTCAGGATCCTGAACGTTAGGGGCCAGGCCTTGCGTCCCCATGTCTGACCTTCCTGGCTCTCGTGGTTGGAGGGGGGGCTCCTCCCCCAGAAGGGGCTCTGCAAATGGGTCTGTCGGAGCCTTGGTTTATTCAACTTCCCAAGAGCCCCCGGAGCCGTGGCTCTGTGCTGTGCCCTCTCCAGAGGCCCCCCGCCCGCCCGCGAGCCGCGCTGTACCGTGGAAGACGTGTTCGAAGCCGGAGGAGTCCATGGCCGCCCCCTTCGAGCGGGAGTAGAGCCCGAACCACATCTCCTTCAGGTCCGCCTTGAAGTCGTTGTGCGACAAATAGATGCCTGGCCCAGGGCGACAGGGGACGTCAGGGCCGGACTCCCGCAGGGCCTCAGGTGTAAGGGGCGGGGCTTGGCTCCAAGGGCGGGGCCTCAGGTGTAAGGGGCGGGGCTTGGCTCCAAGGGCGGGGCCTCGGGTGGAAGGGGCGGGGCTTGGCTCCAAGGGCGGGGCCTCAGGTGGAAGGGGCAGGGTCTGGCTCCAAGGGCGGGGCCTCAGGTGGAAGGGGCGGGGCTTGGCTCCAAGGGCGGGGCCTCAGGTGGAAGGGGCGGGGTTTGGCTCCAAGGGCGGGGCCTCAGGTGGAATGGGTGGGGCTTGGCTCCAAAGGCGGGACCTCAGGTGGAAGGGGTGGAGGTTGACTCCAAGGGCGGGGCCTCAGGTGGAAGGGGCGGGGCTGGAGCTTGCCTTTCCCAACTGGGCCTTCACCCCCCGCCCGTGTTAGCAGACAGCCCATGTCACCCCCCCGGCTGTGCCCCTCCTGCCCGGCCGGCGCTTCACCTTTAGACAGGAAGAACTGGCTCAGCTTCTGCATCACCTGGGTCTTGAAGATTTCATCCAGGAAAGCGTCCACTTCCTGCTCCTCGGAGGCAGTCACCTGCTCCGCCGTGCCCGTCATGCGCTCGTAGTTATCCAGCAGGGCCACGAGCCGGGCGAAGGTGGGCTTGGAGAAGAGGGCCTCCTCATCCACGTAGCTGAAGAGCCTGGCGGGAGAGCGGAGAGCGGGGTTGTTCACAGACCCAGCTGGAGAATCGGGGCTGGCAGCCCTTTCTGTCTGTGTCTCGGCCCCATCGCTGTAGTACCAGAGCGCCACACCCCGCGAGCTGCGGCAGAGAGACTAGGTGACTTGCCCCAGGGCACACCAAGAAGGCAGTGGCAGAGCCAGGACTACGACGCCAGTCACCCAAGGCCTTGCCTTGTGTCCTAACCACTGGGCCATCCTTCCTCTCTAACGGGTGACTAACTAGTCTCGCTCCAATTGTTACAAATGGGCTCTGTGGATGGAGACCCCCTGCCAGAGAGGCAGAGCAAGGCCTAGGGTTCCTTCACCCCCACGTATCACCCTCCCCCCCGACAAAGCCCCATTTGCTGGGCCTGCGCCACTCCTCTGTCTGCCCGGCAGGAATTTCTACATGGCGGCAGAAGGTTCTGCCCAGGCAAGGATCTAGGGTAACACCCCCCCAGCGTCTGTGCATCTCCGGCCCACCCCAGCCCACCCCCTCACTTCTGGCTGGCGTAGTCTTGGCCTGCTCCGCTCTGCTCGGAGGAGATCTTGTGCTGCAGGTTGAGGACGATCTCCCGGCTGGTGGCCTTGTTCACGTCGGCAGAGTACAGCGCCTCCGAGACGCTCTTGATCTCCCCATCGGAGACAGCGTAGACGGGGGAGACCTCCCGCAGCTCCCCCTCCCCTGCAACGGCAAACGGAGACGGGCCAGAGGTCACTCCCCGGGGGACAGCTGGACGGTGACGGGCTAGGAACAGGGAGAGCCCCGGCCTCGCTTATTCAGCCAGAGCGGGCGCTGGCGCGTTGGACGGCTGCTTTATTCAGTCCATCCTGCTAATGTGCCAGCTGGTCCAGGGGTAGGCGGCTGCCAGCCCAGCCCTGCCTGGCTCAGCCTGACTCCTAGACCCGAGGGAGGATCTAGACCTGCTGCTTCCTGGCCCCAGAGTAGTCACTAACCCATCACTGAAGCCGTGGAATAGGTACCCCCCCCATGCAGGCCAGAATCAGCTTCCCCCTTCGTTCCTAATACTCAGCTGTCTCCACACCCTCTGAGCAGGGCCGGCGCATGTGCTGCGCTGGCCATCGGGACGGAGCTCCGGCTGCCCTCGGCTTCAGACTCCTGGTTTCCTGTCCCACCTGCCCAGCGCCGCTCTGTCTCCAAGCCGCCTTCTCCCCTGGCGGCTGTCTCATGCAACCTGCTGATGCTGCAGCGTGTCTGCACGTTCCCCGGGTTTTCCGTTCCGGAGGCAGACGGAGCCTGTCGAATTGCTCCCACCTCTCTGAAGAGGGGGGTCTTTATCTTTCCCTCTCCCAGCAGCTCAGAGGGATCAATCCACAGAGGCCTGCTTTACGCACTGGACTGGGAACTAGGACTCTTGGGTTCTGTCCCCAGCTCCGCCAGGGCTGGCCCTACCATGAGGCGCACTGAGGCAGCCGCCTCCGGTACCCGACTGTGGGGGGCGTCACTAGGACCCAGAGTGTAGAACATTGCGTCTGCTGCTGGTGCCTGTGTATTCTCGATGCACAGAGATGGGGGATGCTGTGCAGGAGGAAGGAGGGCACCAGAGACCTTCCAAAGTTTTGGCCCAAGGGAGGGGGCATGGGGGCGTCATTTGAGCTCCCCGCCTCAGGTGCCAAAATGTTGTGGGCCGGCCCTGCGCTCCGCCACTGACTCAGTAGGCCAGCGGGTTTCAAACGATGGGGGCACGACCAGGCATGGGGCCATGGGAGGGCAGGCCCTGGGTCGTGTGGCTGCAGGGGGATCAGGTGAGCAGCGGGAGGGGGGGGGCTAAGGCAGCTCCCTGCCTGTCCTGGCACCGCAGACTGCGCTGCACCCCAGAAGCAGCCGACAACAGGACCGGCTCCTGGGGGAGAGGGCTCCGCGCACTGCTCCTGCCTCAAGCACTAGCTCCATGCTCCCATCGGCTGGATACTTGCTGCCGGCTGCTTCCAGGACGCAGCGCGGTCTGCGGGGCCAGGAGGGGCAAGAAGATGCCTTAGCCCCCTCGCTGCACTGCAGATCGAGCGCCGCTTGAGCTAAGCCCCTCCTGCCCCCCCAAAGACGGAGCCCCCTCCTACCCCCCAAAGGCGGAGCCCCCTCCTGCACCCCAACAATCCATCCTCAGCCCCACCCCGCAGCCCACACGCCAGTCACATTATGTCTGGAAATCAACGATTTCCTTCAACTGGGTCACGAGAAAAAAAAGTTTGCAAACTGCTGGGCTCGAAGCTCTTGAGCACAGCGTGTGTCTACGGGCCTCATTTTTCTCCTGTAGCAAATGGCGAGGTGGCTACTGACCCAGGCTCCAGGCCCCTGGCGCCAGGCAAGAGAAACACCGTTCCTGTGATATAACTAGGGAGCCGCGGCTGTTGCTTCTCTCTCTTCCGTGCCCCGATGCCATCAGGGAGGTGTGTGCGCAAACTGGCTCTCCCTCTTGGAGGCAGCCAGAGTGGACTGCCCCACATCATCCGCCCCACGCACCGCAAGGCTCAACAGCCTGGAGAGCAAATCGTGCTGAAATCCCACCCGCGGCTGAGCAGCCAAGAGCGTGACCCATGGATTTTTAATGAGCCCTAAACACATGTGTCTCCGGGAGCTCAGCGGAGAATCGACTCCCGTCTGTCGCTGCGGTGGCCAGGCCTCGAAAGTTAGAACTACAAATCGGACCTGAATGATTCATGAAGGCTCTTTAGATCCCGGCTTTAAGTGTTGCTCTCTGCGCGTACGCAAGGAGAACGGAGACGCGCGAGGTCCGCATGTGCCGGGCGCTCTATGGCAAAGCTCACAAAGCAGCAAAGCGCCACACCCAACGGGAGACCATGTGGGTGAAATCCGGAGCCTCTTGAGATCAGCGGGAAACCTCCTGTCTTGCCACTGAGCCGAGGACATCCGACGCGTTTGTTCGTAAGTGGCGGGACTTGATGCCACGCGCCTGATGAAGCTGCGCAGGGTTATGTGCACAAAGTAACCTGCGGGCGGGGGTGGGGAGCAGCGATCGTCGGTGGTGAACATGCAGGTTCATTCCAGGCTAGTAACACGTGGAGCAATGAGGGCTAACCAGATACTCACGCTAGGGTTGCCAAAAACTTTCACAAAAAATCCCAAACACGGGAAAAAAAAATTGGTTGAACAAAAAAAAAAAAAAGTCACTACGCCTTTAAATTCCCGCGCTCCCCCACTCCCTCCACCAGACGCGGCAGGGGAAAAAACATTTCACGTGTCTGGTTTTTTCTGGGTTTTTTTACCAGACAGAAAACGCAATTACTGGACTGTCCGGGCGAAAACCAGACACCTGGCAACCCTAACTCATGCAGCAAAACAGAATGCGCCACCGGCGAACTGCCCCAACTGCGGGAAAGCGGCCAGTGTCGATTTTGAGGCCACGTTTTGAACTAGACGGTGACGGGGTGTCCCAAGGGTTAAATCCAGCCCTGGAAGAAGACAGGGGCTGTGGAGCAGCCGCAGCAGACAGCACTTAATTAGGGCCCAGCCGGAGCGGTATGAAAAGGGGCTCTCGGAGGGGAGAGCACCCTCTTGCTCCAGCGATGGAGCAGGAAGGACCTGGCAGCAGGTAGACAGAGCAGGGCCGGGGAAAGGCAGGCAGTGCTGGGGAGCTCTGGCCAGGCAAACTCCCAGGCTGAGGCCCTTCTCACAAGGCCTGAGGTACTAGGGCTGCAGGGAGGCAGCCAGGGCAGCAGACGGTCCACACCCCTTACCAACGAGGAGCGGCCATTTCATACGGCCGTTTGCCCCTAGATGGCGCCTGGCCGTGGGTCACTGAGACAAGGGTACAGGGGCTGGGGGTCCCTGGGAGGGGAGGACCCCAGAGCGCTGGGGGCCCTGCCGCAGAGGAAGGGGCAGGAAGGCACATGGGGCTTGGACCAGCCGAATACTGGTAACCGAGGGCGAGATACCAGCCAGCAGGAGGCACTCTGAGGCCGAAGAGGCACCTGTTCCCAAGGAGACCAGCCTGGCTTGCCTGGATCTGGCCCTCAAGGTTCAGGGCTCCCCCTCTACCTCCAGCCTCCCTGCTGCCCCACATAAAATCCACTAGCCTAGGCCCCCCAAGTCTCTGCTTTGCCTGGGAAATGTGGGAAGCGTCTTTCTGGTTATCAGTCGGGGGCCACGTGGGTGAGATTTTTTTTTGCCTCTCGCTTGTGTGTGGCCCCCGACTGGTTTTAATGTGGGTCCACGGCCCCCAATCCAAAATAGGTTCCCTGCCCTGGCACAGGCCTTGCTCTGCACTTCTACACAGGTCTGAATGTTGCTTTGGCAAAAGAAGAGCTTTGGGCATCCGTATTCACTCAAAAATGGCTAATCCGAACCCGTCATTTTTGCCAGGCTACTGGACGGCAGAGAATTCTCCCCCGGAGTCGCTTTTTCATTATTGTCACAAAAATCCAAATGGGACACACGTTTTGATAAAAAAAATCGTTTTAAAAACTGCTCTTACCCGGGAAGGAGAGCGGGGTCCCAGACGTGAAGCAGGGCAGGACACAAACCAGCATGAGAATGCCCTTCATCTTGGATGTGCTGCAACTTACCTGACACCTGAGCTAGCCTCCGGCTTATATCAGTTTGCTGTATCACTTAGATAACGCCAGAGAAATATTAAACCGCTCGAAGTCTGGAGCCGGAGCTGAAAGCCCAGGGATAATGAACACATGCTAAGTTTGTGAGCAGCGCTAGATAAAGTCAGGCGCAGCTGTTGCCCAGCGAGATAAGCCAGGGATAGCTGGGAGGGGGCGGAGAATATGCAAGAGAAAAGAACTGAGATAGTGAAAGACCGTCAAGAGTCCAAGGCATAAGAACAGCTGCTGGAGTTCTCAGGAGCTGGGAAGTCCCCACTAGGGGTCCATTTCCCCGCTGATTCTAAGGAGCAGTGTGGGGTACGCAGAGCCATCAGTGTGGCCCTGGGGCTCTAGACACTAGGGATGGAAAATTTCGATTATTTGGCTAATCGAAGAGTCGATGCTATTTGCATCGACTATTCGATTCGTTGATAGGATGCCTCTGTCTTTGAAATTTAGCAACAGCCTCCCACTGGCCCAGAGTTCCCCGCAGCATTTCAAAGTGGTAGTACCCGGGCTCCACGTGGCGCTGCCGCTTTGAAATGCCATGTTCAGTCTGGGCCAGCTGGGGACTCCCAGCTGGCCCTGGGCTGCAGGTGGCATTTCAAAGTGGCAGCGCCACGTGGAACCCAGGGTCTGGCCCCAGGCTCCGCGTGGCGCTGCCACTTTGACGCACCTCCTCTTCTCCCCCCGCCCCATTGCTGCCTCTTTCTGATAGAGGCAGCAAGCCCCTCTGTCGACTCGTGGTTCACATCCCTACTAGACACCCTCGGCGACACCAGGAAGGTTGAAGCCCAAAGAACAAGCGACGGAATGCCGTACTCCTCCAGCAGAAAAGCGCATCGAGGAAGGCTTTTTATGCACGCGGGTGAGCCATACCGTGGCGAAGTAGGTAAACTCTGTATGAGGAGTTATGGACACTCACTGATATTATGCTTTAAAGCATCGGTGGGCAGCCTGCCACCTGCGGCCCATCGGGGTTGTGCACGTGGCCTGCGAGGGCCGTTTGTTTCCCGTTGGCTGCCAGATTCCACTGATTTCCACCTACAGAGTTTTTTCGGGAGGGATCGCTCAGTGGTTTGAGCATTGGCCTGCTAAACCCAAGGTTGTGAGTTCAATCCTTGAGGGGGCCATTTAGGGTAGGGGGCGGGTGACCTTTCAAGATCCCTTCCAGCTCTATGAGATAGGTATATCTCCAACTTGTTTCCTGCTGGTGTTACTAAAGTGACGTGCATAAAGCCAGGGCCCGTGAAGCGAGGTACGTGCTGACCGCACACTCGCTCCACCTCCAATCAAGGCGCTGCTACAGTTCGATGGAGCCCACAAATTCTACGTGCGCAGGGAGCAAAACGACGCGATCCCGGGGGACCGTCCTGGTTAGGACAATGTTGCGTTCACTCGCTAGCCTCAGTTGCCTACTGCTGCTTTAAAGTCTGTGACCAAACCAAAGGAAAACCGGGTTTTCTCCCAGACAGAAGGGATGGCAGCTCTTTGCTCGGCTCCACTGAAAATGAATCTGAATCCTACAATGGAAACCCTAGCTATATATAAATCAGCGGAGGGGAGGGGTGGATGCTATTAGCCAACCACACACAGAGAGAGGACTCAGACTCACAACAGCAGGCTCCACACTTGTGGACTCCCACCTAGTGTGCTAAAGGAACCACTTCCCACCTGGTAACCAGGATACACATTAGGACTGGTTGTGCTGCCTGGTGGTTAGAGTCAGGCCTCCTCCCAGAAGTGAGTTCACTCAGGTACTCTGATCTCTATTAAGAAGTAACCTCATTGTGCTTGACTGGGAGTTGGCGGGGGGCTGGCGGCTTCAAGGCCCTCAAATCCAGCTGCTTTGCATTGTGGAGGACACGTCAAAGCATCTCAGATCCCCTTGGGTCGGGGAAATTAACAATAAAATCAGCTCTCCCTGAGAAAATGATGAGTTAATTCTGATTTTTTTTATTCCTCTTTGTTTCTTAGCTCTCAGCAGATGCGCTTCTGGATTTTATATTTCTATGTAAACGGCAGCATCACCTCCAAGTACTGTCCTCAAAAGAGCAAGGGGGGCTGGTGAGAAACCAGACGCATCAGCTGGCTCAGGTGGAGCTGGCTCCGGTAGTGGGAGGGATCCCCTTTCGATGAAATTGGCATGGCAGCTGACGACCGCAGTTTTATTTGAGGGGTGGGCCGGAGTAGCCCATAGCCAGGGTCTCAGGCACAAGCAGAGTATGCTAATGCCGTTCTCTTTCAAGGTGAGCCCTGAAAGCCATTCATCATCTCAAATCGGCAGGCGGAGGCTGGAGAGACGCAGATTGAACATGTCCAGTTGGAAGTGCATTTCAAAGCCTCCGTGCCACCTTGCCCAAAGCCACGCGGGCGGAAGAGCCCTGTGGCCATTCCGATCTGGAATCCAGACCCTCCTGGTTTTCATTTGCGTTGCTCCATCCCCTTCTCGTGTGTTTTATTGACAGGGATAAAAAAAGGGGGTGGGTGTTGGAGGCGGAGGATGCAGGTGGAGCCTCGCGGGGGCTGCTCTGCGGTGACGACAGATTGTGAACATAAGAACGGCCGTACTGGGTCAGACCAAAGGTCCGTCTAGCCCAGTATCCTGTCTGCCAACAGTGGCCAGCACCAGGTGCCCCAGAGAGGGTGGACTGAAGACAATGATCAAGCGATTTGTCTCCTGCCATCCCTCTCCAGCCTCTGACAAACAGAGGCCAGGGACACCATTTCTATCCCCTGGCTAATAGCCTTTTATGGACCTAACCTCCATGAAATTATCTAGCTTCTCTTTAAACTCTCTTATAGTCCTAGCCTTCACAGCCTCCTCTGGCAAGGAGTTCCACAGGTTGACTACACACTGTGTGAAGAACTTTCTTATATTGTGGGTGAAGGCAGCACGGCACTAAGTCCCCCCACAGCCACCCCCTGGACTTCAGTATCGTAGCCCTGACCACGTTCCCCTTTCAAGTGCCAGTGCCAGAGATGGGCACCAGAAATCATCTCCAGTGAGCTGGGGCTTTGTGCCCAGTTGTCAGTGTGGCTACACGTATAGGCAAGCGATCTTACCTGCCCACGGTCCCTTCCCTTCTTTTACGCCCCCCGGAAGCTAGAGGAAGCCCAGCATACCCTCCCCAGAGAGGTCCTCGGAGCGACCCGTTTCACAGGGCTGACCATGCGCCGCGCCGGCCAGCTGGACAAAGCAGCTGTGGAGAAACGGGACCATCTGGACCATTTTGTTCCCGCGGCAGGGTGGCCACAAGCTGACGCGGGAAGCGGGAATCTGTTGCTGAGACGCCAGGAAAGCAAGCGCGCGGGGTTCCTGGAGAGTCATGTGTTAACGTAATTGACCTCTGGGCTTTACCCCTCCGCAGACCCCGTGCCAACTCTGCGCGCAAGGACTGACTCGGCCTTCGGGATAGGTCTCACCTCAAGCCCCTCGCGTCCCAAGAAGCCCAACACGGCCCCTCATCCGGATGGTGCAGAGACCACTCAGCTGGTAAATTGCCCGTCTGTCCGACAAGCGGGCTGCAGCACAATCCTTTTATCTCCAAGGGCTTGTTTAATATTTAAGGGATCAAATGCTGCCCCCATTGGACTTTCCCACTGACGTTTCAGAGGGATTTTGCCAGGTGGACCCGCTGAAACGCAGTGGGCTGGATAGCAAGCAGAAGAAAATTATCCTGCGTGTTCCCTTGTTTCCCCTTCAGGGCGCTGGGTTGGGCCCAAATCGGGCTCTGCCACGCCGCATGTTTTCTACTCCTCCAACTGCTGACTCCATGCGCCCCACCCCGGGCTGGACCGAGCCATTCTGGCGCCCCGGACAGACAGTTTAATTGTGCCCCAGGTTGGGGGAGGGCGCATGCGTGGCCCCGCCCCCGCGCCGGCACATGGGGGAGGGCACATGCGTGGCCCCGCCCCCACCCACCGTGAGGGGGAGGGCGTGCGGAGCTGGCAGCAGCAGGACGCACGTGCCCGGCCCGGCCCAGCCCGGCTACCATCGCTGGTGCGCAGCCAGGGGCGACCCGGGGTGGTCCAACCCTGGCCGTGCAGGGTCCCACAGCCGCAGGGGAAAGGGCGCTGCTGGCTGGCGTTGCGGGGGTTAACGCGGCTGCTGCAGGGTGGCCCTGGGAGCTGCGCGCCCCTTACAGCTGCCATCAGGCACCCCCCATAGGTTGGCGCTCCGGGCAGCTGCCCAGCTAGCCAATGCCTTAATCCGGCTCTAGCCCCACGCCCACACGTTACGGGACGTCTTCCTGCCTGGAATTGCGGACTAGGTGTGATATTCATTTGGGGGCAACTTTTTTAATCGGTGAAGATCTCTGGAGCAGCTAGAGTTCCTGCACGGGGATATTAAGAGACAGTCCATGTGCTTTGGTAATTTCCTTAAGCTTCCATCCCTAAGGGTAACATATGCGGTCTTCACACCATGCCTGCTCGCTGTTTGGCACAGGAATTCCTTGGGTGGCGAGGGCGGGGGCCAGGAACAATCAAGCAGCCAGTCTGAGATCCAACTGGTCCCGGTTTCCGGAGGACATATGCTCTGTTTCAATCGGAAGAGCCTACACACGGAGCAGAGTTGGTGGGGAGGATCTGCATGCATTGTGTGCTACCACGTCTGTGCTGGGAGTCCGTTTAGCAAGGTTGGGGACTGCCAAGGACCATGCCCGCTGAAAGGGCCCCACCTGACAGTCTCTTTGTTGCTGGAAGGCAGGAGCAAGGATTCCAACAAAGTGGGCAGAAGGCTGCTTCATGCACGCTTCCGGCTCTCCCTTCCGGGGAAAGACTCGCAAGCGGGGAAGCGAGGATCACACCACAAACACAGGGTTTCACACCATGTGCCCGTTTCTCATGACTAATCTTTCCCCTGCAGAAGTTCAGAGCTCACAAATACAACAGTTCTGCTCCTTCTTTTAAAGCTGGGGTGGAGAATGTAGGGCTTAGGGGCAGGGTCCAGACGGAGGCACGGGCGAGCCGGGCAGCTGCCCAGGGCGCCAACCGATGGCGGGCGCCTGATGGCAGCTGTAAGGGGTGCACATTATTCCTTACAGCTGCCGTCTGGTGCCGCACGCCCGGCTCCCGCAGCACCGGCCTGCCCGCATTCCCATGGCACCGGCCGGCAATGCTCTTCCCCCCACGGCCACGGGGCCCTACACGGCCCGGCGCGGGCGCCAGCAGCGACAGCCAGGCCGGACTGGGTGCGCATGCGCCGTGCACCCGGGGGCAGTTCCACGCGCCCGTGCCCGGGGCGCCAGAATACCTCGGGCCAGCCCTGCTCAGAGGCCAGATTCAGCCGCTGGCTTGCCTGGATCCAGCCCCCGAGATTCATGGTTCCCCAGCATGGTGATCCAGCCTCCCACCACCTCCCGCCCGTCGGGCTGGAGCACACAAATCTACTACGCTGGGTCCCACCAGGCTCTGGCGCGCGAGGGGAATGTCTTTCTCCCTCTGCCAGGGGCCACACCAGTGACCCTTCCCTTCTCACCTATGTGTGCAGCCCCTGACTGATTTTGCTGAGAGTCATCGGCCGCCTGCCCAAAAACGGTTCCCCACCCCCACGCGTGGCTTGAGGCCGGCTGTGGCAGCTGGCACCCCAGGCGGAACACGCGATCGGCGCCCCAGCCTGCACGGCCGTTAATGGAGTGACGTCATAATCGGGCGCCGTTGAAGGCGGCACCGTAGGCGACGGCCGAGTCGGCCTATAGTCACAGGCCGCCCCTGCCCACCCCTGTTTTAACGGATGTCTCTTGACTCCTTCATTTCAGTGAGTGAACTGAACATAAGTCAGTGGGGGGCAGACCAACGGGCCAGCCAGCCCAGGGTCCTGTCTGCGAACAGTGACCAACAACAGGTGCCCCAGAGGGAGTGAACAGAACCAGTGATCCGTCCCCTGCCACCTGTTCCCAGCTTCTGGGAGACAGAGTTCGGGGATGCTCAAAGCATGGGGTTGCGTCGTGGACCATCTTGGCTACTCATCACTGGTGGAGCTGTCCCCAGCGAATCCAGTCTTTGCAGAGTGACGCAAACTGTTGATTACATTTGGTTTTCAGGGTAGAATTTAGCCTGAAGGAACCTGTTCTTTTAACCAAAAATAAGCACACAGCTTTACAAAAAGGGAAAGATAAAGGTTCCCCTTTGGCCTCGTTGCATCGCACACCTGAGCTAACGCCTAGACGCAACTTCTCCTTTGAGCCTTTGCCTGTTAAAGCACAGGATGAAATACGCAGGCGTTGCTCCAGCCCAGGCCTCTGCTTTTGCACTTGTAATCCTGGGAAGAAATTGCTGCCAAGACTTCTGGAAAGAGAAGGGTTCATTCATGGCTAAGTAAACAGTAACTGCTTGCCACCTATGGGCAGCACACCAGGGCAGGCAGGCGCCAGGCATGAGGCCAGTGGTAATACTGGGGATGCTCATCACAAACAGGGAGAAGGCAGCTAGGCACAAGGCCAGGAGGGTGGGGTTATAGATCCAGTTATAGGGGCATCACTGGGGGCAGGCAACACCAAGATACAGCACTTGGGGGGGACCAGGCATAGTCATGGGGGGGCATCTCAGGGCACAGTCGAGGGGAGGGACCAGGCACAGTCATGGGAGGCATCCCAGGGCATGGCAGTGGGGTCCCAGCCCCAAGGCTGAAGGGCACCTGGGCACAGGGGGGAAGAAGGGCACAGCCAACTGGGAGTCACCAGGGCAGGGCATGACATCAGGGGTGGGGGAGCTCTAAGGCACAGCACTACGGGGGTGCCAGGACACGGCATTGGGGACACCAGGGGGTTAGGGTAAGGGGCAGGGCACAGTACTAAAAGACATTAGGGGGCACTAGAGGGCACCAGGGCACTAAGGGGCACATGGGCACTAGGGGCACCAGGGCACAGCACTAGGGGCACCAGGGCACTAGGTGGCACCCAGGCACAGCACTAGGGGCACCAGAGCACAGCACTAGGGGCACCAGGGCACTAAGGGGCACCAGGGCACAGCACTAGGGGCACCAGAGCACAGCACTAGGGGCACCAGGGCACTAGGGGGCACCAGGGCACAGCACTAGGGGCACCAGGGCACAGCACTAGGGGCACCAGAGCACAGCACTAGGGGCACCAGGGCACTAAGGGGCACCAGGGCACAGCACTAGGGGCACCAGGGCACTAAGGGGCACCAGGGCACTAAGGGGCACCAGGGCACAGCACTAGGGGCACCAGGGCACTAAGGGGCACCAGGGCACAGCACTAGGGGCACCAGGGCACTAAGGGGCACCAGAGCACAGCACTAGGGGCACCAGGGCACTAGGGGCACCAGGGCACAGCACTAGGGGCACCAGGGCACTAAGGGGCACCAGGGCACTAGGGGGCACCAGGGCACAGCACTAGGGGCACCAGAGCACAGCACTAGGGGCACCAGGGCACTAGGGGGCACCAGGGCACAGCACTAGGGGCACCAGAGCACAGCACTAGGGGCACCAGGGCACTAGGGGGCACCAGGGCACAGCACTAGGGGCACCAGGGCACTAGGGGCACCAGGGCACTAGGGGCACCAGGGCACAGCACTAGGGGCACCAGGACACTAAGGGGCACCAGGGCACAGCACTAGGGGCACCAGGGCACTAGGAGCACCAGGGCACAGCACTAGGGGCACCAGGGCACTAAGGGGCAGGGCACAGCACTAAAGGGCACTAGGGGGCGCTAGAGGGCACCACGGCATGGCCCCGGGGGGAGGTGTCACTAACATCCGGGTCCTCGCCGGCCCCTGGAGTCACTCTCATCCGGGTATTTAGAGACGAAGCTCCAGCCCGTCCTGAAATCGCGGTTCCGTGCGCAGGCGCGCTGGGGGGGGGGGGGAGCTTGTTAGCCCGCATGCGCGGGGGGCGACAGACGCTACGCAGGCGCCGCGGGTGCGAGCGGGAGGGGGCCGCGCAGGCGCATCACCTGGCGGCCGGCGGGCGGGAGGCTGAAGAACGCCCAGGCGCGGGGCCCACGCGCCGTACGTCCGCAGAGCGCCGCGCAGGCGCGGGGCGGCGCGGCGGCCCGGCCCGTGCGCGCAGGCGCAGTGCGGCGCTGGGCGCGGGGCTGGGATTTAAAGGGCCAGGAGCGGCCGGGCCTGCGCTGTCCCCGAGCCCGCGGCTCCCGCCCCCCGGGAAGATGGTTTGTGGCGGCTTCGCCTGCTCCCGCAACGCGCTCTGCGCCCTCAACGTGGTCTACGTGGTGAGCGCCGGGGGGGGAGGGCTGAAGGGGGGGGAGCGGAGGCCCCCCCCGCTCTTTGTGGGGGGGAGGGCTGAAGGGGGGGGAGCGGAGGCCCCCCCCGCTCTTTGTGGGGGGGGAGGGCTGGAGGGGGGGAGCGGAGGCCCCCCCGCTCTTTGTGGGGGGGGAGGGCTGAAGGGGGGGGAGCGGAGGCCCCCCCGCTCTTTGTGGGGGGGGGAGGGCTGACGGGGGGGGAGCGGAGGCCCCCCCGCTCTTTGTGGGGGGGAGGGCTGAAGGGGGGGAGCGGAGGCCCCCCCCGCTCTTTGTGGGGGGGAGGGCTGAAGGGGGGGGAGCGGAGGCCCCCCCCGCTCTTTGTGGGGGGGAGGGCTGGGGGGGAGCGGAGGCCCCCCCCGCTGTCTCTGGAGGGGGGAGCGCACTGCATGGGTGCTGGCCACTCTCTGCTCCGGCTGTAACTGCTCTGGGGCCAGTAGAGGTGCTGATCTGTAGGGCAGCTGATTTGGCATCTTCCCCAGTCAGGAGGGGGACTTGTTTGTGCCCCTTCTGGCCGGAAGGAAGTGGATCCCTCCCTCCAAACAAAGAGGAGGTCGTGCCAAAGTCCGCATGTCTCTGACCTCTCCCCAGCTGGTGCCTGCGTGTCCACCGCATGCTCCGCTCAGCAGGCTGCCAGCCACCTATGCACCCCACGCCTGAGCCAGCAGCCTGCTGGGAACACCGTGTCTATGGGCCAGCGGTCACCACAGCCGACTGGCGCGTGTTGAGAAGTTAGGCTGCTGACGACAACGGAGATTTTGCCAGTTGCCATCAGTGTCCTTGCTCCATGCCTAGACCAGGCCTTATTGGCACAACTCTCTGTGCAGGGTGTGATTCTTTAATGGGTTAAGAACCTAGTGCATGACTCCATCCACCGGCCAAAGGGGCCTGATTTTGGTGAAGTTCATTTTCCTTCCAGAACCACATACGGAATAAGTTCTGTATCCTGATCAAACTGAGTTCAAGCAAGTTAGGTGCTTTCTCTGGAATAGTTCAAGTGACAGAACTTTCTAGTGTGGTGCTTAAGTGCCCAAAAAGTAACCCATCTGCATTGCAGCCCAAACCCGCAGGGTACATGAGCTGTGCACGGCTGTGGGGCAGAGGCTTTTGTCTTGAATAAACTGAAAACAAGGTATCCCAGCGTATGTATAAAAGCTGCAGTCTTGCATTCATTTTAGTTGAATTCTCTGAAGTGCCTTCATAATGCAGGCTCCTAGGCACCCGGAAGGAGTCGTCTACACTGAAACAGAGCATTTTGGTGTAGATGCTACTTGCTCCATTGCTATAGGTAGTTGGTCAATGGCAGAATTTCCCTGTTGACCTCGTGATGTTTAAACCGGGGGGCGGCTAGATGGCTTTAGCTACACCTCTTGGGTGTGGATTTTTCAAACCCCTGGGAGAGATGTAGCAGTAGTGATGTACAATCCTAGTGTAGGCCAGGCCTAAGATTTGTGTCTCAGATTCAGTCACTAGTGAACAAGGAAGTGAAACTTCAGTCGCTGTTTCATAACCTCTTGCTGCAGTAGGAGTCCCATGCAGACGACAGCCAGTTCCAGCCGTGCTGGTGTTGGGAGTCTTGGCTGGGGGCTTCAGTAATCTCCAGCATTAGGGTGTTATGTAAGGGCAAATAATTCAGCGCCTAGGTAGCAGCATCCTCTTGATTCACTGAGATACTTCTGTAATGTGGTGAGCCAGAGGTCACACCCACGTAACTGGACATGCATCTTCTAGGGCTGATGGAGCCTCTTCTTGGAAATCTCCCATCAGTGGTGGCAATACGGCATGTGATGGCATAAAAGAGACCCACGTGGTTTGATAGTGTCCATAGCCCTGGATGATACCCTGTCGACCGCATGGACTTTCTGCCCTCATCTGTATTGGGGTAGTGCCTCAGATCCCAGGATGCTGGACCAGGCTCTCAGAGTGCGGGATGTAGAACAGACCAGGAGATCCCCTGCTAACTAGGAAAGGGGTCTGTCCAGTTGAGGCCAGGGCCTCCTGTTGAGGCCCAAGAGCCTGGGCAGCTCAGATCTAGAGTAAGCAGTGTGGCCCCACGATGGCTGTAAACTTGATAACCGAGGGCAGGATCCAGGCTCAGAAGCTCAGTCGCAATGCCTAGAAAATCACAGGGACGGCACAAAGCCTGAGTTAGGTGCTGGGCTCCCTATGTAACACATGGGTTGCTGGTTGCCACCCACAAAAGCCAGCTGTCAGTCCCTGGGCTGCAGGGAGGCACCCGCCGGTGAGTGATTCTCTCTGGGAGTCCTACGGTGTAGCTGTTGGGAGAATGAGCGAAGCCCCTGCCTCATGCCGTGCAGGGGTGTTGTGGGTAGAGATGGTTGTACTGTGTTGGGACCAGAGCTCTCTGGGTAGTGGGAGACAGGGCCCCTTCTGCCTGAGGGGAGAAGGTGGGTCTCTCACCTGAGGGCTCCGACCGCTGAGGGGTATTCTCACACGGGGCTCCCTCAATCTCTTCTGCTGTTCATTGTCGGCAATAGCTGAGGGGCCACCGGGCTGGGGAGAGGAAGGGATTCTGTGGGCTGTTTAGGATATCCCCTCAGAGGTGGAAGACCTAGAGCAGCGCTGGGCAGCTTGCGGCCCAAGGCACCTCAAGGTTTTGTGTGTGGTGTGTGAGGCATTTTGTTTACCATTGCGGTCTAGCAGAGTTGCCAAACTCCGCTGGTTTCCATCCATGCTGTGTGTGTCGTTCCCCGCCCCGCCCCCCCCCCCCCCCCCGGTATTGCTAAACAGACGCTTGTGAATCCAGGGCTCTGTTTAGCGAGCGGATTGCACACAACCTTGTCTGGGAGTCCTGCGTTCCCTCTGCATCCTATCATAGAGCTGGAAAAGATCTCAGGAGGCCATCAAGTCCAGCCCCCTGCCCAAGGGAGGACCCATCCCAAGTAAATCAACCCAGCCAGGGCTTTGTCAAACAGAGACTTAAACACCTCGAGGGATGGAGATTCCACCCCCTCCCCCAAGGGAACCCAGCCCAGCGCTTCCTCACCTGCCTAGGGAAATAGTTTTTCCTAATATCCAGCCTAGACCTCCCCCACTGTAACTTGAGCCCATTGCTCCTTGTTCTGCCATCCGTCACTACTGAGAACAGCCTCTCGCCAGCCTCTTTGGAATCTCCCTTCAGGAAGTTGAAGGCTGCTCTCAAATCCCCCCTCGCTCTTCTCTTCTGCAGACTAAACAAACTCAAATCCCTCAGCCTCTCCTTATAGGTCACACGCTCCAGCCCCCTAATCATTTTGGTCGCCCTCCGCTGGACCCTCTCCAGTGCGTCCACATCCTTTGTATAGTGAGGGGTCCAGAATAGGACACAATATTCCAGATGTGGCCTCACCAGAGCTGAATAAAGGGGAATAATCACTTCTCTGGATCTGCTGGCAATGCTCCTCCTAATGCACCCTAATATGCCCTTAGCCTTCTTGGCTACAAGGGCCTGTTGACTCATATCCAGCTTCTCATCCACTGTATCCCCAGGTCCTTTTCTGCAGAACTGCTACTTAGCCAGTCGGCCCCAGTCTGTACCAATGCTTGGGATTCTTCCGTCAAGGGCAGGACTCTGCACTTGTCCTCCTTGAACCTCATCCAGTTTCTTTTGGATCAATCCTCTGATCTGTCCAGTGTTATTTGCAGACTTGCTGAGGGTGCAACTCGTCCCCTCCTCCAGGTCCTTCATAAAGATGTTGAACAAAACCGGCCCAAGAACAGATCCTATCAAAGTGCTGCTACGGTTCAGTCACAGACCCTGCCAATCTAGGCATGCCAGTGCAGGGAGCAAAGCTACCTTATCCCGGGAGACCGTCCTCGTTATGACAATGTTGAGGGCTATTCATGCGGCCTGCTTGCTAGCCTAGGCTGCCCATCGCTGACCTACAGTCTAATCCTACCCCTGTTCCAGTCAGCTTCAGCAGGCGGAGGGAGTCCCGCTGTTGCCCGGTGGTCAGTGCTCTCCTTAGAGGTGCAAGACCCGTATTCAAATCTTGCCATTTGCTTTCTTAGAGAACAGTGTTCCCTATAAGCTGTGTGAACACTGTGTGCTTGGGCGGGCAGCCAGGAGAGGTTCAGATGCTGCCCAGTTGATTAGCAGAGCGCTCACAGCCGGCACCATGTGTTTTCTATTGGTGGTGCACATTGGCATGTGCCTTGGTACACGGAACAAAATTCCACCTGCACATGGATGGAAAAAAATAGAGGGAGCATTGGTAGAAAGGGGAATGAAACCTGGGTTTCCCGCACCCATGGCGAGTATGCTAACCACTGGGCTGAAAGTGTTAATGTGGCCTTGATCATCGCCACTCTTCCTCATCTTTCAGCCAGATTTTGACTAGGCCTGTCAGCCGACGGTCAGGGCAGTGAGTCCCTTATGACCGGCTGAAGTTCTTTTAAATTGTGCTTGGTTCTGTTACAGCAACTGAAGGAGTCAGGTTAAAGCTTAAACAGTTACTATTTATTGTTACAGGGTAAACTTAGTTGTTAAATGCTACTACTGTGTTACAGATAACACAGACACTACAAAGGACAGGACAGAAATTACACTAAGAAGTCACTTACAGGTACCATGAAACCCTTTGGTTCTCTGAGCTCTTATTAAATGCATGCAAAATAGACACATAGCAGGTATATATTCTCACCCCTGCATTCCAGACTTGGCGTGGCCAGCGTCTTTCTCTCAATCCCTCGGGAAGAAGTAGGGCGAGGTTGGGCATCCCACAGACCTCGGGAGACAATCAATACCTGCCAGCAGGTATAGATGATTGGAGCTCAAATAGGGTGGGCTGCTGAACCTCTTTTATACCCCTTGGGTCATGTAGGCTTCTTCCTGGGCTCAAGTGGCCATTAAGGAAAAATGGCTTTGAATGCCAAGTTTCCCACGAAGGGTGCAAAGTATAATTTACACCTGGGAAAATGCAGACAATGGGCACCTCTGGTATGTGATGGGCGAAGATTCCTCTCTGGGACAGTGCAGGCGTGTCAATTACTGGTACTAGCCATCAGGGCGACGGGAGGCCCCGGGTCGTCAGCTAGCCCATTTACTGTCTGGTTTCTGTTTATGGTAGAGTCAGGGACAGGCAGCAAACCTGTGTTCCCAGGGCATCAAAGGCTGACTGCCTTTCTCTTGCTCTCGGGGGGGGGGGGGGGGGGGAAACAAGATGGGGCTCGTGGAAAAACAAGATGGGGTTTTGTGTCTGGCTACAAGGCCCCTCTCCTGTAGGCAGCCTCTGAACCCGATTCCTGGCTTGGGCTCTGCAGGGAAGATAGCTCAATCAACTGGCGGAAGATAGATCTTTGCCTTTCTCGGGCTCAGACGTCTGGGTTCAGGGACAGAGACTTAGTCACCTAGGCAATGTCTCTGCAAAGTCTTAAGCACTGGGAAGGCTTAGGTGCTTCCGGGTTAGGTGGCCGCCAGGTGTGGATTGCAGTGGTGCATAAAGTTGGAACGTAGGCACCTAGCACCGAAGTCTGGGGCCTTAGCTGTCTTTGTGGGTTGGAGCTCAAGTCTTTCTCCTTTAGGTCCTGCAGTGGCTTTGAGTATTCAGAAGTATTTGTTGCCCGTAATGCCTCAGACTCAGTGCTCAGAGCTGGGTTTTTTTAACCAAGTGGCAATAACACCGATTCTTGTCGTCGGGAGTGCAGGGCCAGTGGGGGACTGTGTTCCCCACTGTGCCCTGCCCCTTCTCCCCACGGAGACAGTGCTGAGGGGAGAACCAGCTCCCTCCAGCACCATATCTTGCTCTCCCCCATGCTCGCTCTCTCTGATAGAGGCAGCGAGGCGGGAGGCAAGCAACTAGTTGAGTCACTAGTCGACTAGCCGATAGTTGACCAGTCGCTTACATCACTAACATCCCTAATGTCGGAACAGGCAGGGTTGAGCCAAACATGCTGATGGAAAGCGAGAGCGTGTGCAATGAGAGGGGGTTGGGAAATGGACCGACAGGTAGAGGGAGGGAAGCCATAGAATCGCAGAACACTAAAACTGGAAGGGACCTCGAGAGTCATCGAGTCCAGCCCCCCGCCCTCACAGCAGCACCAAGCACCATCTACATCATCCCTGACAGGTGTCTGTCTAACCTGCTCTTAAATATCTCCAGAGATGGAGAGTCCACAACCCCCCTCGGCAATTTATTCCAGTGTGTAACCAGCCTGACAGGTAGGAAGCTTTTCCTAATGTCCGACCTAAACCTCCCTTGCTGCAGCTTAAGCCCATTGCTCCTTGTCCTGTCCTCAAGGATCAAGGAGAACAATCTTTCTCCCTCCTGCTTGTGGTGTCCAAGCTGGGAGGCCTTGTTGTGGCCATTCGTTTAGTCTCAGAGGAGAGAACCACAAGAGGAAGGGCCTGTTGTGGCCCCTCTATTCCGTGGACCTGACATGAAGGGAGGCCAGGAACCAAACTGGGCCGTGGAGAAGGCCCAGCGTGGCTGAGGGGGATGAGGCGGTGGAGCGCCGTAGGCTGCGAATGAAACGCATGCTGATACAGTGGACTGGTGCCTGGAGGAACCTCGCCGTGGTCTGTTACACCAGGGGAAATCTGGTCAAGGGTTTCCTGTGTCCCAGGCCGCAGCTGCATGGGAGTCCTGCTGCAGATGAGCCCAGCGCACCTGTTTGGAGCAGCCTGGTGGCACGCAGCTCCACCTGTCACTGTGCTAAAGAACGAAGGCAGGAGGGAAATTTCGGTGCCCTCATGAGACCCTACCTAGCCCCCTGCATCTTCTAGGATGCTGGACAACTGCCCAGTGAGTCTTGCGCTCTTCTTTGAGGTCCCCCCCGTGTTCTCCTGGCAGCCTGGTACTCTCCGGCTGCATTAGTCGGTGCAGAAATCAGCAGGGTTTCACTGACTTAAACTCCACCTGGTCTCTGCAGGAGCTGGCACTGCTGGGAGACTCGTCAGATGCAAGTGCCACCCAAATGCTGGTGTCTTGGCACCAAGCAAGGGGGTGACTTCAGGCCCTGTCTCGCTGCCCCTAGCGGCTGAGATGACCTGTGCTGGCAGTAAGCAGCTACAGCGCTAAGAGCTGCAGGGTTCAAAGTGCTTCACAAACAGTCCCCTAGGAGCTACCTGATCACTGAGCTGCAGCCTGGTTTGGGGGGTGGGCCTGGGGCTGTTGAAAGCTGGTGGTGAGGCACCAACATGTGCCTGTAGGTGAAGAGGTGATCGGGGAATCTTAAACTCGAGGGCCCTAGTGAACATGTGCACAGAGGACACAGGACTTGTCTGAAAGTTCCCCATGTGATGTCAGGCCAGCTGGGCCAGGATTCAAACCTCTGGCTCTAGGCAACCTCACCGCTCACAACCCAGAACACAGACGAGGCAGGTGAAATTTTGGCTCCGTTTTAACTCAAGTGGGTCTTGCCTCCAATTCACTGGGGCCAGAATATCCTAGAATCCCAAGGCTGGAAGAGACCTCAGGAGTCATCAAGTCCGACCCCCTGCTCAAAGCAGGGCCAGTCCCAACTAAATCAACCCAGCCAGGGCTTGGTCAAGTCAGGATTTCAAAACCTCTAGGGATGGAGATTCTACCCTCTCCCTGGGGAACCCATCCCAGCGCTTCCTCACCCGCCTAGGGAAATGGTTTTCCCTAATATCCAACCTAGACCTCTCCCACTGTAACTTGAGACTATTGCGCCTCATTCCACCATCTGTCACCGCTGAGAACAGCCTCTCTCCTTCCTCTTTGGAACCCCCTTCAGGAAGTTGAAGGCTGCTCTCAAATTCCCTCTCTCTCTTCTGCAGACTGAATAAGACCAAATCCCTCAGCCTCTCCAATGTGTCCACTTCCTTTCTGTAGTGGGGGGGGGGCCCAGAACTGGACACAATACTCCAGATGTGACCTCACCAGAGCCAAATAAATGGGAATAATCACTAGATCTGCTGGCAATGCTCCTAATGCCCCCCAATATGCCATTAGCCTTCTTGGCTACAAGGGCGCCCTGTTGACTTGTATCCAGCTTCTCATCCACTGTATCCCCAGGGCCTTTTCTGCCAAACTGCTGCTTAGCCAGCCGGTCCCCAGCCTGTACCAATGCTTGGGATTCTTCCGTCCCACGGGCAGGACTCTACACTTGTCCTTGTTGAACCTCATCAGATTTTACCTGATAGTTCTGTGGCTGTCACTGTAGTGCCTTGGTGCGTTTCTGTACCACAGTAAGAGACCCATAGCGCAGCTGCAGCTGTCTGGGGCTTGCAGGGGCTATACGATTGCTGTGTAGATGTTTGGGCTTGAGCTGGAGCGGGGGCTCTGAGGTGCCGTGATGTGACGTGCTGCAGGATAAATTGCCAGGGAAGCAGCCTGTGCCAATGTCTATATTCTTTTCTTGCTGACCTGGCCATGTTGCTGCGCACCAGCTAAACTGCTGCCTAGTTATACTCCATGTTGGCTCATCATTGCCCCTCACATTGCTCTTAGTCCTGGCCTGGAAGGTGCAAAGGTGCCTCTTTAACTGGATTTGCTAAGTCAGCATGAGCCCTGGAGGGGCTCTTACCTCCGTTTGACTGGCCTGTTACATTGGCTTGGCCTTGGAAGCCCTCCAAGCTGACTTGATTTTGAGTACCTTGCTCCAGCTTAAACCAGGTTAGCTTAAACGGATTCATGTTTGTGTAGACACGAGGATGAAAGATGGCAAGAGCTAACCAGCTCTTCCCCAGTTGGTACCCATTTTATAAGCCAGAATGATGAATGGACACTTCTGGGACACGTCAGTCTAGGAGTTGGAAAGCCCCCCCCCCGCTGAGCTCTTAAAGGAAATAAAGTTCAACTTTCATGTTGTGAAAAATGCATCCACGCTAATGTCCTTGTGGCTCTGAAGCAGAAGGAATTTTATAAGCAAAGGGATAGAGAGTAAGACAGAGAATATCTTAATCATCATCATCATCATCATAATCAACACCATGGGCTCAGCACTCATTGGTGTCCGATGCCTTCTTCACTATTTCCTTCCATCTTTAGTGGCTTAGTTTCTGTAGACTAGCTCTGCACCAGTCTACCATATCATCTACTCATTCTCTGTGAGGTCTGCCTCTCCTATTCAGACCATCCATTATGCCGAATACCAGGGTCTTAACTTTTCGCTCATTGTTCATTCTGCAGATAAGCCTGAATAGCTGTAACTTCCATTGTATAGCCTTCTGCAGTAGGTTCTCTTTCGGCTGTATCTTCCTATATAATTCCTCGTTGGTGACCACTTGCATCCACCCTATTTTCGGGCTCTTTCTGTAACTTCTCTCGAATGTCAATATCCTTCTCTTCGACTCTTTTGTCATCACCCATGTCTCACATCCATACAACATGCTGCTAAATAGACACGTTTTCAAGACACTCCGCTTCGTTCCTAAGCTAATTGCTTTACTTTTCCAGATCTTATCCATCACCTTGAAACTCGCTCTTGCTTTCGCTCTTCTAGTTGCTATTTCCTTCTTACAGTCTGATCATACGTCCTGTTGCTCCTCAAATACGTGATCTTCTCTACGTTCTCTAGTTCGATCCCATCTACACTGTTCTTCTTTCCTATTTCCTTATCTCCAAATACCATTGTCTTCGTTTTATCGATATTCATAATCAGTCCATATCGCTTCCCTTCCTCATTTATCACCTGCACCATTCTCGGTAGCATCTCTTCATCTTCCTCAATGATAACTCTATCCTCCGTGAAGCTCAAGTTGTTAATTCTCGTCTCATGCACTAATATCCCTTTTACCTCTTACTTGATCTTGTCCATCGCGCTCTCTAGGTGCTTGATGAAGATACTTGGTGATATCCGATCTCCTTGTCTGGTACCTCCACTCGTTCTAAACCAACTTCCCAACTCTCTGCACATTCCCATCACTGCCTATTGCCAGATGTGGTTGCCTCCTCTCAAAAAAGTCATCTTGGTATTGGGGGGGGAAGTTCAGAAAAGGGCAACAAAAATGATGAGGGCTTGGAACGGCTGCTCTATGAAGAGATGAAAAACTCTGTTCATTCTTTCTGGGACACCTAGCATTGGCCGCTGTCAGCAGACAAGACACTAGGCTTACATGGACCTTTGGTCTGATCTCGTCTGGCTGTTCTTAGAATGAGCCGCTCATGGTCACAAGTCAGCTGATTAAAAGGTGGCAAGCTCCACAGCAGTACACCGCACCTGTGTCGTTAGACCATCGAAGTTGCCACAAAAGTAGCAAGTTCCAAAAGATCCTTCTGTGGATAACTCCGGAGATTCTGGTGACCGTTTAGGTTAACAGACCGGAAGGGGTATTAACCCTGGTGCTTCAGGCTTCAGTTGTGATCAGGGGATTGATTATTCCTCCTCCACCTGCTGTGGGTTTCTCTGAAATGTGCTGGCTGCTGCCAAAACCAGGAAATGGGCCAAGATGGCCCATGAGTCCAGTCCGGTAATTGCTTCAGGAACCAAATGGCAGTGTAGACTAGAGATAGCAGAGCGCAGCAGGAGCATGTGAACGGTGCAAAGACACCCCCAACCCTAAAGATGCTAAACAGGAGCTGGCATCCCATTTTTCCAGCATCTGCTCTCTTGAAATTGGTGATTAAGCCAGCTAATTGCAGGCGTGCGTGGGTGGGAATGCGAGCTTGGCTCTTGGCATGAAAAGAATGGGGGAGGGCCTGCAATCCAGAGTGGGGGCGAGGGGCTGGAATAAACAATGGTTAGTGGAAGGGAAACTGGCAGGGGTTGGACAAGAGGCTTAAAATAAAGCCAGGAAAGGGGTAAGTCACAAAACAAGACCCTGGGTCAGCTGCCTTTCTGGTGCACCCTTCCCTTCCTTTGCTTGAGTCATCCTGCCTAGTCAGTTGGGCTCCACAGGTGAGGCGGGCGAGGCCCTTTGCTACTTTAAAAATTACTCCTAGCAGGTCTCCAAGTGCTTCAAGTTCCCTACCATCAGCCTTGTTTTACAGTTGGGGAAACTGAGGCACGTCGCTCAGACCTGGGAATAGAACCGCCTTTCTCCCCCAGCCAGTGCCCTGGCTTCCTGTCGTAGCGCGCCCAATGCGCACGACACGCTCCAGCGCTCCCTCTTCTGGGCCTGCACGGGCTCTGTTGCCAGGGGCTGGGCGGAAGATGAGGTGCCTCTGATGGGACGCCGAGGTGCCAGGGGTTGGAGCCCCCACGGCCCAGCACTGACTTGCTCCTCCTGTTTTCCAGCTGGTTGGGCTGCTGCTGATCGGGGTGGCAGCCTGGGGGAAAAGCTTTGGCATCGTCTCCAGCATCCACATCATCGGCGGAGTCATCGCCGTGGGCGTCTTCCTGCTGCTCATCGCCATCGTGGGGCTCATCGGGGCGATCAACCACCACCAAGTCATGCTCTTCTTTGTATCCTTGCCAGCTGCCTGGGGGCCGGCCCCTGACTCCCGCGCTGCCAATCCTCCCCCAGGCCCAGCCGCTGGGCCGAGCAAGCATGGGGCCGGAGTAACCTCTGGGCTGTGTCTGCCCATCCCACTGTTGCGATCACGGATATCTCCATGAGGGGGAGCCCTAGGGTAGCCAACTCCTTCCCGGAGCAGGGTGGCTAAAACTCCAGCTGCTCTGTGCTCTAGCTGTGGGTAGTAACAGTTGGGAACCAACCCAAGAGGCTGGAAGCGGGAGATTTGGTCCTTCGGCACCTGCTAAGGGATCTCGCTCGCTACGCCGAAGCTGCAGCCTTGTCGGAACAAGCCAGACCCCACGTTGCCTGCAGGGAAGCTTTAGGGTGCGGATCTATGGCCTGTGCTGTGGACGGCCGTGGCTCTGACGTGTTTATAAGGAGGGGGCACAGATCCTTCAGGATCCGCGTTCTCTCAAGTGCGGGGGGAGGCTTGGTGGGAGCCGTGGCTGAGACTGGGGTGGGCAAATACCGGCCCGTGGAGCGGATCTGGTCTACCGGGGTTGGCCGTGGGCAGGCCCCCACCCTGTTGTGTGCCCATGCAGGGGTAGGGGCTCCTGGGGGCCGCGGATCTCCATTTCTGGCGGGCGCTGCGATCGCCCAGGCCTGCAGAGCTGCAGGTAAACAGCGGCAGCAGCCCAGCCAGGGTAACCCTGATGTACTGCTACCGTTTTCTTGCCCACCCCCGGGCTAAGAGCAGGTGGGTGATGGCTGGACCGGGGCGGGGGTGCTGGGAGCTGGAGCGGGGCTGGCTGTGGGTTAGCGCAGGCTGGTGCTGTTCAAACTCTCACTAGACAAAGCGCTTGAGACCTGCAGCCGGCCCAGGGAGGCAGCCCTGCGCTCAGGCATGGGATGCTCAGAGGAGCAGCAGCCCGCGGGTCAGTCCCTGTCAGAAAAGGGAGGCTGGCCGTGCAGCGCCGATCCCCCCTCTGCAGGCCAGTCCTGGAGCAGAGACCCCGCCCGGCGCCGCGGGGGGAGAGGCTCTTGTGCGCCAGCCGGGGAGGTGTGAGATCCTTTCCCTGCCGCGCTCCGGGGAAAGCGTGGGTGCTCCATTCCGAGCCCCGCTTTTCCTGATGCTCCTTTTGATCTATAAATAAACCCTGGAGCGTAGCCCTCTCCTCCGCCCTCCCCCCCCCCCCCCCCGGCAGCCACACTGCTGTACAGCTCCTGTTCTGCTTCCCTTGCCCATGGGCGGGGGGGGGGGTGTTCATCTCCCTGGGGCTGGCAGACACGGGTGCTGTGCTTTGTGCAGGGGCAGGGGCAGTTTTTACCTAGCTGAGCCGCAGACCAGGCCAGCCTTAGCAGCTTGTCACCCGTAAGTGGGCTGATGTCGGGACGGGGAAGTGATGCGAAGAGGAAACCACAGCTCGCTTGAAGCCTTCGCTTTTGAGACAGCCACCTAAGATTCAGCTGAGCTGGCAAGTGGCTGTAGCAGATTTGGAGACCTCAGCAAGGACGACTAACAGGGATGTGTGGGTGTGGGGGAGGAGGGCCGGCTCCCTAGGCTCCGGAGGGCAAAGGCTCGGTCTCGGGGGAGTGGGTTCAGTCATGGGGAGCAGCTGGGGCCATGCCCTGACTTTAGGGGGCCCACAGCAGGAGGAAGGGGGGAAGCAGGGCTGGGCGAGGCTGTTGACTCTAACGGGCCAGCTGCGAAGTGCTGAGGCTGCAGGGCTGGGATTCAGGCGGGGGACGCACAGGACGCGGTCGCATGGGCCAGGTTCTGCCAAGCTGCTGTTGCCGGCCAGCGGCAGGGAGGAAGGGGCGTCTGGTCTGGCCCCAGCGGAGATGCCATTGCCGGGTTCGCTTGGTTCCCCCGGCCAGCGGGGCGGAGCTGTGCTCCCCTAGGAGCATTGGCCAGCCTGCAGCCCTTGGCGGGGGAGACTGGGCTGGCTTTGGAGGCTTCGGGGGGCTCTTTGTTGTGCTTGCACCGGGGGAGGGGGGACTCTCCCCCAAACCTCCTGGGCTGGAAGGTCAGGCTGCCGGTGGAGAGGGAAAGAGGCGGCTCAGATGGGGGGGGAAGGGGGGAAAACCTGTCTCCCCCTCCCCCCATGGACAAGCTCTATGCTGCGCCAGCAAGCAGCAGCTGCTGTTTTCCTGTTGTCTCCTGTGACTGGGCTGCAGCGCTGTCAACGCAGAGCGTGGGGTTTCAGGGTGGAAACGGCCCGTGGCTAAGCAGTGGGGTTAAGAGGCCCTAGTTGCCCAGCTGCCATGCGGGGTCCTAGCATGGGAAAGGAGCCCTGTGGGCTGGGAGCTAGCCCAGCCTGTCCTCTGAACAAGAGGGTGGAGCAGCAGCCTGCAGCCTGGGCTCCACTTGTCACAGCAGGGTGTGAGCGTAGCCCAGTCGTTCCCTGCCTGTCCCACGGGGCTAGCACCGACCCCCAGCCCTGCTCTGGCTAACCCTCGGGAGCTGCAATTCCAGGACCGAAGCCTCGGTGGAACAGCAGGGGCAGAGGGAGCTTTCCGGCTTCACTGTGCTGCTCCGAGACCAAGCTGAGCAGGGGCTGCCTAAAGCCACAGCCGCCTTTCCCCTGCGCCTTTTCCACAGCCCCATGCTGGCTGCCCTGCCTCCTGCACCAGCCTCAACTCTGAAGTCCAGCCGGGAGAAGGTCTCTGTGGGAAGCGCCCAGCGTAGGAAACGGTGGCCCAAAGAGGCTATCGTCTCTGAACATCCCCCTAAATGCTGGTGTGCATGGAGGGTGGTTCCCCGGGGGAGGGGGGGCTTTCGGTGCTGACATCGGGGCAGACAGAGGAGAGGGCAGCGCCCCCTGGTGTTTCCTTAACCCCCACTCGCCTGCAGTACATGGTCATTTTAGGCCTGGTCTTTCTCTTCCAGCTGGGCGTCTCCTGTTCATGTCTGGCCCTTAATACGAGCCGCCAGGTAAGTCGTATTGCCTTAATACGAGCCCTTAATACGAGCCGACGACCTGGAGAGCCTGTTCAGCCAGCGGAAAGGGGCACTGCCCCTTTTGGACACAAAGCAAGGGGTTGAGTGGGTGACGGACGCAGCCTGTCCCAACTCATGAGCTGCAACCCTTTTCCCAGCAAGTGCTGGGCCTGGCAGGCCTTCGCTCACCCCTGGGGGTGAGGGGGATCTGTTGCCCGGTGGGGCTGGCTGTGTATCCCCATACCTCCGGCACTCAGCTGTCCCCTGTGGAATGGGGGCCTGCAGGCTGACCAGACCTGTGTCCCCTCCCAGCCTCGGCCCCAAAGAGCTTAGGCCAGGGGTTGTTTCAAGTAGGGATGTAACATCCTGTTTAGTTGGGTTGGGGGGGGGGGGGCATCCCCACCCCTTTAACATTCACATCCCTAATCACAAGTGGGGTCCCATCTGCACCCCCTGGCCCTGTTCTGGGGGGGGGGGGGTTAGCTCCAGCTGCCTGGGTACAGGTCACCAAGTGCAGTGTGGCGCCTGCTCTCTGCAGCAGGCTGTACTGTGAGCGCAGGCTAGCGCCACTCGTCCTCCACGCCCTTCTCCGTGCCCCCGGCCACCTGCCTTTGCCCCCGGGGAGTCAGAGCGGCTCGGCTTGCTGCGGCTCAGGGGCTGTGCCCACGCCGGTCTGAGCCCTGCACCCACGGAGCAGGCTGGTAGCTGCCACCTGGCTGGTCTCACGTTGGGAGGAAGCGGCAAAGACAAACAGGAAGGTGGGGTGCCAAGGCGAGACTGTCTCTGTGCTTGGGGCTTGTGGGGGCTGGTTTAACTCTGCTCCTAAGGGAGGACCAGACCCCGGTGTGAGGCTGGGTGCTCTGGAACGCCTGCCCCAATTTGCCCTGTGTTTCACAGGTATGCCCTGCTGGCCCTGGCCCTCCGCCCTCCCCCCCCATCCTCAAGCTGACGTGGCAGTGCCAATTTCGGGCTGCGCTCCTCTGCCAAGCCCCCCCCCCCTTCTCCTCGAGGGCCCCCTTGGACGCTGAGCCACCAGGAGCTGGCCTCTGGGCGTAGAACTAGCCAGGCCCATGGGTCGGCACTGGGACGGGGCCCTGGAGCTGTAAGAACCTTTGTTTACCTCACGTGGATTGTACGCGCTAAAGGTGTCGACGTAACCCAGTCACGGGCCAGCGTTAAGCAGGGACCCGAGGCTGCTTCGTGCCGTGGGGCCAGCCCCATTGCACCTCCTGGGCAGTGAAAGCGGAGAGCCGCTTCTGGCAGCCCCGGGGCTCTTAGATCAGTGTCCCTCGACGGCCAGGCCCAGGACCGGAGCGGCCAGTCTCTAGTAGCGGAAAGGGCGAACCGCCTCCTGTAAGATCCGTCGCCACTGGCGTTGGGGGCAGAGCTGGAGTGGGGGAAGGCGGCCATGTATCCTGGGGCCACCTGGCCGGGGCCTGTCTCAGGCTCGGGGGGGGGGGGGGGGGGGGGGCTGGAGTCCCAGGACTCCTGCTGCAGTTGCTCACTTTACAGCCAGTTTTTCTCCCCAAACACTCTCTGTACAGCCGGTCAAAGGGGAGGGACACCCGCACCCCTCCTGTGGTGTCCACCTGTCCGCCCTAATTTCCAACACACCCAGGTGTGGCTTGCCCTGTGTCTCCAGGCCGGAGCATGACCCAGCCCTTGAGTTACAGCAACCGCCTTTGTGTCTGGACTCGCTCCGGCCTGGCCCCCGTGGCTGGGCGGGGTTGGTGCCTTGTGCAGCCCCACGGATCACAACAGGCTCCGCCCGTGCGAGGGCAGGGGGGCTGGTTCCCCTCCCAGGGCTCCCTCTTCTAGCCCTGCCCCCCTCCACCGAAGGGGCCCAGTGGGAAAACCTCAGTGTCCTCTCGTGGCTGCTGGCGGCCGGTTCCCTGCCAGGGCCGGCCCAGAGGGCGCTTGCAGGCTGTGCTGTTCTCGGGGTAACCCTGGGGGTCTGGGCTCTGCCCACAGGAGCGTCTCTTCACAGCCGCCTGGAACATCCTGGGCAACTCCACCCGCAAGGACATCGAGGTGAAACTGAACTGCTGCGGGCTGCTGAACAACACCAGTGACGCCCTGGCCATGCAAACGTTCCAGGCCGACTACAGCGCCTGCAAGGCTGTGAGTCCCAGGAGAGGCAGCCCCTGTCCCCTTGGGCAAAAGCCCCCCGGGGTAACCAGCCCGAGAGCTCAGGCCTGCGCGGCTGCGGTACACGGGAAAGGCCGGGTTCCCCTCTTGGCTCTTGCATCCGGCTCCTCCCGGCTGTGCTGATTTCAGGGAGCGTGCAGCGGGGCTGTGGATCCCACGCCAGGCTCGCTTTGCTGCGCCATGCTCTGCCGGCTGGGTCCCAGGGCTCGGGGGGGACAGTTCAGCCCCCCCAGCTATTGCCCCCCTCAGCAGGGGAGTCACACGGGGTTCTACCTTCCTCTCCAGGTGTGTAAAGTCAACATGACCCGCTGCCCCAAGTGCGGGGAGAAGATGCTGAAGCATTCGGACGAGGCCCTGAAAATCCTCGGGGGAGTCGGGCTCTTCTTCAGCTTCACGGAGGTAATGCCTCCAGCCGGGAGGGGGACCCCGGGGCAGAGGCTCGGGGCAGCCTGTGACCAGGAAGTCCCCGTCTTCTCTCTCTGTTCTAGATCCTCGGCGTGCTGCTAGCCATGCGCTACAGAAACCAGAAAGACCCCAGAGCGAACCCCAGTGCCTTCTTATAGAGCCGTCAGCCCCTGCCCGCCTTAGCTTCGTGTACATTAGCCCAGAGAACCCATCTCCCCTGCTCGGAAGGAACATGACGCCTGGCCCGGCTTCCCCCAGCCCTGGCTGTGCCACCAAAGCGCCGATCGGGCGGGCGGCTCCGTCCCTGGTATGACGCCTTTGGCAAACGGGGGCCGAGCTCAGAGCCGGCTGGCAGGACCGGTGCTGGGTGGGGCGCCCTACGAGAACGAGCCGCCGCGCCAGGCACCGGGAACTTGCATGAAGCGGCTAAGCTGTCGTCGGTGCCTGGCTCCGCGCAGGGCCGCTGGCTGTTCCTGGCCTGGCCACGGGCAGAGAGGCGCCTCGTCCCTGCTGAAAACTCCAGGGTTGTGTTTCCCCCCGTGGACGCTACCCAGGCCCCGGCCACGCCACCCGGCCTGGAAAGCGCCTACGTGGCTGAGAGCGGTGCAAGAGCCTAATGCCAGGGCCTACAATGGAGGATGGGCGTGATACCCCTTTAAGGGCTGGGTTACTGTAAGAGAAGAGCCTCCCTCTGGCTGAGCTAGCTGCCCTGAAGATGTCCCTGGGAGCGGGTGTCTAGCAGGTACTGGGTACTGGCATTTCCATCCTTAGAAGAGGGGGAATCGTATGGGCCCGGCTGCCTTCTGCTGCCCCCCCCCCCCCCCCATGCAGAGGGGCCCCTGCCTGGATTCCTTGCCCAGGTGCTATTGACAAGGCCAGCTGGGTTTGGTGTCCGCTTCTCAGCTTCACCTGGGCCTGCCCGGAGTGTCCCCCGTGGCAGAAAACAGCCCTCAGCTCTGTGCCCCCAAGGCCTGGGGAGGCCCCGCCTGCCTTGAGCGGAGAATGGGGGCTGGATGCCTGCTGCTTCCCCTTCCCTGCATGCAGTAGGGGGCCCAGCCAAAGCTAGGGAAACCCCTTCCCCCCCCAACCCTAGCCCCGTGTCCTTGGAGAAGCACCAGCCTTTAGACACTGGGTAGATTTAATTCTTGCCTCTGAGCCCCCCCCTCTCCGTGACTCGGGCCCGGTAGGGCCACATGCTATTTATTTAGAAGTCGAGCTAGAAACTCCCCCGCTGTGAGGCCAGAAGGCGGGTTCCCGCAGCCCAATGGCCTCCCTGCCCCTGGCTCGGGGCCGGAGACTGGGGGTGTCTGCAGGACCCACGTAAGCGCCTCTGCCTGAGCCGATCCACCCGGCTCCTAAACGGGTCCTTCCCCAGCCGCTGCCCTCCAGCCGCGGAGCAGAATGCTGCTGGCTCCTTGGCAGAGCGCCCGGCACAGCACCTGCTGCTGGAGGGTCAGGGCCTTGCTCTAGTGGCCGTGGCACGGCTGGGCAGAGCAGTGAGTGCCCCCGCCTCCCGCTCTGCCCCAGCTGGTGGGCCCGGAGGTTGAGCAGAACTCGGCCGTGGTGCTAGCACAGCAGAAGCTGCTCCCAGACCTGGCGTTGAAACGGGCAGGACGGCGGCGCGGCTCCGGGCCAGGCCCACCTATCAGTGTCCGGTGGCGCGGCGGGAATCCGCCCGGCTCATCACCTGTCGTGTGGCGCGGAGTGACCCTGTTACCGATCATTCAATAAACACCATTCAGTGACCCCTGGCTCCGCTGTGTGCCCCGCCTCCCCCAGGACCAGCCCCCACCGGAGCAGGAGCGGGAGCCTCACCCTCGCTAGCTCCCGGCTCTTTGCAAGGCAGGAGTGGCTGAGATGGGGAGAGGGCGGGCCAGTGTCCCGTGGGGTCAGGGAGAGGCTCTCAGCCCCAGGGTGTTAAACTCATGTGGGTCAGGACTGCCAGCGCTTCCCTTCATTACAGCTGTGGGGCCAGCACGCCTGGGGGGCTGCGCTAGAGCTGCCAGGGCGGGGGGGGGGGGGGGGGGGAGAGAGACACATACCAAGGCCTTACCTACGCCCAGAGATGCACCAGTGAGGCTCCATGCGCAACAGGGCAGTGGCCCAGCCACGCCCGGGCTGCTCCAGCGTGGCTGGGAACCTGGCGCCGGCATGTTCGCAGGCCCACTAAACTGGCCTGGCTGGACGTAAATGGCTCGACGGGGGCTGGCACTAGGGCCGGGCAGGTGTCCAGCTGCGGAGGAAGGGGGGGCCCACAGCCCACCCCCATCTCAGCCCCACGGGTGAGCCAGTCAGTCGAGAGCAGGAAGGGGCAACGCCCGGCTGCCTCCACTCCAGGGGCCCTGTAACCTCGTCCCGAGTCCAGCAGCCGTCCGGGAGGGGCCCTCTCGGCCGCACCACTCAAACCCAAGACACTTTCAGGCACGCCGAGTAACAAAGCAGGCTGGGGTTGCCCCATCTGTCCCCCCTGCCTTCCCTTTATTGGGCTCTCCCCATGGTCAGAGCCGATAAAAAAAACCGGTGAAGTGTCAGAGGGGAATCATCATAAATATAAACGGTTGATCCCCTTCCCGGCCCCCCCCCCCCCCCGGGAGGCAGCTCCCACGTGTGCACCCAAGGATCCTGCGGTTCCCCGGCCACCGCCCTGGCAGTAAAAAAACCGCGCACAAATAGCACAAATAGTTCTTGTAGAAAAAGCCTGGCCCGGGTGTGGGGAGGGGAGGGGTCTGTAGTGCTGCGCTCAGCCCCCGCAGGCGGGGGAGAGGCGCCCCAGGAGGCTGGAATGTGATAAGGCAGCGGGTAGTTTGTAAACGTTTACAAAAGGAGAGTCAAAGTGTCCACGGGCCAGAGCCACCGGCCTCCGCCCAACACAAACTGACCTTAAACAGAGCGAGGCCGGCCGGGCCCACGCGCCCGCAGGGCAAGGGGGGGACGCCCCCAGGGCCTGGCACCCCCGGAGGAGGCGTCTCGCGCCCGGCTCCAGTCCGTCTCCGTGTGCGGGGCGTGGGCAGGGCCGGGGGCTGACGGCGAGGAGGGGGCGTGGCGGCAGGGGCAAGGTCTGCACCCTCCCGAGTCCTCTGGCGGGTCCCCACGCCGGGGGGCCCTGGGCGCTACCCATCCGCCGGGCCCCTGTCCTGGAGGTAAAGGTGATGCAGTGCACTGAAGGCCGAGATCCGCTGGTAGGGGTTAAAGGTCAGCATCTCCTAGGGGGGAGGAGAAAGGGTTAAATGGGACAGACCAGCTCCCTGCCCCCAGAGACTGGGGGGCTGCGTCTCCCCCGCTAAGGATCAGTCTGAGCCAACTGACTGTTCAGAGTGAAGGGCAAATGGATTAACAGGCCCCTGCGGCCCCCCCAGCTCTGCCAGTGCCCCCACTCCCTGGTCCCCCAGCCTCAGGATCCCCACCCCACCGCTCTGCCTCCCTCTGACCCACAGCCCCAGCCTCCCCATCCCACCGCTCTGCCTCCCTCTGACCCACAGCCCCGGGCTCCCCATCCCACCGCTCTGCCTCCCTCTGACCCACAGCCCCGGGCTCCCCATCCCACCGCTCTGCCTCCCTCTGACCCACAGCCCCGGGCTCCCCATCCCACCGCTCTGCCTCCCTGACCCACAGCCCCCTGGTCCCTCAGCCCCGGGCTCCCCATCCCACCGCTCTGCCTCCCTCCCTCCCTGCTCCCCACCCTACAGTTCTGCCTCCCTCTGACCCACAGCCCCCTGCTCACCCAGCCCCCAGGATCTCCACCCCACCACTCTGCCTCCCTCCCGACCCCCAGCCCGTCCCCTTAGCCCCAGCTGTGTCATTTCCAGAGCCTTGCCGTGCCAAGTCCCGTGTGCAGGTTTTGCGAGCAGGTCCCACCACCGAGAAGCTGG
Organism: Pelodiscus sinensis; assembly: GCF_052426305.1. NCBI lineage: Eukaryota > Metazoa > Chordata > Testudines > Trionychidae > Pelodiscus > Pelodiscus sinensis. The sequence goes on from NC_143082.1 coordinate 14,108,083, forward strand.
CTCCAGCCCGGGTTGGAGCCGCGGCTGCAGCCTGGAAACCAGGCCCTTGTTTCCCCAGCAGCTCTAGGGGCTGGGACTCAAAGCCCAGAGGGGCTCCAGAGGGCCCCCCCCTTCAATTCCCCACCTCAGTCGAAACGATGGCTGCCCCCCGACCTACCAGGAGAAGCTGCGCTCCCAGCTGCTCCAGCTCTGGCACAAACCTCTCCACGGGCTGCGGGGAGCGTGCCGTGAAGGCGCAGTGCGGCAGGGCCACGTCCAGGGGCCAGTCGTCCTCCGCCGGGAGCCCGATCATGCTGCAGGGCAGGGGAAAGAACAACTGAACCCCAGCTGGGATGGGGGCCCGGCGCCGGGCGCAAGAGAACCAGGACGGGGCTGCAGGCAGGGAGCGGGTTTGGCACATCAGCAGCCGGAGCAGGGGCCCGGAGCAAGGCAGGGGGAAGGTGTGAGGGACCCTGCCCGGGACGCGAGGGACTCGCCTGCCCTGCTCACTCCCACCAGGGTTTGGCCTCAGTCCTGTGGCTCCAGGGCTTTGAGCCCTTGTTTTAAAAACCAGGCACTTTGCTCTCGCATTGCCCATGGAGGCTCAGATTCTCCTCCCGACCCCGCTGAGCTCTCAGCCTCGCAGTCCCTGTGGCGGTGAGTTCCGCAGGTTAATACTGCATAGTGGGGGGGGGGGGGGTCCAAGGACTCCACCTTATCTGTGTCCTGGCTGAGCCCAGGCTCCCTGTCCTGACCCCCCATGCCCTGCCCAGCCTCACCCTCTCCAGACGTCCTTCACCCCAGAGCCTCTCCCGGCCCAGTACCGAACCCCTGGGGAGGCCAGGGCGGACGGCAGTCTCCCCCGCAATTCACAGCCTGGCAGCAGGATACATCCCACCCCGGCTCTGCCCCTCCAGCCTCGTCTGCTAGGAACCAAGGGGCCTGTTCCACCCCCGCGAAGGGAACCCGTGTTCCTGATTCTTCCCCGGGGAAGGCCCCGTCTGTCCCGCCCGTGCAGCTCCTGCACCAAGGGGGCCTGGGCCGTCCCAGCAGCCACCTCACCCGGGCCGAGCCTGGGCAGACCAAGCAGAGGCAGCTCCCAGCCCGCTGAGGCAAACCCCCCTTGACTAATGCGTGGACCCTGCTTGGCCACCCCGGGGTGAGGTGTGTGCCGGGGGGGGGTGTCACTCAAACCAGGCGGAGGCCGGACCCAGCTTGATCTTGGCGCAGGGCCGGGGGAGCAGGGGGGCGGTTACTGAATGTCCCGGAGACTTGGTAACTGGCTGAAGGGGCAGCCCCCCAGCTCTGCCTTACACCCCCAGCAGCAGCCCCGCCCCGCCCCATCAATCAGCAGCCTCCTCCTCCTCCCCAGCCCCTTTGGCTCCTCACTTCGCGCCTCATTGAAAAGCTGCTGGACCCAGTCCCCTCCCTCCCCTGAGAAACCCTGGGCCACCCCCGCCCCGCTGCCCCAGGGAACTTCAAAACTTACTCAAAAATCTTGCCCAGCTGGTCAGCCTCGGAGCTGCCGCAGAAGAGGGGCCTGCAGGGGAGAGAGGGGGGGCTGAGCCAAGCAGCGCCGGGCCTGGGGCACGCTCCCCACCCTGAGCCCTGCCCTGGCTCTGGGGCAGAACCGGAGCAGGTTCTCCTCCACAGCTCTGCGTGGCCCCCGTCCCCACCCCGAGGTGGCTGCACGGCCACGCTCCTGCCCCCCACCCCCTGCCGGCTGGGGCCAGAGACACCCAGCCTCCCCCCCCCCCCCCCCCCCGCATTTCCCAGGCTCAAAGGCCTCCGACAATGGCAGGCGTGGGCGCGGAGGGGCCCTTGTCGGAGGCTGGGGCCCAGCCCCCCTCCCCCAGCTGGGCCTGGCCAAGGACACCAGGCGGCAGTGTCCTTATCACACAACCCCCCACCCCTGGAGAGGCCCAGCGAGGAGCCCACAAGGAGGGGAGGGCAGGGCCCCTCCCCATTTATCAGCACACAGCGGAGCTGATAAACTGAGGGGGGGGTCGGCCCTGGCTCAGCCCTAATCAATTGTCTCCCAGCTGCCTAGCCAAGCCGAAGGGGAGGAGCCAGTGGGTGGGCCGGCCAGGCCATCCCAGTCCCCAGCAGGACCACGTTAGCCCAAGGCAGCGGGGCTGAATGGGCGGAGCAGAGGTCGCCGCCTGCCCACACCAACCCCTGGCATCAAGCCCTTTGGGGGGCTCAGTTACGTGGTGCTGGGGAGAGGCCCCTTTGGGTGGGAGGTGACACAGACGCCACCCCCTGCCACCTATGCCCACCCTGTGTCTGCAGGCCCCCCCGTGTCCCCCAGCCCCGCTCTGCGCCGCCCCCCCCCCGGACCCCCCGCCACTCACTTTCGCCGGAACATCTCGGCAAAGATGCAGCCGACGCTCCACATGTCCACGGGGGTGGCGTAGGTCGACTGGAGCAGCACTTCGGGGGCGCGGTACCACAAGGTAACCACCTGCACGGCACAGGCCCGTCACGGGGGCACCCTGAGCCCCTCCCATGGGGGGCGACCAGCCAAGAGGCTCGCCGGGGGGGCAGCCCCCGAGGCCACGTCCTGTGGCTCGCCAGACAGAGCCCAGCACAGCCCTGTGCCCCGGCAGGCCTGCTGCGGTTTAGGGCCCCCTTCCTTCAGGTCTCTCCAGAGCTAGTGGGAAGCACCAAGCTCCCAGTCCCCGCTGGGCAGGAAATGCCTGTAGGCCGACTGTCCCCCTCCCCCCGCCAGCCCCACTTCCTGCCCACGGCGCAGTGTTTACCCTACGGATTCCGCGCCTCCTCCCCCCACCCCGGTTGGGTCCCAGAGCCTGGCCGGCTGCCATGCCGGGTGGGGGCTGCCGGGGCCGGCAGCTGCCTCCGCCCACCGGGCACAGGGCGGGCTGCCGCGGTGCCCACTGGGAGAAGGGACCCGCCATGCAGTGACAGGGTAACCCCCAGAGCAGACCCAGGCTGGGCTCCCCCAGCGACCCAAGAGCTGGGATATAGAAGAGGGAACCCCCAGACCTCCCAGCAGGGCAGAGGTTAGCCCCCCCCCATCTCCGGCCCCCAGAGAAGTAGGAGCTGCTAGGCCAGCCCCCCCCACGTGCACACACACACTCAGAGCCCCCAGCCAAAGGCCTCAACAGCCCAGCCCCTCTGCCCGGAATCCCAGCACACCCCGCTCCCTCCAGCACTGGAAATGGGGGGGGGCGCCGTAGGATCCCACCCCCCACAGGCGGGGCCTTGTGGAAGCTGAAGGAGGGTCTCGCTGACGGCTCCGGGAAACGCTGGTGTCTGGGCGGCTCGAGTCCCAGGGAAATCCCCCACCTTGGAGCGGAGGGGGACCCAGTGGGACAGCGAGCGCGAAGAGCCAGCCAGGCCGGCCTGGGGGCAGGGCGGGGCAGGCACGTGGCCGCATGTTTTGCGCATCGGTGCGGAAGGCCCCCCCAGCCCTCCCTGGACACTGACTCCGCCACGTCTCCCCCCTCCCCGCAGAGGCTGCTGCCCCAGGGTGAGAGGCAGAATGCCCCGCCGGGCGCACACAGGCCGGAGCTGGGGGCTCACCACGGGGGTCAGGGCCATCTGGCAGCTGTAGATCCGGGCCAGGCCGAAGTCCGCCAGCTTCACTTGCCCGCTGCTGGTCACCAGGATGTTCTCCGGCTTCAGGTCGCGATGCACGATGCAATTCGAGTGCAGGAAGTCCAGGCCGCTCAGGAACTGGCGCATCAGCTCCTGGCCACGCGGGGTGGGGTGGGGGGGGGAATAGGGTCAGATTTGGGGCCACAGAACAGGAAGGGGCCTCGGGGGGGCAGAGTCCTCCCCGGCCACTGAGGCCAACCCTGTCGTGAGAGCCCCGCTCTCTGCAACATTCCCGGGGCGGGAGCCGTGGGGCAGGCCTCAGTTTCCCTCGTACCTTTATCTTCTCCGCTGGCAAGCCAGGGGCCGGCGCCTTGTCCAGATACGTCTTCAGGTCCTGGTCCACGTGCTCGAAGACCAGGGTCACCTTGGTCTCCCGCTCCGCCCGGGCGGTCGCGCACACGTCCATCAACCTGCCGGGCGGCAGAGCAGGGCGTTGGTGGGGACCGGGGGCCCGAGTGCGGAAGGGAGGGGCCAGGCAGGGAGCTGGCGCCCCCCCTCCCAGGAACCCCAAGATCTGGCTCGACAGAGGGACAGACCAGGGCCTGTCTAGAGGGATGGAACAGGGCTCAGGCCCCTCCTGCGTCCCAAGCTCGTGATGTGGGGCCAGACTTCCTGAGCCCCCAGCACCAAAGCCCAGAACAAGGGAGCTGCAGCCGATTGTGCAGCGGCAGACGCTGCAGCCAGGTAGCCCCACGGCGTTCCAGACTCAGCGGGCTAATTCAATCAGCCCGTCCCTGGCCCCACTAATCAGCACAGGACACCAGATCCTTCCCCCCCTGCGCCCCCCGAGGGGACTCCCAGCCAGGCTGGGCAATGTCTGTAGAGCTGGGGAGGGGGCGGGCTGTCTCGTGGGGTCGCTCAGGGCTGGGCCGGCAGAACGAGCCGGCCCCACAAGCTCCTCTGCGGGGGAGCCCTCGCGCCGGAGGCAACAGAGCCCCCCTCTCCGAGGAAAAGCCGGGGGCGGGAGGGGAGCGGCTGCACTAGGCCCACTCACCATAGGAAGCCACCAGGCAGCAGGACAACGCTTAAATAGCTCCTGCCAACCCCGATGCACCCCCTGCCTCCAGGCCCCCAAAGCACGCCCTCCCCAGCACTGTGCCCTGCCCCCACCCTCTGCCCCAAGGGCCCGCTGCTGAGGCTGGATTTTTAGCACCTCCCCTAAAATGGCTCTGTTTACCGCTGAGTGTCTAGTGGGGGGGCAGGATGGAGACCCCACCCACCAGCGACCTCCCCCCCCGCACCCCCGCGTCTGGAGAGCCGGCGTCAGACCCTCGGCGAGGTGGGACTGGCTGGCAGCGAGAGGCGCATGGAGCAGGCCCAAAGGCGGGGGCCAAGGCCGGGGAGGCTCCCAGCAGCTCTGGGGCCTCCCCCGCCCCCTCCGGCGCAGGCGGGCCCCTCGGAAGGGAGGGGACTGACATCCTCTGCCAGGGGAAACCCGCCAGCCAGCCCTCGCAGGGCCCAGCCTGGCCGCTCTCCCTCCCTGGTCCCGTCGCAGCCTGGCTGGCGGGGAAGGAAGCCGCATGTTTCCCAGAGCTGGAAAAAGGAGCAACAGGGATCGGCTCCTCCAGGAAGCCAGACCCCAGAGAGCAGGCCAGGGTGCTGTCCCGTGAACGGCGTCACAAGCAGGGCCCCCCCCCGCAGAGCTGGCCCCCCCTAGGCAGAGCTGGGCTCCTACACAGCCCCCCGGATCGAAGACCACCGTCCCCGCTCCCTCCCTCCCACTCTCACCCCCAAATCCCCTCTCCCATCCTACCCACCCCGAGGGAGCTCCCCATGGGATACTGGGCCCCCTTCTCGCACAGCCCAGCGGGAAGGGGGCGCTGGGTCCCCCAAAACGAACGCCCGTCAGTGCAAGCTAAGTGGCCCATGTGACCGGTCACCCCGTGCAAATTCCTCCCCCCCCCCCCCAGGTCTCTGCTGGCTCCCCGGCGGGCAGGGCGCCCCCAGCCCCTCACCGGACGATGTTGGGGTGGTCGAAGTGCTCCAGGCGCTTGAGCAGCGCCACCTCGCGCACGGTGGACAGCGGCAGCCCGTTCTCGTTGGTCTGCACCCGCACGTTCTTGAGGGCCACGAACTTGCCGCTCTGCAGGTCCCGGGCCTTGTAGACGGTGCCGTAGGCGCCGACGCCGATTTCTGCCACCGGCTCGTACTGCGCCCGCATCTCCTTCGCCATCCTGGCACCGCGCCGGCTGCAGGGGGAAAGGGCGGCGGGTTAGGCAGGCGCCGGCGGAGGGGGAAGGGACGACCCAGGGGTCCCCCTGCACCCCACGGCCAGACCCCCCCACTCAGACACCGCAGGGGGCTCAGGATAAAGGGGGGCCCTTCCACCGCGCCCCCCAACGCTCCCCCCCCCGGCTCCCGCTCCAGCAGGCCGAGCCCGGGGGGACCCCACAAACGCCCAGCGCCCCACGACCTCCACGCCGCCCCCGGCAGCAGCGACCACGGCCCCGCCCCCCGGGGCGACCCTACAATAACAGCCCCCCCCACCTGGCCACGCGGGCGCAGGTCCAGCCCCGCCGGGCGGGGGGGGGGGCTCGGGGAGCAAAGGGCCCCCCCACCACGTGCCGAGGGGGAGGGGACGAGGCGGGGCGGCCCCGGGGATCCCAGGGGAGACCCCCCCCGCGTGCACTGGGGGGGTTCGGGGGGGTCTCGGGGGCGGGGCTCGGGGCGGGGGAGCTGTGGGGGGGGGGGGCCGCGCGGACTCACCCCGAGGCGGCAGCGCAGCGTCGGGGCCGGGGCCGCGGGTGTCGGCGGCGGGGCCCGGGCGGGGGCGGGGCCGGAGGACCGGAACCAGCGAGACGGGCCGGCCGGAAGGGCCCTGGGGAAGCCCCCCCCCGGCCCCTCCCCCTCGCTCCCGGGGGGGGGAGAGTCCTGGCTGGGGGGGGTCCCCTGGCTGGGGGGGAGGGTCCCTAACTGGGGGGTGCCCCTAGAGGGGGGGGTCCCTTGGCTGGGGGGTCCCCTGGCTCGGGGGGGGTGGAGGCTGAGCCCCCCCCCTGCTGGGCCCGGGTAACGGCCCTACTACTGCTGCCAGCTGGGCTCTGTCCATCAAGGGGCCACCCCCCCCCGCGCAGCCCCCTCCCTGGGGCCTGGGGGGGGCAGGGTCCGACTCGCCCGTGGGGCCTGAGCTCGGTCTGAAGGGGCCCAGCCTGCCCCCCCCCCCAGGCCTGCTGTGGGCAGCTCGGAGGTGCTTCCGCCCCCCCATCTCACTGGTCCCCAAGGCAGCAGCAAAACCCTCCTGGGGACCGGCCTGTCTGGTGTAACCTCCCCCTCCCCCTCCCCGGGCTTGAACCCTGACCCCTCGGCTCGGGGACACGGACCGCCGCATTGCCGGCAGCAATAGTGAACTGTTATCCTCTGGGGGCGCCCGCCGCCTGGAAGAGAGGACAGATTGCCGTAGCCCCTGGGAATCCCAGTCATGGATCTCCACTGGGCTGGACACACACGCGCGGGCTACGCCCGGTGCCAGCCTCTGGCATCGCAAGCAGGCGTCGCTCGGCCCTGCTGCCTTGGGGCGGGAGGGGGGCAGACTTTGCTTCCTTCTCTCAGCCTCTTGGGAGCCACAAATTCCTTTGCCACCTGGACCCGTCGCTGCCTGGTCGTCTTTCCTTCTGGGCCATCCCGGCTCCGGGATTCAGTCAGCAGATCTCCTGTGCTACTTCACTTAACATAAGAACAGCCAGCCTGGGTCAGACCAAAGGTCCCTCTAGCCCAGTATCCTGTCTGCCCACATTGGCCAATACCAGGTGCCCCAGAGGGAGGTAACACAACAGGTAATCCTCACGTGATCCTTCCCCTGCCATCCATTTCCAGACACAGAGGCTAGGGACACCATTCCTACCCAGCCTGGCTAATAGCCACTGATGGACCCAATCTCCATCAATCTATCTAGCTCCTTTCTGAACCCTGTTAAAGTCCTGGCCTTCACATCCTCTGGCAAGGAGTTCCGCAGGTTGATTGTGCGCAGAGTGAAAAAAACCTTCCTTTTGTTTGTTTTAAACCTGCTCCCTATTCATTTCATTGGGTGATCCCTAGTTCTTACATTGTGGGAATAGGTAAATAACTTTTCCTTCTTCACTTTTTCCACATCAGTCATGTTTTTATAGATCTCTATCCTATCCCCCCGTAGTGTCCTCTTTTCTAAGCTGAAAAGGCCCAGTCTTTTTAATCTCTTCATACGACGCCTGTTCCAAACCCCTCCTCATGTTTGTTGTCCTTTTCTGAACCTTTTCCAATACTAATATATCTTTTTTGAGATAGAATCGTAGAATACTAGGACTGGAAGGGTAGTGCTAGAGATGCAGCCCTGTTAGTCTGGTCTTGCTGAAACAAAAGACAGGACTATGCAGCCCTTTAAAGACTAACAAGATGGTTTATTAGGTGACGAGCTTTCATGGGCCAGACCCACTTCCTCAGATCAAATTGTGGAAGAAAATTGGCACGACCATATATACCAAAGGGGTACAATTGAAAAAAAGTGATCACATATAAAATTGACGAATCAGATTTAAGAACAGAGGAGAGATGAGGGGGGAAGGTTAGTGTCTGTGAGGTAATGACATTAGGGGTGATAATTGGGGAAGCAATCTTAAGAAAGCTGTCTTAACACAGATGCTAATTATCTCACCCATTACAAAGATAGCTTCCCCAGTTATCACCCCTAATGTCATTACCTCACAGACACTAACCTTCCCCCATCACCTCTCCTCTGTTCTTAAACCTGATTTGTCGTTTTTCTATGTGTTCACTTTTTTTTTTGATTGTATCACTTTGGTCATGCCAATTTTCTTCCACAATTTGATCTGAGGAAGTGGGTCTGGCCCATGAAAGCTCATCACCTAATAAACCATCTTGTTAGTCTTTAAAGTGCTACATAGTCCTGTCTTTTGTTTCAGCTAGGACGGGAAGGGACCTCAAGAGGTCATCGAGTCCAGTCCCCTGCCCCCATGGCAGGACCAAATACTGTCTAGACCATCCCTGATAGACATTTATCTAACCTCCTCTTAACTATCTCCAGAGATGGGGATTCCACAACCTCCCTGGGCAATTTATTCCAGTGTTTGACCACCCTGACAGTTAGGAACTTTTTCCTAATGTCCAACCTAAACCTCCCTTGCTGCAGTTTAAGCCCATTGCTTCTTGTTCTATCCTCAGAGGCCAAGATGAACAATGTTTCTCTCTCCTCCTTGTGACACCCTTTTAGATACCTGAAAACGGCTCTCGTGTCCCCCCTCGGTCTTCTCTTTTCTAAACTAACCAAACCCAATTCTTTCAGCCTTCCTTCATACGTCATGTTCTCTAGACCTTTAATCATTCTTGTTGCTCTTCTCTGGACCCTCTCCAATTTCTCCACATCCTTCTTGAAATGCGGTGCCCAGAACTGGACACAATCCTCCCACTGAGGCCGAACCAGCACAGAGCAGAGCGGAAGAATGACTTCTCGGGTCTTGCTCACAACACACCTGTTCATGAGGCAACCACATCCGTACACAGGATTCAAGGGGTGGGCATCCCACGGTTATTGCTGCTGCATGTCCTGCCGGCCTCCCCCTACACCCCAGCTCCAGAGAGAGGGGCCATTGGTGTGTCCCAGTCTTGGTGCATGCCTCGGTCTTGCCCTGTCTAGGAGAACCCCTGGAAGCTGCTCCTCCATGTTTCCATTCCCAGTCCCCGGGATTCTGTCGCTTTCTCCTACCGTCTGCTGCAGCGGCGCCCGAGCAGTGCTACCCTGTGTGACGTAGTGAGGGAACCTGGCTGGTTTCTATGCTGCTGGCTCTGGGGTAACCCCCACTGGCTGCCGCGGGTACCACGACCCAGCAAAACAGGATGAGTCACTATGCAAACCAATGGCCAGACACCCCCCATGGAGAGGGACAAAGGAAGGTGGATGCTGCCCTGGCTGGGGGCAGGGCTGGAAGAGGGTTAGTGAGTTGCTGGCTGGGAGCATGGAGGAGACAGCCTAGGGAAAGGGGCTGGAGTTTAGGGGCCCAGTCTCCCCCATCTCAAGGGGGCCTGAGGCATCCTAGCCCAGCTCTGTGACCATGCTGTGCTGTATCCTGGAGAGGCAATAAACTTCCTCTATTCCACCGGCTGGTGCAGTCTGTTTGTGCCATTTCGGGGTGCAGGAGATGGGGGACCCCCAACGCGCCGTCACACCCTGCGCCTACCAAAGGCTTCTAGCCACCCAGGTCTGCCAAGAAGGAAGGGCTTGGCTCAGCCTGGGGGGCTGCAGCGCACAGGTGAGGCTGGGACTCCGCCTTGGCAGCTCCTGCTAGGTTGCTTTCTTCTCCCTCTGGCTTCCGCCACCGCCTGCCAGTTTGCCAGCAGCCCGCACCCTGGCAAGAGCAGGGCTCCTTCGGCTGCTGGTGCCAAGGTGTTAACCCCGCCCTGCCATGCTTCCTGGGGGGTGGAGCCCGAGAGAGTGCTGCTGCAGCTTTTGTCAGAGAGTCAAACACCAGCGGCCTGCGCAGTCCCTCTCCCATCAGGAGATGGGTTTGCAGTAACGTTCTTTGTAAGCTGAGCGCTTGGGTGGCCACCCCGGAGAGATTCCAGTGCTGCCCAGCTGTCTAGCAGAGCACCTGCAGCTGGCAGCCTGTGTTTATACAGGTGGTGCACATCTCTGCATGCCTTGGTGCATGGTACAAAATTTATTCTGCACATGGACGGACAGAATTAGAGGGAACCTCAGTTTCCAGTGGTGTTTGCATCCCTCCCGCCTGGCACCCCCATGTGCAACAAGGCCCCCAGCGAGTGACGCAAACGGCAGCCCCACAAGCCTCCTGGAGTCCTCACGCTGGAACCGTGGCTGGGGTGGCTCTTGGGCACCGTGTCCGGCCTGGAGCAACGCAGAATGTTCCTTGAGGGACTGGACCTGCTCCCTTGGCCCAGAGCTTGGGCATTCAGCCCAGCAGTGCACCCCTGCCTGGCCAGGAGGCTGACACAGTGAGCGCCCGGGGACCTGATGTCACGTTGCTGAATTGGAGGGAAGCAGCCAAATCGCTGCTGCACCCCTAGGTGGGGGTGTTGGCCCCAGAAATTGGTGTGGGGGGAGCCATGTGGGGTGTTGAATGGGAGATTGTTGTTTGTTGATCTTATGTACGCTATTTATGTGAGTGTATAATGTCTATGTGTGTAGGTAGGAATCTGTAATCTGTGTGGAAGCTGAATATTTCTGTGAATGTGGTTAAGCATGGCTATGGACAGGCTGAGTAGCAAAGCCCTGTGGAACAATGGCTCTCAATAGGCTATGGACACACCCAAAGAATGGGATTTGTCACCTGAGGGCAGCCAGCAGGAAACATAGAGATTGGCCTCTGACCAGGTGACTTGCTGCATACAAGAAGAGGCCAGGAAGGAGTATAAAGAGGCCATGTGGTCGATGCCATTTTGTTCTCAGCTCAGCACTTCATCCCAGAGGCAGCACTGCAGGGATTGAAGAGCCCGGAAGACCTGTGAACCCATCCTGATCGTAGGATGTGCAATAAGAACTTTTAAACCAGCAGCTGCAACACCTCTGCTAGAGCCTGCATCGAGGACTGGGAGATTCGGTGCATGTAACGTACTGTACTTTACTAACCTTACTCTCATGCTTTTCTTTCTTGTAATAATAAACCTTTAGATATAGATTCTAAAGGATTGGCCCAGCGTGATTTGTGGGTAAGGTCCAGAGGGTAAATTGACCAGGGATCTGTGGCTGGTTTCTTGGAACCGGACAGAACTTGTTCGGGGTAGGTGGGATTGGGTGCTAGGACCCCCCACCTGTGTATAGGCCCGGGGCCATCTGGGGCACGGATATTGCTGGGGTGTCGGAGGGGTTTTGCTCGTGAGGCTTCAGGCAGGCTGCTGAAGCGCTCTGTGAGACTGGTTTGTGGCCTGTTTGGAGAGGTCGCCAGTCAGGGGGACTGTAAAGAGCCCCGGATTTGAGCAATCCGCCCTGAGCGGACGCCCTAAGCTGTGCCCAGACACGGCCCGGTCCGTCACACCTGACTCTCGGGTCGTTAAGCTGTAGAATTAATTGAAGCCACTTAAATCCGCTCAAGACATCATTGCTCCTTTCACCTGGGAAGCTGCCTGCTGCTAGAATTCCTGTTTTTATTTAGAGCCGGCCACATGGGCCCAGAGAGATCAAAGGGGGGGGGGATGCCCCCCTATAGGACAGTCTGGCGCCACCTGGTGGTGAAATGGCCTCTGTCTCAAGAGCCAGGCCTGTGGGGTAGTTTGAATGGGGCTCTTGCCCATTCTAGGTCCTTACAAAGGGAAAGCCCCCTGCCCAAGGCAGCCGTCCCAGGCAGGGACCTGGGCTCCCCCTGGCGGCCAAGTACCCGGCGCACCCCATGCAGCCTTGGACTCGCCGCAGAAAACAGACCCTTTGTCCCTTTCGCCCGCAGCCTGATTCTAGCCCCGCGTCCCGGCGGGGAGGGGTCCCCGTTTCCCAAGGTGTCCCCCGGCTATTGCCCAAGGAATGGTCCCCGTCTCCTTGTAACTAAAAAGGGGGGCGGTTTGAGTTCTCGTGCCGGTGCAAAGGCGAGAGAGGGCGGATGGGTGGGTGGGGCCTGGCCATCAGTCCCTGCCCACGGCCTCCCCTGCTTTTCCAGCACTGGGCTTGCCACACCCAGCTCTGGTGATGCGCCCCAGGCCTGATCTGCCCCATTGATACCAGACCCGGGCTCCCCGTACGCTGCTTGGCCGATGCCCCAATATTCTAGGCTGGGTCGTGGCCCCTCACCCTGCTAGCCCAGTGGTTCCCAAACTTTTCGACATCACGCCCCCTTTTTGATTTTTGAGAAACCCTCCCGCCCCCCTCCCACCCCCAGCAGCAAAATTTGTTGGGCAAAAAAAAAAAAAAAAAGGAACTGACCAGGGGCAAAAACAAAAATAGCAGCAAAACTTTTGGAGGGGGGGGTTGATGGAGGAGAGGCTGGGTCACCTTGTGCACCCCTGGAATTTCTTCACCCCCCCAGGGGGCACGTCCCCAGTTGGGGAACCCATATGCTAGACCAGTGGCCCCCAATGCGGTGCCCGCGGGTGCCATGGCGCCCGCCAGGGTGTTTATGTGCGCCCGCTGAGTGCCAGGGCCAGCCCAAGCCATTCTTGCGCACCGGGCACACGGCGCATACGCGGCCCCACCCCTGGGCACCCGGCAGCCCCAAAAGGTTGGGGATCACTGCGCTAGGCCCTCTGCTCCTGCAGATGCTGGCCATGGAAGGGAAGAGCAGGAAGCCGTCACGTTACTGGATTTTGAGGGGAGCAGCCAGATCACTGATGCACCCGTAGGTGGGGGTGTTGGCCCCAAAAATGGTATAAAAGGGGGGCCATGTGAGGTGTTGAATAGCTCACTGTCTGCTAATCCTGTGTACGCTAGTCATGTGATTGTATAATGTCTGTGTGTGTAGGTAGGAATCTGGAATCTGTGTAGATACTAAATATTTCTCTGCATGTGGTTGAGCATTGGGCAGAGCCCGGCCTATGGACATGCTAATCAGCGAGGCCCTGTGGGACAATGGCACTCAATGGGCCAAGGACACACCTAAAGAATGAGGGTGACTCATACCTAAGGGCTACCAGCAGGGAACACAGGAATAAGCCGTGGGCCAGGTGACCTGCTGTAGCCAAGAAGAGACCAGGAAGGAGGGATAAATAGGCCATGTGGTGGACTCCATCTTGGTCTTCAGCTCAGCACTTCATCCCAGAAGCAGCAGTGCAGGGATCGAAGAGCCGGAAAGACCTGTGGACCCATCCTGATCCTAGGATGCGCAACAAGGACTTTTAAACCAGCAGCTGTAACATCTCTGCTAGAGCCTGCATCGAGAACTGGGAGATTCGGTGCATGTAACGTACTATCCTTTAACAACCTTACTCTCATGCTTTTCTTTCTTGTAATAATAAACCTTTAGATGTTAGATGCTAAAGGATTGGCCCAACGTGATTTGTGGGTAAGGTCCAGAGGGTAAATTGACCAGGGATCTGTGGCTGGTTTCTTGGGACCGGACAGAACTTGTTCAGGGTAGGAGGGATTGGGTGCTAGGACCCCCCATCTGTGTATGAGGCCCGGGGCCATCTGGGGCACGGATATTGCTGGGGTGTCGGAGGGGTTTTGTTCGGGAGGCTTCAGGCAGGCAGCTGAAGTGCTCTATGGGACTGATTTGTGGCCGGTTTGGAGAGGTCACCAGTCTGGGGGCTGTAAGGAGCCCTGGATTTGAGCAATTCGCCCTGAGCAGACGCCCTCAGCTGTGCCCAGACACGGTCCGGTCCGTCACAGCCCGGCAGCTCCAAAAGGTTGGGGACCACTGCACTAGGCCCTCTGCTCCTGCAGATGCTGGTCATGGAAGGGAAGGCGGGAAGCCGGACCCGGCGCTCTGCATTGCCTCTCTGGGCCCGAGGTGGCATCACGCCCGGTTGTTCCAAGGAATCCGGCAGGCTCGTGGCTTGTTCCCACGGCTCCGTCCGTGCTGCCGCCTACGCTGGCGAAACTTGTGTCACTCGGAGGGAGAATATTCCGCCCCTGAGTGGCCGGAGTTACGCCCCCAAAGCGCGGGTGCCCAGCTCTCTCTCAGGCCACGTGCACACTGTGTGTTTTTGGCGGAAGAGGCAATGCAAATAGAGCGCTCATTTGCATCTCGCACATGCTCGTTTGCATATCGTCTTCCAGTCCTTTCTGCGGAAGAGGTTTTGGCGCTAAAAATCCCGGTGTGAATTGGGCCATTTGTTGGGAAAAAACCCTTTTGCGCAAGCAGGAGAACTGCTAGGCATTTCAGGCAGGGCTGTCTTTACCCAGACACAGAATACGCCGTGGCGTAGGGCGCCCGAAAATTTGGGGCATCCCTGGGCCTGAGGCTACACCTAGACTGCAGGCTTCTTGCACAAGAAGGCTGTGTCTACACTGGCCACTTATTCCAAAAAATCAGCCGCTTTTCCGGAATAACTTGCCAGCTGTCTACACTGGCCCCTTGAATTTCCGGAAAAGCACTGACGATCTAATGTAAAATCATCAGGGCTTTTCCGGAAAAACTATGCTGCTCCCGTTCAGGCAAAAGTCCTTTTCCAGAAAACTGTTCCGGAAAAGGGCCAGTGTAGACAGCCCAGATTTCTTTTCCGCAAAAAAGCCCCGATCGCGAAAATGGCGATCGGGGCTTTTTTGCAGAAAAGCGCGTCTACATTGGCACGGACGCTTTTCTGCAAAAAGTGCTTTTCCGGAAAAGCATCCTGCCAATCTAGACGCGCTTTTTCTGAAAATGCCATCGGGCACAGGGGCAGCAGGTTAATAGTCCTGCCTGGGGCCCCAGAACCCCTAAGGATGGGCCTGGCTTGGAGGGGGAACCCCCGTGGCCCTCCTGACGAGCCTGGGATGGCTGCTGTGCTGGGGCAGGATTCCCAGAGCCCCCTGCAGCAGGCGCCGGGCTCTCGCCGGGTCTGCCTTACCGGGTGGGTTCGGCCCAGGGAGGGATTCTAAACCCAGGGGGCTGCCAGCTCTGCGGGAGCTGGGACCGTCACCGACCCTTTAGGCCCCTCTTTGCTCTTAATGCCAATCAAGCGGGTTTCCCCTCCCCCTCCCTGCTGCCCCCCCTGCCTGTTCCCCATTGGGCGGGGTGGGGGGCAGTAGCCGGCCCATCTCTGCAAGCTCAGCAGCTGATGCCTCTTGCATTTCATGGTGCACCGGGGCCCCCTAGTGGGCACCTCGGCCCATCGCTGCTGTCAGAGCGGGGGGTGGGGGGGCTGGCAGCTCCCTTCAGGGGAGCTCTGCAGGAGAGCTGGGGCCGGCAGCGGGCGGGGTCCAGGGAGAAGTTGGCTCGGGGCCGGCCTTAGGGAACATGGTGCCCCTGCGGGCCCAGCACCAGCCATTTCCCCGGCGCTCAGGGGCTCCCCAACCCTTGCCGTCCTCCTGTGCCCCCTTTGCTGCTGATCCCGGCATGGTGCCCCCTTTGCCCCAACCGCTGCACAGTGCCCCCTACGTGCCAACCCTGCTCTTTCCTCCCACCTGTGCACCCCCCCAGCACACTGACCTCCACCCCCTTTGCCCGGCAGCATGCATGCCAGGTTGCCCCATATCCTCTGGCTACGGCACCCAGGACATGGACTCAGTTTCCCCGGCCCTTCTGGCTGCCCACCCATGGCAGGGAGCTGGCGGAGGCGTCCAGGGCTCCACACGGCCAGACGGGTCCTGGGGAGCAGGCCATGCTGCAGATGGCCAAGAGGGATCAGTGTGGTTTCCCCCCCCCCCCACACACACACACACAGCTCTGCAGTCCCTGGGAAGAAACAGGGGAGGAGACAGCCCAGCCATCAGCCCTCCGGCCAAGAGGAGGGAGCTGTCTGCCAGCTGCTTTGTGTGGCTTCAGGGCCCATGCTCGGTGAGGGGCTGAGGCTGACGCCCGCCCTGGGCCTGCGCTGTGCTGGAAGCCAGACAGGATGGTGGGAAACAAAAAGTGTCAGAGAACAAGTGGCCACCTGCAGGAAAGAGGCCGATGAGGAGGAAACAGACTCAGACAACCTGCCCTGGCTGCCCAGAGTCGGAGGCTCCCAATCTTCCCTCCCACCCGCCTGCCCGGGGGCGCGAAAGCCGCCGTGTACCCGGCGAGGGGCTGGGCGGGGCCTCTCGGCCGTGGAACCAACACAAGCAGGTGACGTTCACCCCGGGCAGCACCCGGCCTGGGGAAGGGCCAGTCGGGCTCCCGCCGCCCACGGAATTTCTGTGCTTGGCGCTTAGCTCTGGCGTGACCCGGCCTCACTCGGCGCAAGCTGGAATCTCACCCTCGTTGGGTCCAGGGCCCGTTTTACGGGCTGGCGTGACCCACTCGCGAGGCTGGGAGTGGAGGCCCTGGGCTGGTTTCAGGCGGACCCTGCCCCTCTCAGCCTCCCGACCAAATTTCTGTGGAGTTGGGACCTGGCTCGGGGGTTGCAGGGCCGGTCGCTCCAGTCTGGCTCCTGCTGTCATGATGGCTGGGCCCCAGAGGCTGCCTTGTGGGGCAACCCAGCCAGGCCCGTGGGGCAGGCGCTGCCATGCGACCCTCCGAAACATTCTGGCGAGGCACTTTGGGTGCTGAGCACGGATTGAGACCCCTGGGCCGCACACCGCTGCCTCTAGCCTTGGTCCGGCTCCGCACGGGGGTGAACGTGGACCCGTGCAAAGGTCCGACACTAGCTTTGGGAGCTGCCAGGCCCTCTCCCGGCTCAGCTGCCATGCACACGCCCTAGCCTGGCGTGTTTTCTCCCCGCATCGCTGATTTTTTGATCCCTTTGGCATGTTCCCATTTGCAGGATCAAAATGCTGGGAGCTGGGAGCTAGGAGCAGACTCCCCCCCCAGCCGGGTGCCCCCGGGGGAATACACCCCCTTGCCGGAAACATCCCGACTGACAGCGTCACAGGAGACCAAGGCGAGCAGTGGGGGAGTGGCCGGAAGGCATTCCTTAACGGGGCAGGCGATGCTCTCACCTCCTGTGCCGAAGCAGGGATTGTATTCACCTTGTTCTGTAGCGTGGGAGTTCTGCTGTCCGGTAGTAACCCTGTGTGTGCGCCTCAGTTTCCCTGGGCACTGCACCAATACCTAACTGGTGATGGGAATTTAGGTGCATAGTGGCTGCAAAGGTGCATAGTGGCTGAGGCCTGGGATGGGGGGTGGGACCAGGTGTCCTTTTGCCCTGGAAGCAGGACAAAAGCTGCAGGAGGGGCCTGGTGGGGGACAGGGCTGAGAACGGGTTGCTGGGAGTAAGTCAGTCTCCTCTGGCATGGGGTGCAGCCAGGGTCCTAGCTCTGAGCCCCTCTGGGCCTCCCTCTCCCCAGGACAGATTGCGCTGACGGCTTCTGGTTCCTGTGCTGACAAGTCTGTTCTACGCGGTATCCCTGGGGACTAATGAATCCTCTGGCTGACAGTTGTGTCTGACTGCAGAGGGTGGTGCAGGGCCTGGTAACTCTCTCACCTCGGCGATATTGGTGGCAGCGGTAGGATACTCCTCGCGGGGCCGCAATCAGAGGGAAGTGTTCCCTTCCCGTGACCTTTCTCGCTGGTCTGGCTTGTGCATGTCACCAAGCCCGCGACAGGCACACCCCGGGGCTACCCGCGGTGATGGCTCTTCTAGCCCCACCGGCTCCTCCAGGCATTCTGTGCCAGGAGCGCCCAAGGGTGCCGTCCTGCGGCTGGTGTGTGCAGAATCGGGATGTGAAAGGTTAAGCGGGTACCAGGTGTGACGTAGTTGGGGGGCTGTCTACTCTAGTGGCTCTCGGTCCACGCTGGTGGGGCAGTCACTAGTTGCTGTGTGGGCTGTGGGTGACCCCTACTGGCCCCTGTCTGTAAGCACGGTTCTCACCTGACGGGGGAAGGGGTTTAAACAAAGGAAGGGGTGTGGCTACTTGGGGGAGGTGTGTTCAGTGGTCGGGGGAAGGGGCAGTCTTGGCTGGGCAATCATGAAGAGAAGAGACCAAGCTGAGTCCTGGGGGTCCAGGGGCCTGTGGACCCCTACCCCAAGGGGTCTGAGGCTGCCTGCCCCCTTACTTGGATGCCCACATCGAACCCGGGCTGCGCTGTGCCTCGGAGAAGCAATAAGTCCTCTCTCTTCTACCGGCTGGTGGAGTCCCATCTTGCTGCAGACAGGGGTGCAGGGTTGGGGGATCCCTGACGTGCCGTCATACCAGGTTAACCACTATCACCCCACGGGGCTAATGTGTACCCATTCTGGTTAACCGGTAATCCATGGGGGCTGGAGCTCTCGTCCAGAGCAGGCCCTATGTGCGGCAGCCCCGGGCACCCCACAGGCAGGAGCTAATCCAGCATCCAGAGCACCCTCTGTCCAGGGGGAGCCCAGATCCACCGTGGACAGGGGCTGCTCCGGCGGAGGCTGGGAGCCAGGAGCCGGCAGCAGCCAGGCGGATGCTCCCCTCCTGGAGGTGATTAACCGGGATTTTACGTCCCTATTACAGAGCTCGGGCAAGTCAGGGGGGAGCTAGATCATCCGCAGGGCTGCCCAGCTCCCGACTGGGGGCATGACCAGGTTTGTTAGGGGAACCCAGCTGGCCTCAATCCCAGCGCTCAGCCCTGTTCAGAATCCAGCCTGCCCCATCCAGGACCCTGGCTGTTCTGAGCGCCTTTACGCCGGTTGCTCCCCCCACTAGGCCGCCCTACCTGCCTGCTGCTCCCTTCATCCTGCCTCGCTGCCTGCCCCTTCCTAGCTGGGGCCGGGGACCGTCCTCGCTGCACAGCGCCCGGCCCGTCGGGGCCCTGCCGCAACCCAGCCCGATATGGCGAGTGGGGCATCGCCTGGGGGCAGGAGGCCACCGCTGGGCCGCGGGGCGAGCGCCCGAGCGTTGCCCCGAAGAGGCGGGCGGGGCGGGAGGAGACAGATGCGCCAAGAGCCGGCGGATCGGCCGCCCGAGTTTCAGCACCACGGACAGGGCCCGGCAGGCGGGAGCGGAGCGAAAAAGCCTGGGGGGGGGGGGGGGGGCGGGGGGGAGGGGGGCTGCTCTTGCTGGCTTGACTCCCGCGGGCCGGGGCGCTTCCAACGCGGGACCAGCCGTGGGCTGAGTCTGGACAAACGTCCACCCGTGTCACGCGTGGGCCGAGCGCGGGGCTCAGCGGCAGACAGCGCCTGCCCCATTGCTCCACGCACGCGGGGAAGGGGGGGGGCTGCAGACGAACACCTGCCAAAACACCTTTCTTCCTGTCGGCCAGGGGCGCCTTGGGACCCCGGGGGGGCGGTTAAGCCGTGGGACCACAGCCCCTGCCCCAGACATGGGGTGACAGGTGCCTGCAGGAGAGGGGGTGCAGGGAGGGCCCCAGACATGGGGTGATGGGTGCCTGTAGGGGAGGGGGTGCAGGGAGGGCCCCAGACATGGGGTGATGGGTGCAGGGGAGGGGGTGCAGGGAGGGCCCCAGACATGAGGTGACAGGTGCAGGGGAGGGGGTGCAGGGAGGGCCCCAGACATGGGGTGATGGGTGCAGGGGAGGGGGTGCAGGGAGGGCCCCAGACATGAGGTGACAGGTGCAGGGGAGGGGGTGCAGGGAGGGCCCCAGACATGGGGTGACGGGTGCAGGGGAGGGGGTGCAGGGAGGGCCCCAGACATGAGGTGACGGGTGCAGGGGAGGGGGTGCAGGGAGGGCCCCAGACATGGGGTGATGGGTGCAGGGGAGGGGGTGCAGGGAGGGCCCCAGACATGGGGTGACGGGTGCAGGGGAGGGGTGTGGGAAGGGCCCCAGACACGGGGTGACAGGTGCAGGGAGGGGGTGCAGGGAGGGCCCCCCAGAGAGGCAGGGGGTAAGCCGGATCTCCTCATTTAGCAATTAAAAGGGGCATCGGGAGCACGGGTCATCTCTTGTGTGTCACTACGGGTCACCGGTGCCCACACAGCTAATTACAAACCAGTGGGCTGGCCTGTTGGCTTATTTAATTAACACTAACAATTATGATCAATTATTGGAGACTTTTAAGAGCAGGTGAGACAAGTTCCTGGCAGGGATGATCTAGGTGCTGGGCTGTGCGGGGAGGGAGGGGGGGCAGGGGACTGGACTTGATGACCTCTCAGGGTCCCTTCTGTTCTAGCACCCTAGGATTCTAAGGGGGGGGGGGTTCTAATGAAGGCCTGGGTTTCCCTCTAGCCCCGGGAAGGGGAAAAGAACAAGTGGACCCCCTGAGAGAGTCACAAAATACTAGAATGGGAAGGGACCTTGAGAAATCATCAAATCGAGTCCCCTGCCCTCAGGGAAGGGCCAAGCACCATCTAGACCATCCCTGACAGGCATCTGTGCAACCTGCTCTTCAGTATCTCCGGAGATGGAGAGTCCACAACCTCCCTGGGCAATTTATTCCAGTGTGTAACCAGCCTGACAGTGCCTAATGTCCAACCTAAACCCCCCTTGCTGCAGTTTAAGCCCATTGCTTCTTGTTCCATCCTCAGAGGCCAAGGAGAACAGTTGTTCTCCCTCCTCCTTGTGACACCCTTTTAGATACTTGAAAGCGACTCTCATGTCCCCCCTCAGTCTTCCGATTTTTTACAGACTAAACAAGCCCAGTTCTTTCAGCCTCCCCTCACAGCTCATGGTCTCTAGACCCTCAAGCATTTTCATTGCTCTTCTCTGGACCTTCTCCAATTGCTCCACATCTTTCTTGAAATGCAGTGCCCAGAACCAGACACAAGACTCCAGCTGAGCCCAGCAAGCACAGAGGGGAGCAGCAGAATGACTTCTTGTGTCTTACTCACCACTCGCCTGAGAGACGAGGGTAGAGACGGCAGGGCTCCCAGTCAGGGCAGAAGCTCTGTGAGAACGTTGGACTTAGTCTCTTGGACTTTGTTAGCCCAGGAAGGGAGGGCCTAGAGCGGCCAGTTGGCAGGGCGGGTGCACATACGCTGCCCGGCCACAAGGGGGCGCTCCAGCAGCAAGGCCACAAAAGCGAGACTAAAATAGGCCAATTTGGACAGAACCTCAGGGTAGGTTTGTCAAACTGGCCCTGCCCATTGGCCCATCCAACTGGCCAATCCCCTGAGGGATGCAATCTCTGGGCCCGTGAAGATGGGCGCGAGACTCCTTTGTGATCCAAGTCCTGAGGTAAATGGATTTCAGTCACCCATCCAACACCCACCCACCCACCCATCTACCCTCCACCCATCTATCCACCCACCCTTCCTTCCATCCAACACCCACCCACCCATCCATCCATCTACCTTCCACCCATCCCTCCCTCCCTCCCTCCCACCCACCCACCCATCCATCCCTCCACCCATCTATCCACCCACCCTTCCTTCCATCCAACACCCACCCACCCATCCATCCATCTACCTTCCACCCATCCCTCCCTCCCTCCCTCCACCCACCCATCCATCCATCTACCCTCCACCCACCCATCCACCCATCCATCCCTCCACCCATCTATCCACCCACCCTTCCTTCCATCTACCCTCCACCCATCCCTCCCTCCACCCACCCACACATCCACCCATCTACCCTCCACCCATCCCTCCCTCCACCCACCCACACATCCACCCATCTACCCTCCACCCATCCCTCCCTCCACCCACCCATCCATCCATCTACCCTCCACCCATCCCTCCCTCCACCCACCCATCCATCCATCTACCCTCCACCCATCCCTCCCTCCACCCACCCACACATCCACCCATCTACCCTCCACCCATCCCTCCACCCACCCATCCATCCATCTACCCTCCACCCATCCCTCCCTCCACCCACCCACACATCCATCCATCTACCCTCCACCCATCCTTCCCTCCACCCACCCATCCATCCATCCATCTACTCTCCACCCATCCCTCCCCCCACCCACCCATCCATCTACCCTCCACCCATCCCTCCCTCCACCCACCCATCCATCCATCCATCCATCCATCCCTCCACCCACCCTTCCTTCCATCCCTCCCTCCCTCCACCCACCCACTCCTCTGTTCCTCTCTCCCTCCATCCATCCATCCACCCACCCTTCCCTCCATCCATCCACCCTCCCACGCACCCACCCTTTTTTCCATCCACCCACCCACCCACCCCTCCCTCTCTCCCTCCATCCCTCTCTCCCTCCATCCATTCTTTCTTTCTTTCTTTCTTTCTTTCTTTCTTTCTTTCTTTCTTTCTTTCTTTCTTTCTTTCTTTCTTTCGGAGCAAATTAAGGTCAAAGCCATTAATCATTTCTAGAAAGGAAGGAAATTATCCCAACTGTCTTATCAAAACGCATGGAAACAATATTGGCTGGGCCCACAACCAAGTAAGAACATGTGACCCTGTGGATATTATCCAGCGATAATAAGTGGGAATTGAGAAATTAATGGCCTGTAAATATAACAGTGTTTTCACTGGCCACTTTGGGCTAACAGTGCCTCCGACGGAGTCATTTGGCCCGAGGGACTCAAAGAGATGAGTTATATATGACTGGATATGGGGAGGGCTGTTTCTTGGCTGTATCTGTACAAATCCAGAGACAAGTCCTTTGATGTACTGGGCAGCATTTTTGGGCTCCCAGCCATAGGTTCGTTGGAGAAATCAAATGTGGTTTTCCCTGGTAAATGAGCAAAGTGGCTTCCTATGCAAATTCTGCCCTCTGAGACCTTCCTGCTACAGGACAGAATGTAAATTCCAAGTGTCAAGGGACTCGAATGACAAATAACCGGGTTTGATGGAAGGGCAGTCTGGGATCGTGTCAATTTCAACACGTTTTGCGGGATTCCTTAATGCCTGGGGGTCAGAGTGACACACGACAATGCAACACAACACAGTCCCACTCAGTGCAGCTCCAGATAACACAAGGCAGCGCGGCACAATGCCATGCCAGTCCCACGAAGCACCATGCAATGCAATGTGGCATGACAAAGAAACACAACATCCTAGAGCCACACAGCACCACACCACATGGCACAATTCAGCACAGCACACGACCAATGGGCCCTCTAATTTTTCCCATCTGCGTGCGGAATACATTTTTGTATGTGCATGGAAGCAAGGGCAGGTGTGCACCACCAGTAGAAACACATGCTGCCCGCTGTGGGTGGCTGTGGGCCCTCTGCCAATCAGCTGGGCAGCATCTGAATCTGTCCTGGGTGGCCACCGCAGCGCACGCTTACAGGGAATGCTGCACACAACCACCGCGTGGTGTGGGCTTGCATGGCAGTGAGTGGCGCTGTTTTATTGCATTATGCTGGGTTGTGTTGCGTTGCGTTGCACTGTGATGTACAACACAGAGTCAAGTGATGTGACCCGATGAAGCAGAACGCCATACAATGCAACACAATACAACACAGCACCGTATGGTGCACCACGGTCCCACGCAGCCTGGAACAAGAAAATAGGGGGGTGTCACTGAGGTGTGGGGAGCTACCTGGCCCTGCACCCCAATCCACAGCCAGAGGTGACTCTCAGGCGGCAGGTATAATAGAAGGTTTACTAGTTCACAGGGACATAGCGTAGCACAGGCTTGTTAGCACAGGAACCAAAAGCAAAAGTACAATCCACCTGGGGGAGAGGGGGGCTCAGACCCAACGGCCCTGCCCCCCATCTCTGCCCCACAAGCCAGGGAGACTCCCTCATACACCCATTTCCCCCTCCAGCCAGCCCTACCTCCAGCTTTCATCCAGCTTCTGGGGTGAAAGGTGTCACCTGATAACACCCCCCCAACCTCCAGGCTCACGTCACAGAAAGAATCCACCATTGTGTAAGTGGGAGAGGCTGTCCCACCGAAATTCCCACCCCCATCTCACTATTGGTGCAGTGCCTAGGGAAACTGAGGCACACACACAGTTACTAGAGGACATAAGAACAGCCACACCGGGTCAGACCAAAGGTCCATCTAGCCCAGTGTCCTGTCTGCTGACAGTGGCCAATACCAGGTGCCCCAGAGGGAGGGGACCCAACAGTTAATCCTCACATGATCCCTCCCCTGTCACCTACCTCCAGAGAAACAGAGTCTAGGAACACCATTCCTACCCATCCTGCCTAATAGCTATTGATGGACCTAACTTCCATGAATCTATCTAGCTCTTTTTTGAACCCTGTTAAAGTTCTGGCCTTCACCGCATCCCCTGGCAAGGAGTTCCACAGGTTGACTGCACGGTGAGTGAAGAAAAACTTCCTTTTGTTTGTTTTAAACCTGCTGCCTATTAAAATCCCATGCCACATTCAAAATCCCATGCCACATGCTAAAGTGAACAGAGCAAATACAATCCTCACGTTGTCACAATGGGAAAGCCCCACAACGCCACGAGAGCTTATCTGCTCCACCCCCGATTGTATTTTCAAACCCTCCTCTGTGGTATTGACAACACCTGGGAATATTCAGCTTTCCCCAGGGAGACTGGAAGCGCCGTTGAAACTGACGTAGGCCCGACGCTTCTTCCTCACCTTGCACCGAGGTGCCACTAGTGTGTACTTGGCAAGTGTGTTTTGAGTGCGCCTTTTGCAGCGTTTGGGATTTTTCTTCAAGTCCCAGCTCCCGGAGCCGGACGAGCAGACAGGAATCCCAGTGTTCGGATTTTAAAAAGTTCAGCCCAAAATTCTGCCCTGAGGGAGATGCGAAAGCAGGGGTGGGCAAATACCAACTCATGGGCTAGCTCCGGTTCCTGGCACTTGATGGGCCCCAGGTACGGGTACGCAGGTACGGGTGAGTGCAGCTCCCATTGGCCGTTGATTGCTGTTCCCAGCCAATGGGAACTGCAGGAAGCAGGGCCCTAGTCCCTGCCACTTAAGAACATAAGAACGGCCAGACGGGGTCAGACCAAAGGCCCATCTAGCCCAGTAGCCTGTCTGCCCACAGCAGCAAATGACAGGTGCTCCAGAGGGAGTGAACGGAACAGGGAATGATCAAGCGATCTCTCTCCTGCCATCCATCCATCTCCACCCTCTGACACACAGAGACCAGGGAGCCATTGATAGACTTAACCTCCATGAATGTACCTAGTTCTCTTTTAAACCCCATTCTAGTCTAGTCTTCACAACATCCTCTGGCAAGGAGTTCCACAGGTTGACTGTGGGCTGTGTGAAGAAGAACTTCCTTTCCATTTGTTTTAAACCTGCTGCCCATTAATTTCATTTGGTATCCTCTAGTTCTTATATTATGAGAACAAGTAAATAACTTTCCCTTATTCACTTTCTCCACGCCACTCATGATTTTATAGACCTTGATCCCATCCCGCCCTTAGTCTCCTCTTTTCCAAGCTGAAAAGTCTTAGTCTCACTTCCCAGGGTTATTTTTAAATTGTCTCAGGGTTTTAAAGCCAGTCTCACCAATTTGGAGCCCGATTCATAGTTGCTGGCAGTCAGAGGCTAGGGACATCCACCCAGGGGCAGCCCGTGCATATAGGCCGAGTCGGCCGTTGCCTAGGGTGCCGTGTTAAACGGGGCGCCCAATAATGACATCACGCCATTGAGGGCTGTGGAGGCGAGGGCACCGATCGCGCATTCTGCCTGAGGCTCCAGCTGCCATCAACCTGCCTTGGGCCACCCCTGCATCCACCACATGGGTTTGCATCCGTGATCTAATTTGGCTAACAGCCACTGATGGGCCTTTGCTCCACCAACTTATCTAATTCTATTTTTGAACCCTGTTCTACTTTTGGCCTTCGCAACATCCCCCGGCAAGGAGTTCCACCGGTTGCCTTGCTTACTGGGTTCCTTGACAAGTCTCCAGTTAGAAGCTTCCACAAATTGGGCCCCCTGTCTATGGGCCGAACTTTGTGCCTTTTGGCTGCTCCAGTGTTCTGCCAGGATGGATCCAAAAATCAGCCAGAGAGGGACAGGTGCATGCAAGGGGCCGGCCAGACCACTGGGAATGCGGGGAACCTTTTTTTGCCTGCCGGGTGCTGTACAAGGTATGGAGAAAGTGAATAAAGAAAAGTTATGTTCTTGTTCTCATCCCCTAACAACTAGGGGTCACTAGATGAAACGAATAGGTAGCAAGTTTAAAACAACCCAAAGGACGTTTTTCTTCATGCTGAGCACAGTCAACCTGTGGAACTCCTTGCTGGAGGATGTGAAGACCAGGACTTGAACAGGGTTCCAAAAAGAGCTAGAATTCATGGAGGATGGGTCCATCAATGCTTATCCGCCAGGATGGGCAGGGAGGGTGTGTCCCTCGCTGCTGTTGGTCAGAGGCTGGGAATGGGTGACAGGGACGATTCCCGGTTCTGTTCCCTCCCTCTGGGGCACCTGGCATTGGCCACTGCGGGCAGACAGGACACTGGGCTGGGTGGACCTTTGGTCTGACCCGGCTGGTGGCTCTTGGGTTCTGAAGGCCTGCTTTGGGGACCCCCCACCCTCTGGGGCTTGCAATCCATCCTGCCAGTCCACAGGTGGAGACGCAGGGGGTGGAGGGTGAACAAAGAAACAGCTGCGAGCCTGGTGGATAATGTGACGGGTGGGGCTGGTCCCACTGGGTGTCGGCGCCCTGGCGGGGAGGGGTTGGAAGCGGGCGGCCAGGGTGGGACATTCCCAGCCAAAGTGCCTCCATCCGACGCGGGGACCCAGGTGGGAAGGAGACAAAGAGACGGAGCCTCCACACACCCCAGGCTTGGGCGGGGCGGAGCTGGGTCTCCCCGCACCTGCCTCCCTCCCGGAGAAGCCAGACCTGGCCTCTCCCCCTCCCCGTCTGGGCGGCTCCCGCCTTTGGGAACGGGGGGGGGGGACGGGGACCCCCCCTCTGGTCACTTTCACATTTCCCGGGGACTCCCCCACGTGCTCCCCACGTTGGCGAAGGGGAGGGGAGGGGGGGCTGATCAGCCGCGCAGCGCCGCGACGGCCCGGCCCCCCCCTCCCCAGCGCGCTCTCGCCTCCCGAAATGTTTTATTGAACACGCTGCTGTACCGGAAGCAGAAGCCATATTTCTCCTGGCCAGCCCCGGCCGCGGCCAGCCCCGCGCCCTGCCCTGCCCTGCCCCGCCGGGGGGGCGCCGTGCCCCGGGAGGAGGCTGCCGCCCGGGCCCCCCTGTTGCGCGCCGGGCGCGGAGAGGCGAGACGCGCGGCGCACGGCGCCCCCGGCCCGGGCGCAGGATGCGGCTGCTCGGGGCCCCGCGCGTCGGCGGCTGAGCCCCGGCGGACATGCCCGGAGCCCTGCAGACAAAGGAGCCGGCGGAGGCGCCCCGGGTGTAAGCCCCTTTGCAGCCGCCGCGGGGGGCCCGGCCGCCCTCCCCAAGAGACCCAAGGGGGATGCAGCAGGACGCGGGCTACGGGGGGGGCCCAGCCCCGGCCCGGCCTTAGGAGAGCAGCCGGGGCCGCCTGCCCCGCCCCGCCCCGCCGCCCCCCTCCCCTCCGTCCCCAGCTGCCCCCCGTGCGCCCCGGTCCCTGCGCGCCCGGAGATGTGTCCCCCGGGCGGCGCTGCCCCTTGTTGCCCCCTCGAGGCCCCCCCACCCGCCTCCCCTGCCCCCGGGGCGGCGGGACACAGTTAAGCGGGCCCCCGGGCGCCCCTCGTCCTGCCCCAGCTCCCCGAGGCGCCGCCGCCGCCGGGCCGGGGGTAAATGATGTTCAAGTACCGGATCCGAATGTTCTTCAACGAGCTGAAGCTGCTGGTGCTGATGCGGCGGGGCCGGCCGGAGCCCGAGCCCGGAGCTGGCGGGGGCCGGGCGCTGGGGGGCAGCGGCTGCGGCTGGCCCCCCTTCGCCGACTGCTCGGCCCGGCAGGACGATGAGGCCGAGTACTACGGGGGGCTGGGCGAGCCCCGGCCCCGCAGCCTGGCCCTGGAGGAGAAGGAGCCCCGGCCGCAGCCCCCCGGCCAGCAGCCCGGCCAGCAGCCCGGAGCCGGGGGGGCCCTGGACAGTGTGTCGCTCAGCAGCAGCCTGGACAGCGGCATGAGGACCCCGCAGTGCCGGATCTGCTTCCAGGGGCCCGAGCAGGTCAGGGGGCGCCTCGCGACGGGGGGGGGGGGGCGGGGGGTCACCAGGGGTGAGGGGTGCCGGGGGTTACCAGGGATTTGAGGTGTTGGGGTTACCACGGTTACTAGGGTGAGGGGTGCCAGGGGTTACTAGGGATGTGGGGTGACAGGAGGTTACCATGGTTACTAGGGTGAGGGGTGCCAGGGGTTACTAGGGGTGTGGTGTGTCAGGGTTACCACGGTTACTAGGGGTGAGGGGTGCCAAGGGATTACAAAGAGTTACTGGAGGTGCAGGGAGCCGAGAGGTTGGTAGGGGTGAGGGTTGCCAGGAGTTACCAGGGTTACTAGGCGGGAGGGTTGTTGGGGGGGTTACCTGGGGAGGGGATACCGGGGGTTACCGGAGGTGAGGGTTACTAGGCGGGAGGGTTGTCAGGGGTTACTGGGGATGGGGGTACCAGGAATTACCACGGTTACTAGGCAGGAGAGTTGTCTGGGGTTAGTCGGAGTGGGGGTACTGGAGGAGAAGGTTGCCAGGAGTTACCAGGGTTACTAGGGGTGAAGGAGGTGGGGGAGACGGGGGTTACTTGGGGTGTGGGGTGCCAGGTTGGTTACTAAGGGGACGGTGCCTGGTGAGTTACTAGTTTGAAGGGTGCCAAGTAGAGGTCTTGGGTGGAGGTACCAGGGGGATGAGGGTGCCGGGGGATTCCTGGCGCGGGTCAGGCTGGCTCAGGGCTGCCAGCCGGGGAACGGAGCCAGCGGATCAGGATGCCAGGGGCTGCAGGGAAGGTGTCAGGCAGTGCCAGGCTGTGGCTGGCCATCAGAAGGGGAGAGTGCCAGGGCCTGAGCCAGAGCGAGGAGGAAAAACATGTTGGAGGAGACTGCAAAGGTACAGCAGGGGTCAGTCAGGTGCCATGTGGTAAAAATGCCAGTGGACAAAGCGTGAGCACAGGCCAGGTCTGTGTGCCGGGTCTGTGCGCTGGGCAGTGCCGGGTCAGTGCACCAGGTTGGTGTGCCAGGTCTGTGCGCCGGGCAGTGCCGGGTCAGTGCACCAGGTTGGTGTGCCAGGTCTGTGCGCCGGGCAGTGCCGGGTCAGTGCACCAGGTTGGTGTGCCAGGTCTGTGCGCCGGGCAGTGCCGGGTCAGTGCACCAGGTTGGTGTGCCAGGTCTGTGCGCCGGGCAGTGCCGGGTCAGTGCATCAGGTTGGTGTGCCAGGTCTGTGCGCCGGGCAGTGCCGGGTCAGTGCATCAGGTTGGTGTGCCAGGTCTGTGCGCCGGGCAGTGCCGGGTCAGTGCACCAGGTCTGTGTGCCGGGTCTGTGCGCCGGGCAGTGCCGGGTCAGTGCACCAGGTCTGTGTGCCGGGTCTGTGCGCCGGGCAGTGCCGGGTCAGTGCACCAGGTCTGTGTGCCGGGTCTGTGCGCCGGGCAGTGCCGGGTCAGTGCACCAGGTTGGTGTGCCAGGTCTGTGCGCCGGGCAGTGCCACGTCTATGTGCTGGACAGCGCCAGGTTGGTGTGCTGGGTCTGTATGCTGGGCAGCGCCAGGTCTGTGCGTCATGTTAGTGTGCCGGATCGGTGCGCCAGGTTGGTGTGCTGGGCAGCACCAGGTTGGTGTGCCGGGTCTGTGCGCCGGGCGGCACCGAGTCTGTGCGCCACATTAGTGCGCCGGGTCTGTGCGCCAGGTCGGTGTGCCAGGTCTGTATGCCAAGCAGCTCTGGGTTTGTGTGCCGGGTCCGTGCACTGGCTCTGTGCACCAGGCAGCGCCGGGTCTGTATGCCATGGCAAGGGCGGTGTTTGAGTTGTTCTGGCCTTCCTCGGAAATGCCAGGGCCCAGACGACGGTGGTCTTAGTGGACACTGTGTGTCTATGTTTTCACAGACCAGTCCTTTGAGGGGCCAGGTCCCCTGTAGCCCACTGCAACCCTCCCTCCCCGCTCCCAGACTGGGTGCCATGGTTCTGGGCGGATCTGGGGCCCCGGGGGACGTGTCCCATGCTACGGCTGCGGGACGGAGGAGGAAGCCACTTCGGAGCTTTCAGGGGCTGTCCTGGGGTTGAAATCACACCCAGGCCTTTGCCAGACTAGGCTTGTGGGGCTGTTGCTTGGGCGTGGGCGGAGCCTCATGCGGCTCCGCCCAGGCAGGGCTGGGGCAGCGCATAGTGCTGATGGTGTGCAGGTGGCCCCAAGAGCGGGCCACCCACAGTGTCCAGCAGCTCCCTTCCCCGCCGCTGAAATGCAGCCACTGCTGGGGCGGAGCGCGGCCGCCACTTATCCGTGCGTGCCAGCGGACGGGCAAGCCCTGGGTGGAGAGATCGCCCCCTGCTGATGCTCCAGCTCACTGCAGGCCCCTGGTAGATCTCCCCTAGGAGCAATGCCCAGGCTTAACCCGGCAAGATCTCCTGCACGTCCCGGCCAGAGGGGCACCAGCTGGGTATGCTTAAGACACGGCAGCAGTGGGGCACGCGAGGGGGAATGCTGTTTGCTTTTGGGAGCGGGCAGCGACGGTAGACAAGGCCGGTGCCCAGCATGGCATGGAAGTCGCTGTGCCAGGCGGTTGCCGGGGCAAGGGAGAAATCTTTTGGGTCCTTGGCGTGACCGGCAAGGGCGGGGTGAGGAGGGGAAGTGAGAGAAAAGCAGAGGTTGGGACCATGGGGTGGACGGGATGCTCCCTCCATCCCCACTTCTCAGCAGACCCCGACCTGCCGGTGCCGGCGGGATCTGTACGCTGGGATCTGGGAACCGCTAATTCACCTTCCCCCTTCGAGAGCCGGCAGCCACCGTCCTCGCTGCTCCCAACTCCCCTGCGTGGAAACCGCGCAGAGCCCGATCTCGCAGGCCTGGGGCTGCCGGATCCCCTGAGGAGGCGGGACGCCGGGGGGCGAGCGGCCTGGCCGCGGACGTCCTGGAAGGAGCAAAATCTTTCTAGGAAGGGGCGAGGCGAGGCGTGGCTAGGAGGAGGCAGTGGATCCGGGTTCCCCAGCGGCATGTCTGGCACTCCCCGGAGCATGTCGGTGGGGACACGCCTGTGCTTTTGCACCTGGCCATGCGCCGATGCACACGTGAAGGCACATACATGCCCAG
This sequence comes from Pelodiscus sinensis, assembly GCF_052426305.1. Lineage (NCBI taxonomy): Eukaryota > Metazoa > Chordata > Testudines > Trionychidae > Pelodiscus > Pelodiscus sinensis. The sequence goes on from NC_143082.1 coordinate 14,139,037, forward strand.
TCACACGTGTGCCAACATGCGTGTGCTCTGGATGGAGAGGTGCGCACACCGCGGGGCTAATGTGTGCCTGTCTCTTTATTACATGGCTGGGCAGGCCCACGTGTGTTGGTGCATGTTTCCATGCTTGCAGCAATTTGGGTTCTCTGTGATGGCGCGCCGCTCAGCGGGCGAGACACACCCGAGCCAGTCTGCACGCAGCCAGGAGCCTGCTCCTAGGCCTTGGCAGGTGTGCCCGTCCCCCTGTACCTGCTTCCCAGAGAGCCTGCACGCGGCAGGGACAGGCAGCTGGCAGCTTCCTTGGCACCCGGGACAGTTCTCTGAACGGGGTCGTGTGGCCCCGGTGGGTGGACGGCAAGTGGTGACCCTGATGCAGAGCCGGGCCCGAGGCCTGGCTGGGCTGGCATGGCGTTGGCGTGTTGGCTTGAGACAGGCGTGCCACAGGCGTGTGCTGCCCGGATCATCCCTGTGCCCCTGCAGCCTGCACAGGGCATGTGGCAGAGTGCGTTGGTAGGGAGGCCGAATTGGGGTACCCCTGAGGCAGGGGCGAGGTGCCCTGGTGATGTACAGGACCAAGTGTACAGGGCCCCCTGTTCCCCCGGCTCTGTCCCCCCAAAGTTCCCTGGTGCCTCCCGAGGCCCTGGTGTGATCTGAGAGCAGGGCTGTCGGGGCCAGGAGGGACGGGGCAGGGCCGCCCAGAACCCAGGTGGGGCAGCGTCAGGCGCAGGCCGGCTCTTGGGTGGCCGGTTGACATGGTGAGAAGGCCCCGCCGGTTCCTTCCAGCACGGTGGCCCCCAGCCCATCGATCGGGATCGACCGGTAGATCTCGGAGCCTCTGACCGGGGATCCTGACCCCTTTGGCCAGGAAGCTCTCTAGTGCTGGCACTTCAGTTGCCCCTCCACCCCCTGTCCTGCTGCTCCTGCCAGGGAGCTGCCTCCTGCTTGCTGCACAGGGCGTGGGAGGGAGAAAGGGGGCGCTGATGTCAGGGTGTCCCTCCCCCTCACTCCTGTACCCCATCTCCACACAGAGAGAAGGGGATGGAGGGAGTTTGGCCATGTTAATCTTTGTCACACTCGCACTGTGTGTGTCTCTCTCATTGACACACACACACTGCAACACACACATACACACACACACACACACACACACACTGTCCTTCCTTCTCCTCCCCCAACCCCCCCCCCCACACACACACTCCCCCACACACCCACACACCACCCCCCCCCCACACACACACACTGCTGGCAAAGTGGGTTAGTTTGGGTTGGCAGCTCGGTGTATTTCATAGTTTTCGTTTCTCTCTCACACGTCGATGTAATTCTCCGAGCGGGCGGTTCTGACGCTCTGAACCTGTCCTGGCTGGAGTCAGCGCTGTGGGGATTGCTGCTCCTGGACGTCCCTGCAGCCCCTGGGGGAGGCAGAGCAGGGGGTCTCTGCGTGCTGTGCTTGGCTGCAGACAACCTCCTGCAACCCCCATTGATCAGTCACAGGGATCCGCGGCCAGTGGGATCTGTGGGCTCAGTGCCGGTAGGTGAGGGGCAGCCCATGGAGCCGTTGCTGTCCATGCCAGCTGCCTCCACCCTGCCTTAGCCTCACGGCGCCACCACCTGGAAGCCGTCTCGGTTAAACGGTGCCCAGCCTGCTTCCTGAACCCCTGTCCCAACTCTGAACCTCCTCCTGCACCCAGCCTCCTGGCCCAGACGGGAGTCGTCCTGCCCCCAGCCTCCCGCCCCAGACGGGGGTCGTCCTGCTCCCAGACGGGAGTCGTCCTGCTCCCAGCCTCCCGCCCCAGACGGGAGTCGTCCTGCTCCCAGCCTCCCGCCCCAGACGGGAGTCGTCCTGCTCCCAGCCTCCCGCCCCAGACGGGAGTCGTCCTGCTCCCAGCCTCCCGCCCCAGACGGGAGTCGCCCTGCTCCCAGCCTCCCGCCCCAGACGGGAGTCGTCCTGCTCCCAGCCTCCCGCCCCAGACGGGAGTCGTCCTGCTCCCAGCCTCCCGCCCCAGACGGGAGTCGTCCTGCTCCCAGCCTCCCGCCCCAGACGGGAGTCGTCCTGCTCCCAGCCTCCCGCCCCAGACGGGAGTCGTCCTGCCCCCAACCTCCCGCCCCAGATGGGGGTCGTCCTGCTCCCAGCCTCCCGGCCCAGACGGGAGTCGTCCTGCCCCCAGCCTCCCGGCCCAGACGGGAGTCGTCCTGCTCCCAGCCTCCCGGCCCAGACGGGAGTCGTCCTGCTCCCAGCCTCCCGCCCCAGACGGGAGTCGTCCTGCTCCCAACCTCCCGCCCCAGACGGGAGTCGTCCTGCCCCCAGCCTCCCGCCCCAGACGGGGGTCGTCCTGCCCCCAGCCTCCCGGCCCAGACGGGAGTCGTCCTGCTCCCAGCCTCCCGCCCCAGACGGGAGTCGTCCTGCTCCCAGCCTCCCGCCCCAGACGGGAGTCGTCCTGCCCCCAGCCTCCCGCCCAGAACTTGCACCCTGAACCCCCTCCTGGACCATAATCCCCCGCCCTGAGCTAAGCCCAGAGCCCCTCCCCCACTCCAAACTCCTGGGCCCAAGACCAGAGCCTGCACCCCCACCCCCCTACCCAGCCTGGCGCAAGCGAGTGAGGATGGGGGGGAGGGGAATGGGATGAGCAGGGGGAGGCCTCGGAGAGGGGGCGGGAAGGCCGTGGGGCCAGGCTTTTCAGGTGGGAGGGAGATCTCATGTCGCACTTACATGGAAGAAGTGATCTTGTGGTTCAAAGGTTGGTGCCCACGACTCCGGCACCTCCCTCCAGGGCCCGGCCCTGCCCTGGCCTCCCACGGCTCCGGGGGGAGCTCCGGCCCCAGCCCTTGTGACTCCAGGCTGGCTGTCTGGTGGACGGGCTAACTCCCCTCCTCCTCACCCAGCCCCTTCACCCTGCCCCCCTGTGCAGGCCTGATCATCCTCCGTCCACACACCCCTTCCGGCCCGTGCCGCGGGGTACCCAGCGCGCCGCCATAGGAGCAGGGAAGGGGCCCGAGTCGCTTGGCAGCTCCCCCAGGTGCCTGCTCCCTGCCCCCCAAGGCTGGAGGCCGCTTCCCTGCGTCCTGTGCCCACAATGTCTGATCCGGTTGGGGAGGGGGTTACGAGACACTTTTGCTCTGTGGTCCCCGGCTAGGGGTGAGGGTCAGGGCTGGGGGGGAGAGGTTCCCTCCCAGGTTAATTTTCTGTCTTCGCCGCTCCCCTCTGGGTGCCCCACAGCCATGGGGAGCGGAGCGCCCTGCTCCAGGGGTGGGACCTGCTGCTCTGAGCCAGAAGGGGTAGGGCCGGGAGGGGTGGATGGGGCAGATTTCGGGGACCTGGCTCCAAAGGGGCCAGTGCTGCTCTCTGCACTGTGGAAGCTGGTTGGCTGTGGGATCTGCCCCGAATCCCCCTCCCCCCCACACACACACCCTGGCCATGTGTCTGTCCCCGCACCTGTAGCCTTCCCTAGCAGCTTGCTCTGGAAATTCGGCTACGCGGAGGGATGCTTCCCAGTGGGCCCCCCTACAGCCGGCTTACGGGAGAACCGCTCCTGAGAGCCTGGACCTGCTCACGGGTGTGGCCGTCCCCGTGACTCAGTTTCCCCCTCGCTGACATAGGGACTGTACTGGCAGAGGAGAGCAGCCCCAGGCCACAGAGGCTGGTTCTGGCCAGACCCTAAGCTAAGGGGGGGGAGGAAGCCCAGGGCCCCCCCTCCAGTGCGGAGCAGGGAGTAGGGCCCAGTGGGGAGTGAGTCATCAGGCGGTGGGTGAGACGCTCCCCGGTTTTACGTGGCAGGTGGGCTCCAGCAGTGGGGGGGAAGGGGGAGCAGCCAGCCTGGCCTCAGGGACAAGAGCTGCCACAGGCTTTGCCAGGACTCAGGGTGAGCCGGCCCCCCTCCTTCCCCGGGAACCCAGGAGTCCTGGCTGCCCTCTTGCAAAACGGCTGCGGCTCCTACCGCTCTGCAGGGCGCGAGGCCGTAGGTGCCCTCCAGGAAGCCAGCTGTTGGGGGCAGCCATCTTGAAAGAGGGCAGCATTGTGGGCAAAAATAAATGACCTTTAGTCCTAAAAAGAAGCTGCCCGTGGTGCCCCAGGGAGCCCCCCTTCTCTGTACCCCCATAGCCAGCCCCTGCCCGGCCCTGGGTGCAAGTTAGAGCCTCCCCCAGAGCCAAGACTGCCCAGAGGGCCGTGCTGCAGCCGCCGACGCTGCCGGGGGGGGGTCCCACTCCCCAGCCGTGGGGCGCTGAAGTGGGTCGCCCCCCCATAGCACTGGGCTGGGATCACACGGCTTTGTGGGGGGCATTCTAGGAAGGCGGGAGAAAGGGCCCAGGAGACTTTGGCACCACATGGGGCATTTGGGGCACCAGAGCAGCCCCCCGTGATCTGATCCGGGGGCTGGCGTAGGCCAGCCCGGGCGGGGGGGGAGACAGGCAAGAGCCCCCTGCCCTGGCGGAGTCCGTCTCTCTGCAGCCAGCCAGGCTGGTGGGCGGGCGCTCAGGCCTGCGTGGGGTCAGCCAGGCGTGAAATTGGCAGCGTGTGAGCGGCTGCCCGGTCGCCCGCGCGCTTGGTGTGCGTGCGGCCTCTGCCGCGTGGCACGGGGCCGGCGGGGGGGGGGGGCGGTGCTCCTGCCAGCTGCACCCCCTGCTCCCGCCCGGTCACGGCACAGGCAGCCCTGGGGGTGGTAGTGGGAGGAGGTGTCCCAGATGCATGCGCAGAGGGGGGTGCACGTGTCCACGTGGGCATGGGAATACACACACGGTGCCATCCAGGACGCCCCACGTACCTACCCCAGCTGTGCTGCTTGTCTCGGAGGTTGAGTGTCTGCTCCCCGGCTCTGGGGGGGGCCCAGTTGCTGTGACAGGCCCTGCTGGGTCGGCTGCCTCCCCCCCCCCCCCACACACCAGACCTGGCCGGGTTCATGCAGCCTGGGCAGCACCGTGCTGCCGGCAGCGCCTGCAGTACCTCGGTCTGGGGGGCCTGGCTCCACGCCTGCCAGGTCAGGGTTTGCCACAGGGAGGGGGCAGGGCAGTCACAGGTGCTGCATGGGGAAGAGGGAGGGGATGAGATGGGGCTGCCGACGGGGGGGGAGGCAGCAGGGCCGGGGGCGGGGTGCAGTCGGGGTCTGGCTGTTGCTGGCTTCCAAGTGGAGCGCGCGGGAAGGAAGAGCCCCCCCTTCCTCCGCCGCCGGGACATAGCCCAGCGTCCTCGGCCCGGGACCCGTGTCTGGCTGCCAGCACGTGGCAAAGCCGCTGGGATCCCCCTGCACCTCAGCCCCCCACCTCTCTGCTTCGCGCCCCTCCCTGGAAGCTCCCCAGCACTGCCAGCCCGGGCTCCTCTCAGCCCCACGGCCAACACGGGCCGATGGGCAGAGCTGGGGGGGGTCCCGGGGGCACCGTCACGCTGACCTGCCCCTCCCCCCACTCGTGGCACAGGACGGTTCGGCCCGGATTTGCGGCCCAAAAGGGACAGTTTGGGGAGGGGTGGAATTTTTGCTGAACCGGGTGGGACTGGGCATGTCGTTATAGGGGATTCGGACCTGCCCCCACTGGGCACTAGCAGGGTCAAGCTCCCTTCTCTCGACCCATCCCCATACGCGTCTGTCTGTCCATCCCCATACGCGTCTGTCTGTCTGTCTATCCATCCCCATACGTGTCTGTCTGTCTATCCCCATACACACACTTGCTCTCTCTATTCCCATGCACTCTGTCTGTCTGTCTATCCATCCCCATACGCGTCTGTCTGTCTATCCCCATACACACACTTGCTCTCTCTATTCCCATGCACTGTGTCTGTCTGTCTGTCTGTCTATCCATCACCATACGCGTCTGTCTGTCTGTCTATCCATCCCCATACGTGTCTGTCTGTCTGTCCATCCCCATATGCGTCTGTCTGTCTATCCCCATACACACACTTGCTCTCTCTATTCCCATGCACAGTGTCTGTCTGTCTGTCTGTCTGTCTGTCTGTCGTGCCGCCACCCTGGAGTCTCAGCAGCAGTTTCCTGTAGCTGCTGAACTCCTCGCTGGCCCGGCTGTGGGGTGGGCCGAGGCCGTGACCCCGGCTGACGGGAATTGCCAGCGCTCCGCCGGCCTGGTGTCTCCACGAAGCGTCGTTAGTGCTTCCTGTCAGGAGGCATGAAATATTTATGCTGATTGCTCCCCCCGTCAGCCGCATTAAGCCGATGAGGCTAATAAACCGCTGTTTAAATGTGAGCGGCCTAATGGAGCATGGCGCTTGCCAGGCGCTGGCTGGGGCTGGGGAGGTCGGCGGTACCTGGCTGGGGAGGTCGGCGCTGGCTGGGGCCGGGGAGGTCGGCGGTACCCGGCTGGGGAGGTCGGCGCTGGCTGGGGCCGGGGAGGTCGGCGGTACCCGGCTGGGGAGGTCGGCGCTGGCTCTTAGGGGTTAGGCTTGGGCTCTCTGCCCCTCTCCTGCCGCCCCTAACCCCGGGCCCTGTTTCCTTTGCAGGGGGAGCTGCTGAGCCCATGCCGCTGCGACGGGTCCGTCCGCTGCACGCACCAGCCCTGCCTGATTCGCTGGATCAGCGAGAGGGGGTCGTGGAGCTGTGAGCTGTGCTACTTCAAGTACCAGGTGCTGGCCATCAGCACGAAGAACCCCCTGCAGGTGAGCGCGGGAAACCCCGGTGGGACGGCCCCCCGGCCCACGCCCGCCAAATCACAGATAGCACACGCTCCGACATGTGCATGCAGATAACACATGCTCCTACAGCCCGTTCTTCGACACGCATGTACGTAGATCAACACACACCGACGCAGCCACGCAGAACTGCATGTGTGCGCAGTGCAGACGAAGCAGCACAGACTGCACATGGTCTGACACGCGTGCGCACAGATCAACATGCGCTGACAGACAGCACACGCTCCAGCATGCAGGTATGGGGATCAACACGCACTGACACAGACAGCACATGCTCTGACACGCATGTACATGAATCAACACACGCTGACACCGACAGCACATGCTCCGACATGCATGTAGAGGAATCAACACGCATTGGCAGCAGCTTCCCTTCCCTTGGGGTTTCTCTCTCCTCATTGACTTCCGGACCCCAGATCCCTTGATCCTGGCATCCCAGCCCTTAGGGTCTCCCTGCCCCACAGTCCCCAGCTCCCCCTCCCACCCCCCTCCCTAGTTCTCCGGCTCCTTGGGTTCCCGGCCCTCTATGATCCCTCATGGGGCCCCTCCCCAATCCGGCCCCACTGTGACCCGTCGTGGTGTCTCCTTCCCTTGCAGTGGCAGGCGATTTCCCTGACGGTCATCGAGAAGGTGCAGATCGCGGCCATCATCCTGGGCTCCCTCTTCCTCATCGCCAGCATCTCCTGGCTCATCTGGTCGTCCCTCAGCCCCTCGGCCAAGTGGCAGCGGCAGGACCTGCTTTTCCAGATCTGCTACGGCATGTACGGCTTCATGGACATCGTCTGCATCGGTGAGACTTGCTCCCGCCCTGGCCGCAGGCCCCCGCCTGTCCCCGCTGGCTCACGCCTGGCAGCTCCCGGCCAGGGAGCGCGCGCTCAGTTCCCGCGGTGATGGGCGCGGTGATCCCATCTGAACACAGAGCCCTGGGAAGCAGGACCAAGGGGGCTTGGGGAGGATAGCAGAGTGACTCCGAAGACCGAGCACTGCTCTGAGACTCAGTGCCCGGCTTTGCCACTGCCTTGCTGCACAACCCTGGGCAAGTCACGTCCTTGCTCTGTGCCTCAGTTTCCCCCCTCGTCTCTATAAGCGTCTCCAGGCAGGGACTTGCTCTCGTGTGTACTGCACATGGCAGAATGGGATCTTTAGGGGCGTGGGATGTCTGACTAACAAGCCAGGCAGACATCACTGGCAATAAAGTCCCACCTGATTGCCATGACGCCTGTTAATTAAGAACGAATGAAAAGGCCGCGAGACTGGGATGAGGTTGGCAGCGTTCAATGCCGGGCTCCGCAGGCAGCAGAGATGAGACGCCAAGCAGCGGGAGCTTCGTGCCAGCCGCCAGCTCCGCACGAAGGGAAGGGTTTTAAATTTTCTACCGAGTTAGCACCTATTTGTTGTGCCGCATTGTACCCCAAGTAGGGCATGCGGGAGGCCGGACACCCAGCTGTGTCCTGTGATGGTGAACCGCGAAATGCTACTTAGAGATGTTCTAATGAACCCAGTGTCTTCCCTACGCTTGAATATTTTACAATAATAGGTCCTGATAGAATCAGGAATAATTATTATTAGATCAAATAACAAGGTAGAATATAATTAATAGATAATAATAAAATGCAAGGGTTACAGCTCACTTGATATTCTAATAACTAATCAATAATAATTATGACTAATATTCTAGTACAATAATAATGGACAACCATGGTATTTCTGTTGCAGAACTGTAATACTAAAATAATGAATAGCTATATTAGTAGTAATAAGCTACAATAATAAATAGATAAAAAGACAATTATATTTTAACAATAGAGGTCTCATAATAACTCTCTTGAAGGATAATGAACACACACTAATAAAATAATTGTAATGAAATCGTACTGAGATTTTAATCGTATTATGATGATAAAATACTTAATGGGTAGAATAATCGTTAATAGGTAGAATTGCAAATCATGATGACGAGTCAGCCGAGTCTAAGATGATTTATTTATATTGCCCGTGGGAGAAGATCACGGCGCCCTCATGCCGGGCGCTGTACGTACATGTGGCGAGAAAGAATCCACGACACTCAGAATTTACAAACTACACAGACAGTGGGTGGCAGGGGAAACTGAGGCAGGGACAGGGACGTGCCCCCAGTTATTGGGAAGGGCAGCGGCAGAGCCGTAGCAAGGAGAGTGGTGGTAAGTCTCGGATTTCCGAGCTGGAAAGCTCTCGTTTGTGTCCTGGCCTTAGGGCGGAGAAGTGACTTCAGTAGTAGCCACGTCTGCAGGCTGTAGGACACGTGTCCGCAGCCTCCCAAGCTGGGGTCTCTTTCTCCATTGCCCTGGCCCTCGCAGGCCGGGCCACAGCATATGTAAAATGCTGTTGGATGTGGGCACGCGTGGCCCTGGTGTGAGTGGCTGTACACGACAGCATGTGGGGCGGCCCCTAGGGGGCGCTCACTTCCCTTGGGCCACCGAGCCCCCGGGAGGGACACACTGACACCCTGTGGGTGATGGTTCCAGACTGAGAGTCCCCCGGGCTTGGGGTGACAGAACCCAAGCAGAAGGACTGGATCTCCGATCCACGCCAGGGCCGTCAGCTGCACCCCGAGCGGCAGCACTGCTGAGCATGCCCTGCTCCTGCCTGCCCAACAGAGAGCTAGCCTCCCAGTCAGTAAACAAAGCAACCCTACAGTAAACAAAGCCGTGTGCAGACCCTGCCCTAGCCCCCCTGGGACTCCCCGCCCCCTGTAAGACCAAACCCGCGTGTGCACCAAGACCGGCACCTATGAAAAAGCCTACGGTCACAAACCCGTGTAGGGAAATCCGCCCCTCGGAGACCCTACAATAATAAACCAGGGCCCAGCACTCCTGAGCGGCCCTACGATAACTAACCAGCCTGCAGGGATAAAAGGCTCAGACCCGGCGCTCCAGAGCCTCCGAGACCCTCCAGGTCCCTCCGCTCCCCCTCTGCCCCAGCATCCTGAGGGGGCGGTGGCTCAGAGGAAGCGGCTTGCCCTAGCTCACACTCTTGGACTGAAACCGGGCAGGGTACCCACGTGCCCCCCACCCACCGTGCCCAAGGGCCCATTCAGTCCCTGGGGGGCTCCCCCCCCAGTCCAAGCAGTGTTCAGATTGAAAGATGCACCCCCCTTTTCCGAGCCCAGCCAGCAGGCCCGGGCCTGTGCATCTTTGAGGGAGTGTCGCCATGGCGACGGGCCTCCTCCCAAGGTGGCGCTGGCATCCAAGGGGCCTCACCTGTCAATCGAGGCACCTTCCACATCCAGCCCAGCCTCCCCCGTGCCCTCCTCCTGATGCTCGTGGTGGGAATCCAATTCCCTCCAGGCCCAGGTACCTTCCCACAGCCCCCTTGGCGGGAGCGAGTCCCTAACTCCGGCCGGCCCCCATCCCGCGGGGCCGCCTGCCACCGGGGATCTCACCTCTGCCCCCCACTTCTCTCCCCCCAGGACTGATCATCCACGAGGGCTCCTCGGTGTATCGAATATTCAAGAGGTGGCAGGCGGTGAACCAGCAGTGGAAGGTGCTGAACTACGACAAGACCAGGGACCTGGGGGAGCCGGTTGGCGGGGCCGCGGCCAAGGCCGGGGGCAGGAATTCACGGACGAACCCCTCCTCGGGGAGGGAAAGGAACCCCCGGCGGGGGCAGCGGGTTAGGACTATTTTGAACCATCACTGTGGCTACACCATTCTGCACATCCTCAGCCACCTGCGGCCGAACGAGCACCGCGGCGGCGCCAGCTCCGGCCGGGAGGTGGTCATGAGAGTGACGACGGTATAACGCGGCCGGCGGGGGCTGGCGCAAGGAGTGTCCCGGGGTAGGGCGCTCGCCAGCGTTCTCCGCCCCCCCTCCTCCGTCGCCACCTCATCTTCCTACCCCGGGGGCCGCTTTCCCCGTGGCTCAGCCTGCGCCCTGCTAACCTCCCATCAATGTGAAAATGCCTGCGGTGGGGGGAAGAGACCGGGCTGGCCGCTTCCTACTGGCGTCCCTCGCAGCCCCTCCCTGATTTCGGGGATGGAAGAAGATTGGGATCAAGCCTCCTGGCTCCTCCAGCGACGACTGATCCTGCGAGGGGCCAGGAATTGAACGTGCTTACCTCATCGTGGTTCAAACAAAACTCCAATCCACCCATCCCGCCGCGAGTCTCCGCCCGGGAGGCACGGAACGCCTCGTCCCCAAAAAAAGGTGCAATAAACACGTTTCTAAAGCAAAATGGGATCCGGCAATAAGATACCTGTACATTTCATCTTTAATTTAATGCATGAGAATCTGTCTCCCCTTTTCCTTCTCTCCTATCGTGGGAGGATAAAGAATCATTTATATGCAAATAGTTGGCTCCCAATCCATCTCTCCTTTCTCTCTCTGTCTTTAACATCTTAATCCTGCCGCTGGGATTTCACTGGCAGCCACTCGGGACCGAAGAAGTGGCGGGCAGGGGGAGATGCCGCAAGGGCTCCTCCCCAGGATGGGGGGGACGTCTCTGTCAAGAGGTCTGCCTTGTCCCTTGCGAGCCGAAGCCTCAGCGTTGGGAGGAGGGGAGCCTTCGCTGGAAGATGGGTCTTGTCTCTCCAAGGCTTGACTTTAAGGAATTGGGTGGCTCGCTTGGGATGCTAGCTGGAGAGGAAGGGTGGTTCAGGGGTTAGAGCATTTGCCTGCCTGCAGGGATATTGGGCTCGGGCTGTGGGTGACGTTTGGGTGCCACCCTTCCTTGTCTGTACAGCTTAACCCTACCTCACAGGGGTGTTGTGAGGATAAACCAGGGGAGCGTGGGGCCCGTTTGGGCGCTGTCTGCTGATGAGCCACATTTGCAATTGTTGCCGTCAAAAGCCAACGTCCTAGGGGTGTTACAGGTGGGGTTTGTGGGGCACTGACCCTTCCCAGGCACTGCAGAGCTGTGTGTGTGTGTGGGGTGGGGGAACCACACTGATCCCTCTTTGCCATCTGCAGCATGGCCTGCTCCCCAGGACCCGTCTGGCCGTGTGGAGCCCTGGACGCCTCCGCCAGCTCCCTGCCATGGGTGGGCAGCCAGAAGGGCCGGGGAAACTGAGTCCATGTCCTGGGTGCCGTAGCCAGAGAATATGGGGCAACCTGGCATGCATGCTGCCGGGCAAAGGGGGTGGAGGTCAGTGTGGTGAGGGGGTGCACAAGTGGGAGGAAAGAGCAGGGTTGGCACGTAGGGGGCACTGTGCAGCAGTTGGGGCAAAGGGGGTACCATGCCGGGATCAGCAGCAAAGGGGGCACAGGAGGACGGCAAGAATTGGGGAGCCCCTGGGCGCCGGGGAAATGGGTGTTGCCGGGCCCGCAGGGGCACCATGTTCCCTAAGGCCGGCCCTGAGCCAACTTCTCCCTGGACCCTGCCCGCTGCCGGCCCCAGCTCTCCTGCAGAGCTCCCCTGAAGGGGGCCTGGAAAAGACCCGCGCACAGCAAGGAATTTGGGGGTCTCACGAATGACCCTCCCCCCCCTTGCGTTTGGGAACGGCCTGTCTCCAGCCCCTTCCCTCCACAAGGCTGTGCAGAGCAGGCCAAGAGAGGCATGGAGCAGACAGAAGGATGCACCTTGGATGGGGGTTTGCTGCCCCGACCGCCTGGCAGGCTGGTTCACAGCGTATGAGGAGGAGGAAGCCTGGAAGACCGATCGATGCAGCCTCTGGGGGATGCTCCTGGAGCGAGAGGCTGGAAACGCTGACGAGGCGCTCACAGTGTCCCCTAATGACGGGGGAGGGATCGAGTGGATCAGGCACCTGCTTCCTCGCACACCCAGCGCTTCCTGCTTCCTCGCACGCGCCACCGGGGGCCAGCCAAGGAGCCTGCTCCAATGGGACTAGGGTGCCGGGCCTCAGCCCAGGCTGCACCACCTCTGGAGGGCTCCCACCGGCCGGGCGTTGCTCTCAGCCCATGCACCGCCGGGGCGATGACCGGATCGTGGGTTGGGACCGGCGCAGGCGTCTCCAGTTCCCTGCCAAGGCAAAGGCTCAAGCTCCCCATTCAGCCCCAGGAACATCCCCCAGGCGACTGGATTTTGATGCATCTCGCCAGGGAGCGACAGCTGGAGCTACAATTCTCTTTGCCTTCTGGGGCCCTGGAGGGACAGGAAGCTGGTGGGGGGGGGGGGGGGCGAGGCAGGCTCTAACTGGAAACAGCCCAGAGCGGTGGAAGTGCGCGACTCCACACCTGATGGTTGAGGGGTGGAGTTTCATTTGATCTCACCCCGCAGGGCCACCGCCCGCTGGAAAAATGAGCCCCAGTTCTAGTGGGTTACGGCAGTCGGAAGCGCGGCCAGGAAACTGACGGGCCGTAGCTGCGGTGGTCCCGTTGGCTGGGGGTGGGGCGGGATCTTTGACATTTTGCCTCCCAAAAATTGAACCTTCCAGAAGGACCATGGGGCTCATGATGGAAACTAGTGAGGACCCACAAGAGGGAAGAGGGGCGGTTCAGCCGGGGAATCCTTCCTAATAACAGATGCCGGAGGATCTTGCTGCGGGGAGGAATGGGGGGGGCTGTTGTCTGGGACGTTTAGGCAGGGACTAGGGCATTGGGATGCCTGATTGTCCCTTGCTCCAGATAGCTTTGATCGTCTCGGCCTCCGAATGAGTCTGATCCGGCGGCAGGGCCTCGTCCGACCTGAGCCACAGGCTGGGAATCAGATGAGCGGGTCACAGTCTTCTGGCCTTATAATCTGTGAATTTTGTGGCCGCGTCCTTCCCTCTCCTCTCTGCCGTGTGCGAGAGGCTCCCCCGGGAGCTTCAGGGAGGCCAAAGCTCAGTGCAGCTGATTCTGAAAGAAAGGCGGGATCAGCTGATGCCCCGCAGTAGCAGTCACAGGTGCTGAGATGAGGGCAGCCAGCTCTCAGGGGTCAGGAATCCTTCCTAGCCCTCCTGCGTGCCCAGCTTGTCCTGGGGGCCGCTGCGTTAATCCCCCATCGGTCCTGTTTACGTTGCAGATATGGCTCCATAAGAACATAACACACTGGGTCATTCCAACCGTCCATGCAGCCCAGTCCTGTCTGAGACAGTGGCCAATAGCAGATGCCCCAGAGGGAGGGATCACAGCAGGTAATCCGCACCTGATCCCTCCCCTGTCATCCCCTTCCAGAGAAACTGAGGCAAGGGACCATTCCTACCCAACCTGGCTAATAGCCATGGATGGACCTAACCTCCAGGAATCGATTTAGCTCTTTTTTGAGCCCTGTTAACGTTCTGGCCTTCACCGCATCCCCTGGCGAGGAGTTCCACAGGTTGACTGCACTGAGTGAAGAAAACCTTCCTTTTGTTTGTCCTGGCTCTGAGCCCCCTTGTCTGGTTCTCTGCCCTAGCCCCCTTCCCAAGGATGGCTCTGCGGATGCTCACACCCATTCTGTAAGTATGACCCGAGCCAGGCAGGAGCGTAGAGTGAGCTGAGCCGGCAAGCCCCAAATCCTCACTTTGATCTTGACCGAGAGGTCCTTGTGGGGATGTTTGTGGGTTTATTTCCGTCACTCTTTGGTGCCCATTGAGGGCCTTCCAGGAACCTCCCCAAACCCCCCTCCCTTTTGACACACCGGGGTGCCCTCTGGCTGCGTTTAGGCTTTTAATAAAACCTAGGGTCTTCTTCCCCAGCCTGGCCTGGGGCTGAGAGCCACCCCCAGCCTGGTGTCCATGGGGCAGAGGCATTTTATGGGTCCTCCCATTCATCCTAATGCCCAAAAGGAAGCTGAAATGTCTGGCTAGCCAGCCACTTGGCAAGAGGGGAGCGCTGAGCAGAGCTGCGTAGAAATCTGGGGGACGGGAGGGGGGTGGAAAGCGACCGGCTAAACAACCCCCAGGGGTGTTTCATCAGGACAGGGCGGGGAGGGGAGCCGCGCTGGGGTTTCGGAGGAAGGGAATGGACCCGTTATGGCTGCTGAGGCTCTGTCCATGGTGCTGAAATGCCACCTCGCTCCTTGGCGCTGAGAGATTCACTGGGCGAGAAGGGTTTGTCTACACAGCCACTGTCTGCTCTGTGCCAGCAGAGCCAGCTTGGGGCTCAGGCCAGAGGCTGTGTCATCATGGGGGGGCCGATCTGGGGCACTCCGACCTCGCTCCGGGGCATCGGCCCTTTGGCCTGAGCCCTGCGAACTCGAGGGCGGTTTTTAATTGCAGTGTGGCCACCCCAGAACAGGCCACTGGCCAAGCTCGGACTCAGCCAAAGAGGAGGGATGTGCCCCGAGGCCGTTCCGGCTGGAGCTTGGCTGCGGAGGAGCCTGCATGTGCTGCAGCACCAAGCGGGGAGCCAGCGGCAGAGGAGCGGGCAGGGAGCCTGGGCAAGGGGCTACACATGGTCTGCATCTCCAAGCCCTCCATGGCTGGTATTTGGTGCCACGTCGCTCCCATTGACTGATGGAGACCCAGACCTAACACGAGCCCGTGGCCGGAAGCTGAAGCCGGACCTGCTCAGCCTGGAGGGGACCAGATGCTCGCAATGGTGCGTTTTGGCCTTGGCAGATGCGGTTCTACTTGGGATGGACGGGCTGGTGCAGCGGGAGCATTGGCCTTGTGGGGAAGAACGTAGCTCCCCAGACAGAAGGATGGAGGATCAACGGCTCCACTAGCCCAGTCCCCTGTTCCAACGCTGGTCGGCACCCTGCTGCGGAGGAAGGAGCGGAGCCGGCGCTGCCCCAATTGATTCCTGACCCCAGCAGGGGAGCATCGTGTGCCTGGAAGCATGAGGGTTGGGAGCCTGTTAGCCAATGTCCCGCAGGACACAGGTGGCTGCAGAGAGTAAGGGGGCAGGATGCCTTCCTAGCATCACCTGGTGCGGCCTGACGTGGGACCAGGGGAAGGCCAGCTCATCACCGTGCCTGAGCCAGGAGCAAGTCTTCATAGGATCACAGAGCTGGAAGAGCCCTCAGGAGGTCATCAAGTCCAGCCCCTTGCCCTAGGCAGGACCAATCCCAACTAAATCAACCCGGCCAGGGCTTTGTCAAGCCGAGACTTAAACCCCTCTATGGATGGAGACTCCACTACTTCCCTAGGGAACCCAGCCCAGCGCTTCACCACCCTCCTAGGGAAATAGTTTTTCCTAATATCCAACCTGGACCTCTCCCACCACAACTTGAGCCCATTGCTCCTTGTTCTGCCACCTGTCACTACTGAGAACAGCCTCTCTCCATCCTCTTTGGAACCTCCCTTCAGGGAGTTGAAGGCTGCTCTCAAATCCCCCCTCCCTCTTCTCTTCTGCAGACTGAACAGACCCAACTCCCTCAGCCTCTCCTCGTAGGTCAAGTGCTCCAGCCCCCGAATCATTTTGGTTGCCCTTTGCTGGACCCTCTCCAATGCATCCCCATCCTTTCTATAGTGGGGGGCCTTGGCAAAGGTGGTGCAGAACTGGCAATGAAGCTGGAAGAGAGCGGGCAGGGCGGGTGATCTGGGTTCTCCTGCTTCCTCCATGCCCACGCCCCTTCCCACAAGCCTGGCCTTTTGCGGGGAGGGGCCAGGCATTTCTCCAGGAAATTTCACAGCTGGGAAGAGAGGCCACGCCTGGCTGCGGGCAGTGTGCCACCAGCCCCAGGCTACGTGGCAAAGGGAGCCGGGCCAAGCGGCTGCTCTCTGGGCCGAGCGCCATCCGCCCAGCAGCAGGAGAGCAGCTCTTGGAAAGGCACCGGCATTTGGGGGCCACCGTCAAAGCAGGGGAAGGGGCCGGGGTAGTAAATGCCGGCCAGCCACGCCTGCCCCTGTGGCCCTGGGATGGCGGGTTGGCGCTCTGCTGGGGTGGGTGTCCCAGGACATGGGCTCCCTCCTCCCAACCCAGCAGGCTCTGGCGCTGCCAAGGGGCGCGGCTCTACGTCCGCCCCGTGGCAGGGTTTTCCCCTGGGGCCACCAGTGCTGGACTCCAGCAGGCGGGTGGCCCCTGTGTCCAGCTCCCCCTGCTCGGCTGGCAGCTTCCTTCCCCGGCCCTGCCCTCCCCGTGCAGGGCAGGGGATGGGCTCTGATTCACGCCCCCGAGGCAGGGGCTGGAAGAGGCCTGCGGGACCCTCGCCTGGCGTGGGGCTGGGAGCGCAGCGCGTCCTGCAGCGTTAACGAGGCGAACGAGAGGAGGCTCCTTGGCAAATCCTGCCCTTTGGGGCTGCTCTGTGCCCCCCCCCCCGGCCTTGCCCTGTGTGCCCTGGGCATCGCCCCACCCCCTGCCCTGGCCCTGGTACCCCAGCCCAACTCTGCCTTCTAACCCCTTCCCTCTGTGCCAGGCCCTTTCCCTCTGCCTGCTCTGGGCCCAGCCCCCCCTACAGGCTCTACGCCCCTTTCCCTGGCCCTCTGTGCCCACCCACCGGGCCAGGCACCTGTGGGTGTGTTCTGAGCCTCCTGCATCCTCTCCCTACTGAGACCACTGCTACACACAGCTACATCTCACACACACAACGGCATGGCCCGCACACCACTGCACCACACCTCCTGAGGGGGCCTTAGTACTCGTAGAGCTACACAACTGTATCACACACACACGGAGCTACACAACTGTATAACACACACACGGAGCTACACAACACTTTCCCCCCCCCCACACACACAGCAGCATAACATACAATTGTGGCATCCCATGATTGTGATACTCTATCCAGGACCTCACAACAGCACAGCATACCCACAACAACACAACAGCCCCTCGAGGGCCTCAAGACCCAGCTAGGTCACTGCACAACACACCCACACCACCCCAACTGCTCGTGGTAGGGGACAGCCGGCTCCCGCTCTCACTGGAACCAGAATCCAGCACCAGCCTGGGCCGAGCACCCTGGCCTGGGCTGAGCTGCAGGGTGGCAGGTAGGGGAGCTTCCTTCTAACCTCCAGGCTCTTAGAGTCGGGGTGTAGGGGCACCCAGCTCCCCACACCGAGAAAGGAGCTGCAGTGGGGCGGAGTGCAAACCCACCCAAGACCCCAGTGCCAGCATCCGACTGGCTACCAGCACCCCCTGGCACCCAAAGGGCGAGGCACGGGGCCTGCAGGCGCGTAGGGGGCTGCCTGGCTCAGGGGTGGTGGGAAGGGGGACGGGGCCTTTCTCCACTAGGGGGTGCTGCTGGGGCCTGCGATATGGGGCCCTCTGGGAGGAGGGGGGTGTTGCTAGGTCTGATCCAGCTGTCGGTTGGCCCTGGGGCGCTTAGGGCCTTTCCCTCCCGTCTGGGCCAGGTTGTGGAGCTGGCTGGCTTGTGGGGAGGGCTTAGTCTGACTTGTCGGGGCACCTTGAAACCCCCACAGCCCCCCCCCCCCCCCCCCCTTGCCCTGCACTGGGATGGCTGCTGAAGCCGCAGCGCCATCTAGTGGCCATGGGTGGAACTTCCCCTCCAGGCCCTGTTATGATGGGCTGCTAGCCGAGGGGTGGGAGCAGGGTGGGTGGAGGGATTAAGGCCCCACCCTTGGGTGCTTGCCATTCACCAGGGTTAGTCTGGAAGCTCAGGGCTGCACCTGGGGAGCTCGGCCCTCAAAGGCACCGGCCCCGACCCCACGCTTGACAATTACAGCCCACCCCCTGTCGCCAAGGGGGGCTCCCGTCTCTGCACCCAGCACCCTGCAAGGGCCCCCGCACGCCCATGGTCTGTGTCTGTCACTCAATATCCAGGACCCAGGGGCTCCCAGCATGGTCTCTGGCTTCGCAGCCCCCCACACTGCCACAGTCACGGGGCCTTTCCCCACCCGGGAGGCTGGCTCTGGTCTGGCCCCAGGGCCAGGGAGCAGCAGGGGGGAGGAATTTCTCTTCTATGGGGCGCTGGTTTCAATCTGGACCCAGGCAGGGAACTGGCTAGCAGGGGGAGGGGCAGTAAGGGCGGCTGCTGCCAAGGGACCCTGGCCTGATCGCGGCCCCAGCGGGGAGCCAAGTCCACCCGCTTCTCCTCGCACGGCTGGGCCGGCGTCACGGGGGCCCTACTGGGCCCGGGCCCTGCCCATGACCGTGCCCTGGCCGGTCCAGAGTCCCAAGCATTGACGTCGGTCGTGTCCCCCCAGGGCGGCGTTCGCAGGGGCCCCGCTTGGGCGGAAGAGCTGGGAGAGCAGCCCAGGGTGCATGAATGTTTTACCAGGAAAAACATCCCTGCCGGGCCTGGAGGCGGCGCAGCGCCAGTGACCCCCTCGCTGCCAGAGCGTGGGCAGCTTGTGGGGGGGGGGTGACTCTGGCACTGAAAGACCCAGGAATGGTGCACACATGGGGCCGAGAGGGGCTGCCCACGGGCCTAGCTGGGGACTTGCTCTTCCAGGCCCAGGTGTGGGGGGCTTGCGGCAGGGCCTGGCGTACGCACACAAGCGCCGCCGTGTCGTGTGTGGTGCATAACGCCGCGGGCTCCAGGAGTCATGTGACGGGGGCGGGAATCTACCCACCTTGCTGCTGGGCCGAGCAGGCGGGACGGGTGCTCGTGGCACACCTGGTGCGACGGGTTAATTAGCCTCGTTAGGGTTCAAGGGACCCTGTTGTGGTGGGGGGGGGTTACGCCGCTGCCCCCCTGTGGCTGGCGGAGGGCAGTGCCTGTGAGCGAGGCCACATGGGGCCAGGGAACCCCCCCCCCGCCCCATTCCGGACCCTCCAGTGGGGGGGGGGGTTAGGGTGAGAGCCAGGGTGACAGTGCAGCACACTCAGCAGGCTTGGCCTCCTACTCAGGCGCAATGGGCAGGCCTGGCAGGGCAGGGCCAGAGCTCCGGGCTGACAGCCGGGTTGGCATGGAGGAGCGGCCGCAGGGCTGTGGGAGCCCGGGGCTGGCTCCGATAGTCTTGCTCTAGGGGGGAGCTCACCAAGCTGAGCGAGGGGGCTGTGGCTGGGGGGGGGGGGTGCTCAGGGCCTGGCTAGGGGGCTGCACTGAGAGATTAGGCAGCTGGTGGGGGCTCTGCTGCCGTCATCGCCCTGGGATAAAACCTGCCCCTGCTGCTCCCAGGGGGTAGAGCCAAGAACCCGGCTGCCTGGGAGGTGCCTGCGCCTGGCTCCTTAATGCCAGGCCCCCCGGGATGGGGCAGAAAGCGCCTTGTCACAAAACCAGCTGAGCTCCGCTGCTCCTGGCCCTGTGCTGAGGGGGCCCATGGAGCCTGACCCCCGCGGGGCTGCGGCCCGAGGGCTCCCAGCCAAGACCTGGCCTTCCCGAGCTGCCCACGCAAGGGGCCCTGTGGGGAACAGCGGGCAGGCGCCAGCCGGGGGTCCCAGCTCGCTGAGCCGGCTCCTGGCAGTGCCCAGGGACCTGCCCCCACCCTCCTGGGACACACAGGGCAGCTGGGCCCTTCTTTTGCCTGCAGCTGAAATTGCCTCTCTGCTGGCTCACCCCTCTGCAATGGGAGGGGGCCCAGCTGCCCGGGACCTGGCGGCGTCCCCTCAGCCTCAGCAGAGCCCAGGGCCCTGGCCTGCCCACCCTGGAGCGGGGCAGGGCTGGGCCCCCGTAGCCGTGGGAATCAATGGGGTCACACCAGGGGGCACGCTGGCCCGGAGAACGGCTCCTTCCCCACTGCCCCCGCCCCCCGCAGTGGTGGGTGCCCAATCACACCTGCCTGGGCGCTCTGTTTGGTCAGGTGGCTTCTCCCTGCACGGCAGAGCTGGGCGCCCACCTGCTGAGGGCACCCCAGGGAGGTGGGCCGGCTGCCAAGGGACAGGGTGCGCGGCGGCTGGCCCCTGGGGCAAAGGCATGGGCATGGACGGAGCCCGGGGTGTAGGACTTAGGGGCTGGCAACAGGGAGGCGTTGAGACCAGCCCTTCCTCCAGGACAGATACACTGGAGGAGCTGCCCAGCCCCACTGGCTGGGGGGGCCACACACGCCCAGGACTGCCTGACCCGTGCTGCCCCCCCACCCCTGCTGGGGGACAGGCATCCTCCGGCATTATGTGTGAGCAGCCTGGCTTCTGCACCACCTCCCCCAGGGCGCCGGGCCGCGGGGCTGCCCTGGCTCTGATGCTGCATGGTTGTTGAGTGCCGAGACGATCTGGGGGGAAGAGGAGCCACGCCCAGGGGTCCTGCACTGGAGCGCCGCCCAGGGCTGGTCCAGCCTGGAGGGTTTCTTCACTCTCGCACGCTGCTGGCAGGCTGGCACGAGGCTGGGTGACGCCATGTGCCGCGGTGCAGAGCAGCTAAGGAATGGCGCAGCCCCTTGTAGGCACACCTCCCCCCTCCCGGGCACAGCACAGGAACAGCGGCGCCCGGATGCCACGTGGCACGCCCCCCGTTGGTGCTGGCCTCGCCCTGCCAGCAGCCGTGTTGCACGCCAGCCTCGTGCACCAGACTCAGTGCCCCAGCTGCCAACACGCCCGTGTGCCTGCACTGTGCCCAGCCTGCGCGCTGCACCCCTCCCACTCCGCACAGCCCATGGAGGGTGGGGAGAAAGTTAGCACCTGACTTGGCGGGGGGGGGGGGTTGCAGAGAGAGCCCCTCTGGGCTGGGCAGGACTGGTTGAAGGGGGGGGGGTGACTTGCAGTGAACCCCTCCCCCGCCACCATGTGCCCCCCAGTCCACCCCTCCCTCCCACCAGCTTTCAGCCAGGGGCAGGAACTGCCCCACTGGGCGAGTTATTCCAGGACCGTCCACTAGGGGGAGGCGTCTTGCCCCTTCCTGCAAGCCAGCCCGCCCCCTGGAGCCTTGGAGGCTGAGGCCTGACCCTGCCTCGCCCTCCCTCAATCTGGCAGGAGTGTCTTTGCTGCTCAGAGCCACCCGCCCCAGCCTTGGGTCACTGCACTGCGGCCAGGGCCAGGATCTGGGGGCCCTTCCTTCCTGCACGCCCCCAAAGGCTTGGCGGCCTCTCTGGGAGAGGGGCCCGAGGTGGTGGGGCCTGGGCAGCGTGGCCGAAGCGGGTGCTCCTTTTACATGCCCACTTTGGGTGAAGGGGGACGCACTGGCCCTGGAGGCAGCCCCGCAGCACTGGGGTCCAGCTGCAGCGGCTTGCTTGGGGCCTGACCCTTCACTGGATGGAAGGCGTCTTGAGTGTGTCTCTCCCCCAGGGAGCAAACCGGCACCATCCATCACCCAAGACGGGCACGGGGAAAAGAGAGGCAGCATGAGCCAGAGAGCAGGGCACTGGAATGGCAGTCGATTACCAAGTCTACTCCCCCCTTCCCTCCATCTGTGCCTCGTTTCCCCCTCCTGTGCCTCAGTTTCCCCTCCTCCTCACGGTACCTGCAGCACCTGACATAAGGGGGCCTGGCACAGCGTGTAGTTAACCTGTGGAACTCCTTGCCAGAGGAGGCTGTGAAGGCTAGGACTATAACAGAGTTTAAAGAGAAGCTAGATAAATTCATGGAGGTTAGGTCCATAGAAGGCTATTAGCGAGGGGGTAGAAATGGTGTCCTTGGCCTCTGTTTGTCAGAGGCTGGAGAGGGATGGCAGGAGACAAATCGCTTGATCATTGTCTTCGGTCCACCCTCTTTGGAGCACTTGGTGCTGGCCACTATTGGGAGACAGGATACTAGGCTAGAAGGACCTTTGGTCTGACCCAGTACGGCCGTTCGTATGGCTCCGATGTGGTCCCAGCTGGGAACGCGAAGCGTTACTTTATCGTTTCGCCATGCACGTACGTCAGTTTCAGTGTCGTTTACCTGTAATCCACCTCTCCCACCCACACCAAACTCAGACTGTGGGGTTGTTTTTTTTTTTTATAAAAAAGTCATATTTATTGACAAGGAATAATATTAATAAATAACCATTAAATATCAAAGCACCAGCACCGGCTGCAGCCAGACTGCCCTATGCCTGACGGCAGGCGAGGGGCATTCATGCTGCCGCCCTAGATACCAGCCGCCTCGCGGCCAGCGTGGGAAAAGCCCCAACGCTCCGTGCCCCGAGCAAGAGCAATAAGTTACAGGCAATAAATACAAGTCCACGTGTTCAAGGAACAACAACCCTGAGCTCATCTGGGCACACTCCTCAGCTCGTTGCAGGACCCCGCGGGGAAGAGGCGATGCTCCGTGGGGGCAGACCCGAGTCAGCCTCCGAGCCACCCGTGGGATCCAGGTTTGCTCCCGCTGTGCCCACTGCTGCTGGCGTGCCCGGGACGGAGTCCTGCCGCCGCCCTGGGCGCTCGGACCGGGAGCGGGGCAGTTTGGCTCAGCGCTCTGAAGGGCCGCGGCCAGTTGGGCTGAGCCGTGCGCGTTGCAGTGCCCGATGCTGCCTGCAGGGGGCGCTGCCTCTGGGAAAGTCACTCCCATCACGGGAAGGCCAAGTCCAGGGTGCGGGACAGTCCAGGTGGGGGCAGGGCCCCAGGGCCCCCCCGATTCGTGACACGGCTCTCTGCCCGTGCTCCGTGGCATGGCCCCTCCTTCCCTTGGCTCCGATCCGGGGCCAGCCCGCTCGGACGCGGCCAGTCACCCCGTGGGGGGCTCAGCCGCCTCCAGCACCGGAGGCTCCTCTCTGCTGGCATTAGCGGCTCAGGAATTGCAGGTTGATGTCCGTCTCGGGCACCAGCAGGGTGCGGGTCATGGGCCTGACCGGGCCCCCCTCCGGCTCCGGCTTCACCTCAAAGTGCATCAGGATCTGCAAGGGGAGGGGAGGGTAGGTTAGCACCAGCTGGGTCCAGGCTGTGGGCCCTGATAGGAGGGGAGTGGAGCATGCAGAGGGCGTGGTAGGAGTGCACGGGGTTGGGGGGCTATGGGGCTGGTACCGATGCCATGATGCAGGGATCAATGGGGCTGGTACCGATGCTGAGATGCAGGGATCTATGGGGCTGGTACCGATGCTGAGATGCAGGGATCTATGGGGCTGGTACTGATGCAGTGGAGGAAGGGGCTATGGGGCTGAGATGCAGGGAGCTATGGGGCTGGCACCGATGCTGAGGTGCAGGGATCTATGGGGCTGGTACCGATGCTGAGGTGCAGGGATCTATGGGGCAGGCGCTAATGCAGGGGAAGGCCGTAGGCACACAGAGGGGGAGGGGGCTATAGGGCTGGTACTAATGTGGGGGGGGGGCCATTGGTCCGATACCAATGCAATGGGGGGGGGGGCGCCGTTGAACCAGAATCAGCCCCCCCATCCCTGGAAGCCCCGTGTTGCCCCCAGACCCCCCGGCTGGCGACACTTACCCGGGACAGCGCCAGGTGCAGCTCCAGTTCAGCGATGCGCCGGCCGATGCAGCTGCGCTTGCCCGCGCCGAAGGGCACGGAGGCGTAGGCGTGGTGCCCGGCGCCCTTCTGCAGCCAGCGCTCCGGCCGGAAGGCGTCCGGCTCGGGGAAGCAGCGGGCGTCCCGGGAGGTGGCGTAGTGGCACAGCGTGATCAGGGTCTGGGGGGGGGGGGGTAGAGAGAAAGGCTGGGGAGTGAGTCGTGCCACACGAGCGGGGCGGGGGGAGACACCCCCTCGCCGGAGAAATCCCCTCGCCTACCAAGCTGCCCCCCCCACCGCTGGGGAGACGCCTCCTTTCCATCCCAGCCCACCCCCTCCTCACCCCGTTAGCCAGGCAGAGGTCGGCCGCTCACCTTCCTGGGGATGAGGTACTCGCCCACTTGGATGTCTCGGTCCGAGATGACGCGGGCGTTGCCGGGGATCACGGGGTACAGCCTGCCGGGGGAGAAGGGGGCAGGGGTGAGTCACAGAAGTCATCGAGCTCCGCCCCCAGCCGGGTGGCTCCGTCCCCTTCCGGGGGGACGCTGGACAGTGGCTGTTAGCCTCCCAGCTGAACTCCAGGGGAACGGATGAACCCCAAGATCCCAGCCCCCCCGGCTCCCAGCAGATGCCCCCCTGTCCCGCCACGGCCCAGCCACACTCACCTCAGCACTTCCTTCACCACCGCCTTCAGCAGCGGCATCTGGGCCACGTCCGCGGCCGACGGGACGGCCCCGCCTTTCATCACCCCGGTGATTTCCTCGTGCAGAGCCGCCTGCACCCGGGGGTGCCGGGACAGCTCGTACAGGCTCCAGGACAGCGTGCTGGAAATCTGCAAGAGTGGAGGAGCGAGGGAGGGGTAAGCAAGAGGCTGGAGGGGCGCTGAAGGGGAACGGGGCGGCCCCATCTGTGACCCAGCCCGCGTTCCTTGTGAGGGTGGCGTAGCCGCCTGGGAGCAAGTCAGATGCTCCTGGCTGATCAGCAGAGCGCCCTCAGCTAGCAGGATGGTGCACATCCCTTGGTGCACCAAACAAAATTGATTCTGCACACAAACGGTACCCATTAGAGGTAACGTTAAAACCAGCCATCCTCTGGGTGCCGGAACCCCTTCCATGCAGCCTCCACCCCGGTTCCATTAAGGATTCAATCCCTGAGGAGCACGGCTGATAAGGAGAAGCTCTCGCAGCAGCCCCGGCACTGTCGTGGTGCTCACCGTGTCCACCCCGGCCAGCAGCAGCTCGGTCACGTTGCCATAGATGGATTTCATGGACAGCTTCTCCTGGGCGAGGTAGTAAGTGAGGTATTTGCCGTCCACCGTCTCCCCCCGCGAGACTTTCTCGGCCACCTCCGCCATCCGCTTGTCGATGTGGCCCTTGGCTGGAAGAGACAGGACCCAGCTCAGCCCCACTGCCTAGGCTCCAGAGCCCCCCGCCGCCTTCCCACGGGACCAGCTCTTCCCTTCCTCACGGGAACCCAAGGGCTTTCGGTGCCTGGAGCCCATCAAAATTCAGTGGCAGGCCTCTCATTCCCAGAGGCGCCTCTGCAAGTCCCCCACGTGAAACCGCAGGCCTCTCATTCCCAGAGGCGCCTCTGCAAGTCCGGGTGAAACCGCAGGCCTCTCATTCCCAGAGGCGCCTCTGCAAGTCCCCCCGTGAAACCGCAGGCCTCTCATTCCCAGAGGCGCCTCTGCAAGTCCCCCACGTGAAACCGCAGGCCTCTCATTCCCAGAGGCGCCTCTGCAAGTCCCCCCGTGAAACCGCAGGCCTCTCATTCCCAGAGGCGCCTCTGCAAGTCCCCCCGTGAAACCGCAGGCCTCTCATTCCCAGAGGCGCCTCTGCAAGTCCGGGTGAAACCGCGGTTTGAGGGTTGCCGCGGGAATCCTGCTTTCATTCCTATTCAACACCCTGACCGACACCGGAGCCCCCCCCCGCCAGGATCGGGGCCGTGCGAGCCACTGCCCGGATCCCTGCCCCCTGGCAAATCGCTGCCGTTGCCGTGGGGAGCTGGGCCCGGCCCCCCCCAGCCGCCCGCGCCGCCAACCCCGGGGCGCTCACCGAAGGCGAACATGTCGTCCCAGGACTCGCAGAAGATCCTCCAGGGCGCGGGGAAGAGGCGGTGGAGGAACTTCGGCATGGCCATGGTGAGCAGGGTCATGGCGAACATGCGGTTGATGGAGCGGATGAAGTTCTCCGTCTCCTTGGGGAGCTCCGGCTCCAGGCAGCCGATGCGGGACTCGAAGAGCACCGAGGAGATGCCTACGGGACGGAGCCCGGCGAGAGTCAGAGACGCACGCTCCCGGGGGGGGGGGGGGGGGGGGGGGGGGGGCTTGGAGGCAGACCCCTCTCCGCACAGAGGGTGCCCCTCCCTTCCCAGCCGCCCCGCCCCACCACGCACCTTCCAGGCCGAACTTGTAGAACTCGCCCGCCACGTCCTTCACCACCTGCTGCTCGTGGCGGCTCCGCTGGTGCTGCAGCCTGCGGATGAGGTCGCTGACCACGCTGTTCAGGGTCCCCGTGTACGACTCCACCTCCTTAGGCTTCAGCATGTGTTTGCCCAGGATGCTGCGGATCTTCTGCCATTCCTCTCCTTCCCTGCAAGGGCACGCGAGACCCGGTTACCCCTCCAGGGAGACAGGCTGCAAGCCCCGGGTGTGGGGAGCCAGGGAGAGCAGGATCTGGGGGAGCCCTGCACAGAACCTGCCTCCAGGCCAGCCCTCGAGTCCCAGCCAGCCACGGAAGCTGCCCTCAGGCATAGCTTTCCCAGGAGACTCTGGCACCCAAAGAGTTCCCATGCCACCTCTGGGCCAACGTTCCCTCTAATTTTTTCTACCCATGTGCAGAATAATTTTTTCATGTGCACCAAGGCATGTGCAGATGTGCACCACCCACATAAACACATGCTGCTGGCAACTGTCCCGGGTGGCCACGCACTCAGCTTACAAGGAACCCTGCTCTGGGCTAATCTATGCTACTGGTGGTGCCCAACCTCTCCCGTGCCGACACCTCACCCCCGCCTTGCTGCAGGAGGCGCAGATGGGGAGGGGTTAAGCTCACTCCAATGGGGTGCATCAAGCCAGCACCAAGCCCACCGGCAGGGGCTCAGGCGTGCTGGGAACGCAGCTCCCAGCTAGCCCCCAGGCCTGCACGCCTCTGCCGGTTACTCACACCGGGCGCCTGAGTCACCCCGCTGATTCAGACACGTCAGGGCCCTCTCGCCCGACTCATGCCTCCGGCTGGCCTTGCGCAAAACCTTAGCACATGAGCAACGTGCTTCCGGACCAGGACTTGCTGGGTCCCGCCAAGACAGCACCAGCCCGTGCCGATGAGCCGCGGGGATCGGGGAACCGGATCCCTCTTGGCACTGAACCACAGAGGGAAGAGTCGGGCAGTGTGCCAGGAGCACCCCACAAGGAGGGAAGACCCCACAATCTCCCCATTTTGGGCCTCGGCTCTTTCTTAGCTCCTTTCCACACTGGTAAGAAAAATCTCGGCTTTTCTGCTCAATGCCGCTTTGTTCGGTTCCTGTACCCCCCCCCCCGGCCTTGTCGGGCATCTGCTACTTCTCTGGATGGCCCCGATCCTGGCGTGGGGCTCCCCCAGAACCCAGAGACTACGATTCGCAGAGTCTGGTGACAGTCAACGGCGTTTGCGCCCCTGACCCCCTTGGGCACAGCCTCAGCCCGAAACGCCCGTGCGTTTGCAGCGGATCGTCCGTAGCCTGCGGAGCCCAGCGGGTGCTAGAGATGTCTGGCAGCCTCCCCACCCAGCGTGGCGCTCGCCTAGGAGAGCAGCCGACTTACGCGGTGAGCAGCCCGAACGCGTGGCCGCGGCACACCCGGTAGTCCTTCCAGGAGGACAGGTCGGAGCGGATGGGGTGTTTGCCCTCCTGCCTCAGCACCTGCTCGATCAGGCTGGGTTCCGCGACGTGAACGGTCAGGATCGGCCCAAAGCTGGCTTTCCACACCGGCCCGTACTTGGCTTTTCCTTCCATCTAGGAGAGGAGACAATTCGTCAATGCCCAGAAACTCGGGACGCGCTAGAAAAGCTGCTCCAGGAGGCCAGCAACATCCCCCCCGTCTCATTTCTCTGGACCCCAAGGAGTTGGCTCCTTGGCTGGGCTTTCGCCACCAGCTGCCTGGAACTGACCAGGAGACAACGATGCATTATAGGAATCCAGCCCCCTGACAGCCGCAACCTACACATGGCTCCATCCACCAGTCCTGCTAGCCTGCGGCAGCGACAAATCGCAACTGATCAATGAAATTCAAACTCCACCGAGCTCCCCGCTCAGGATCTCCGCAGCCAGCAGCAGCCCCTCCTGGAGCTTTCAGGCACCGGAGCCTTCCAGGACCATCTGGGCAGGGGTGCTCAGAAATCGAGCACAGAGAAACCGGTCCGGGATCTGTTGGCCAGACTCAGCCTACGGGGGCTTGGTTACTCAGCGCTCTCCTTCCCCTGTAGCCTCTGTTACTAGACCCTGCCAGGGATTCACTCCTCGCGGCCCGCAGGAGAGAGCGAGAAAGTCGAGAGGGATTTGGCTAATCCAAAGGGAACGGTGCCTCGTTTACTTGGAACGTAATTAGGGCTGGATGCAGTCATGTCATCGAGGCTATTCAGGGCTCCACTCAGGCAGGGGAGTGCATGACACGAGGTCAGAAAAATAACCCACTTCCCACACACACAGTTTCTATTGCTGTCAAGCTTCCTCGTGCCACGCACCGCAAGACAGCTTGGCAAACCGGGAGGGGCAGTGATGCCAGCGCCTTTAAATATGTGGATTTGCCTCTCAAGGCAGCTGGACTATCTGCTTAAGTGATGCTCCACTGAAGCCAGTTGTGCTCTGTTCTAAACCTCAGCTTTCCGCTGGTAAATTTCACTTCCAGGCTGAAGCCTTACATGAGTTTTTCTGCTCGACCCACTCCCAGTCCTTTTCAGGTTCTGAGCCAGGGCGAAAGGAAGACTAAATATAAATATACCCAGGCATGAAAAGAAACGGGTGTTGTTTGCTATGGCACACGGATAACTCCATGCTTTCCTGGGGGCCATTTGGCACCTGGCTCATCCCCAGAGAGGAAAAGTCATCGAGCGACGTTTGAAAGTGGTTAAAAGTTAGCCACAGCGGGGATCCGATGCCCGCTACTTTTTAAACCCCGTAGCAAGCTGCATGAGGGTTTGCCGCGCTACACAAGCCGATGTGCAGTTGGAAAGAGGTGAAATCCTAGCAACCATTTGCTTGGTCAATTCAAAGGTGATTCCCATAGCAGGGCTTTTTCCCAAGTTAGGGCAACTTTATGAATGACTCCCACCAATTTCTACAGGGATTTTATTCAGACACTCTGGGGCCAGACAGAACACCTGGAGTCATTTCCCGCATTTTTCTTTTCTTTCCTTTTGTATAAAAAGGAGCGAAATTTTTTAAAAAATCCTCCGTCAACCCGGAGAACGGAACACACGCATGGGTCTAATGGATCTCAGCGTTAGCCCTGCCACACTGCTTCCCTGTGGGTCTTTCCAAAAGCACGGAAAATAAAGTGTGCAGAACGCATGCGCCCAAACGAGCAAAACGAGATCCAGTTCTCTCCTTGATCTAGCAAAGCCCTCATTAAAGAGTGCGATTCATTTCTGCTGCAAATGCATTTCACTGTTTCCCACCCCCCATAGGAGTTCTGTGACCTCCTAAACACGTTTTTGGTTAGAAAAACGTATTTACAAAACCTTAGAAGGCTTTAGTTGCAGACCAACACAGCTGCCGCTCTGAGACTTATTAAGCATTGGGTAGAATGAGACTAACCAGTGAATGCGTTGATTACAAATATATCAGATCATGAACTTTCAGGGGTAACATCCATTTCATCATCATTTACCCACGAAAGCTCATGATCCTAGCTATGTAGCTGGTAGTCTCTCCGGTGCCACAGAACTACTCCTGGGTTTTGAAGTTACAGACTAACACAGCGACCCCTCTGTGTCTTCGATTACAGTTAACCTACCTGATACCCACAGAGTTTTGCAAGCCTCTTTGGACACATATGGTGTCCTTAGTTGATGTACCCCCCGTATACCTATTTGTTCCTCCCATGGAAACAACATAGACAAGTAACCAAAAACACAATTGTACATATTTATGGGGGCGGCCACCTTTGACTGCCCTGCCTTTCGAATGTTCAGGCTGGGATTTATAAACAGGGCTTGAATGGCACTGGGTTTTGAGCCTCGGGCACTGCATCCACTTAGTCGAAACTCCTAGTTAGAACCTTTTATTAATTATTATTATTATTATTATTAAATATCCAGCAGTTTCTATTGTTGCAATGATGGGAAATTCTCCAGTGCGAGTGGGGAGACTTTAGGTCCCTTGGACAACCTGGTCCTCGATCCTAACCGCTATGTGACAATGTTGGCTAAAGACAGGAGCTACTTTTAAGGCGCAGAAGTTCCCCAAGGGGACTCCATCCAGCAGCGGACACTAAGCAGCCTGGCGTGGAGGGGAGGCATGGTGCACCCAGCAGCAGGGGAGTAGCCAAAGTGGCAAGCTTCTTACCTGGAGCTCGTGCAGCCGGGCCAGCCCCCGTTTGCAGAAGAGGTCCCGGAAGAAGCTCAGGGCGCTGGGTCCTGGCATGTCCTCCAGGGTCTTGTGGGTCTTGATGACTCTCACGGGCGCCTTGAAGCCCAGCTCGGCCAGGATCTCCGGGAAGGCCCTGGAGAGCAGGGAGGCCCGGCTGGCCAGCTTGAGGGTCTGAGGCATCCTGGCTGGGAAGGAGGCTGGCAGGAGAAGGTGAGGAGCAGATGAAGTCCTGCAGCATCTTCCTAGGCTTATTTATAAGGGGACCGGCACATGGAGCCAGGGAGGCCACGCCCCCCTGGAGCCTCTTTGCCAAGCCCCGCCCTCCCGTAGTGCGTCAGACTTTTTCATAGAAGCCCAGGCTGCCCAATCAGAACGCGAGGTGGGCTCCGCTTTTTTTTGGCGGGGGAGGGGGAATCGAAGCAAGTCCTCTGCTGCCACGTGGGTTTCCAGCCGAAGGGGCAGAAGTATCTGGAGGGGAGGGGGAAGATGGGCTAAGGGGTGGTAAGGGAGGGCAGAGAGGGGCACTTGGGAGGGGCAAAGGGGCACTTGGGGGCAGAGAGGGGCACCTGGGGGGGCAGAGAGGGACACCTGGGGGGGCAGAGAGGGGCACTTGGGAGGGGCAAAGGGGCACTTGGGGGCAGAGAGGGACACCTGTGGGGCAGAGGGGCACTTGGGGGGCAGAGAGGGACACCTGTGGGGGGGGCAGGGGGGCAGAGAGGGGCACCTGGGGGGCAAAGAGGGGCACTTGGGGGGCAGAGAGGGACAACTGGGGGCAGAGAGGGGCACTTGGGAGGGGCAAAGAGGGGCACTTGGGGGCAAAGAGGGACACCTGTGGGGCAGAGGGGCACTTGGGGGGCAGAGAGGGACACCTGTGGGGCAGAGGGGCACTTGGGGGGCAGAGAGGGACACCTGGGGGCAGAGGGGCACTTGGGGGGCAGAGAGGGACACCTGGGGGCAAAGAGGGACACTTGGCAGGGGCAGAGGGGACACTTGGGGGGCAGCGAGGGACATGTGGCGGCAATAGGTACATTCAGGAGTGCTCTGGACAACTGGGGGAAGGCGATGGGCACCCAGCGTGGGGAAGGAGGTGGGTCTAGCGAGGGAAGGGGCAGAGATGGGCGTGTGGGGGGAACTGGGCACCAGAGTGCATCTCCATAGCCCCCCCTTGCAGCCGGGCCCCGGGCTCTTCCCATGCGCCCTATCCCCTAGGCTACGCGGGAACCCGCCCCACCACCTTACCGCGGGGAGGCCCCTTAGGCCATTTGGCCGTCCCGTCCCGACCCGGGGGAAGCGGGACTCGAACCGTCCCCTACCAGTGAGAGAAAGTCGCGACAGGCGCACGTTGCTCAGGGGGGTGGACTCGGCCGAGGAATTCAGGGGCAGGGTCTGGCCCGTCGGGCCTTGGACGCTGGGCAGGGTGGAATGAAAGCAGCCCCGCGAGCGGATGACGCACAAAGCTGCGTGTGCCGGGGGCGCCGCAGGGCAGGGGGTTAGGAGGCCGATTCATTCACTTTGGTTCAGTGACTGGCGGGGGGGGGGGAGGGAGACTGCTTTCATAACAGGGCAGAGGGAAACACCCCCCCCCCCCCCCCCCCCCCCCGGGCTCAGAGCAATGAACCGAGCACATGAATGAGCTCAAAGCACTGAGAGGACGGGGAGTGAGTTACCTTTGTTACAGTTGTGCAGCGCCACTCGCTCCCGGCTCCCCGGGGAGGGGCGAGATCGGCGGCTCCTCCAGCCGAGAGCCCGCAAGAAAAGTCGGCACAAAACCCCGGCGCAAGGGGAATTCATTCACATCTGCTCCCACTGCACGTCCCGCCGAGGCCAGCCAGGTGTGTGAACAGCCGTGCAAGCGCACGTGCGTGTGTGCGCACGCACGCACGTGTGTGTGCACTCACGCTTTCCCGAGATGCACCTTGCCAGCAGGCCTGCTCCGCAGGCTGGACACTCGGGGGCAGAACGCATCTTTTCGGTCTGTCTGGGGTACAGCGCCTGACACAATGCAATTCTGGTTCATGAATGAGGCGCGGGTGGGGGCGGAAGTCAGTCACACAGTGCGGGAACGGGCCCAGCCGTCTCAGGACACCACGGTGGCTTATGGAGGACAGCCCGTCGGAGAATGGGTGGTCTTGGCCCCTTGGTTGTTCTGTGCCAGCGGACAAATCGAGATTTCGCCCTGGCTCCAGCTGTCGCTCCCTACGGCTACCAAAATCAGAGGGGGTGTCGCCCACGCGAAGGACTTGTAACCATGGTAGAGCCCTGGGGGGTTGGAGATCTGGAGGGGCATTTGCAACCCCAGCCTGGGTCAGGCCCGCATAACGAGCATGCCCGTGAACAGAGGCAGGGGGCCAGATTCAGTCGCCCACTTGGCGGGAGTTCGGTTGTCATCCTCCGGCCTGCGCTGGTGTGAGAGCAGAGTCCGGCTCCGAACGGGATCTCGAGGAGAACCCAGTGCAGCTGGACCTTGTCCGAGGGGTGCAGCTGCGCATCACCCAGGGCAGATCGTGGGCCCTGCCACGCTCGGAGGCCCTGACAGGCGCTCGCCGGCTGTGCCCTCTCCCCGCCGTGCGGCGCACAGCGGAAGCCGGACACTGCGGCAACCGCAGCGCATTCTAGAACACTCGCCGCAGCTGGGAGCCCGGCTCGGCTGAGGACTCACATCTGGCGTGGGATGGGACCGGACAGCCAGGCTGGAATGACGGCCGAGGTGGCGTAATCCTGGGATCAGGCGCTCAGCTCATGCCGGAAAAGAAAAATCAGGTTTTTAGCCCTGGAGCCAGAGGAAAACCCACAAACCTCATCCTAGAGCGACGGGCGTCTGCCTGAGAAATCGGTTTCCCACTCGGAACGTTCCACCGGCAAACCACCTCCCTGCCACGGGAGAGCGAGGCTGGCGGGAGAATCCTTCCATCCGCCTCGCGCTGCCTGCACAGGGGCCTGCCTTACGTTAACCGAGAGGGTGTGAATCTTTCACGCCCCTGCGGGACCTGGGAACGCCTCCCTCGTGTTCTAGCATGGCCCAGGCCCCACAAACTGGTATCGGCTGCCTGCCCGAGCCTGAAACAAGAGTCCGAGAAGCACAAGTGGCTCCACTCGATACTGAACGCCACGGTCATAAAGAGGGGGAGAGTCACAGCTAGGGAGGGGGGCTGCAGGGGCTCCCCCCCCCCAAAGGATGTAGCAAGGACCTAGAGAGCTTTAATTTGACCCCGAGAGCCGGTCCCTGGCCCGAGGCAATTGGGCCCAAAGCCACGCCTGCCAGAAGGCCAGTAAACGTCACTCCTGGGGCGCGGGGAAAGAGTCAAGAATGGAAGTTACTGACGAACAGCCAGCGAGAGGGGGACGCGCGTTGCTTTGAGACCAGGGCAGCGAGCAGCCAACCCCAGCGCTGTGGACACCGAGGGAAACCCCCACCGAGTGAGGAGCCAACCCCCTGGGGCCAGATTCTCCTCTGGGGCTGACATCTCCATCGGGGCAGCGTGGGGCGCAGGGCTTGTCCGCCCAGGAACACACTACGGTGCATTCAAGCCACCCCTCGCCTCACTGGAGTTCCAGGGAGACACGGCTAAACCCAGGGCTGGCCCTACCATGAGGCAAACTGAGGCCAGACTGGGGCGGGGGGAGGTAGAGGGCCACGAGGACCCAGAGTGTAGAAAACTGTGTCTGCTGCTGGTGCCGGTGTCGGGAGCGGAGAAGTCCCGAGGGGAGTGGAACGGGACGGAGGCAGAACTGAGACTTTTCAAAGTTCTGGCCCAAGCAAGGGGGCGTCCTTTGAGCTCCCTGCCTCAGCTGCCAAAACGCTGTGGGCCGGTCCTGGCGAAACCAGAGCGAGGCGACCCCGACCCCCCTTTCGCACGGGGGTGAGAGCTGCCGAGCGGCAGCGGAGAACGTGGTTACAGGCTGCGTCTCTGCGCCGCTCCCGCCATCTCCCCCGGAGAGTGTTTCTCCCAGCTGGGCCCACGCCAGCGCCTGCCTTCCGTTAACCTTCCTGGTTGCCTGCTGCCAGCACAGCCCCAGAGAACAGCAGACCCGCCAGACGGGGTCAGACCAACGGCCCACCCAGCCCAACGTACGGTTCGCCCATAGCGGCCAACACCAGGTGTCCCCGAGGGTGTGAACAGAACAGGGAATCCTCATGCCGACCTCCCAGCTTCTGACAAATAAGCTAGGCCACCATTCCCATCCATCCTGGCTAATAAGTATTGATGGACCTCACCTCCATGAACCTATCTAGCTCTTTTTTGAACCCTGTTAAAGTCTTAGTCTTCACAACATCCTCCGGCGAGGAGTTCCACAGGTTGACAGTGCGCTGCCTGAAGAAAACCTTCCTTTGGTTTGTTTTAAACCTGCTGCCTATTTGTTTCGTATGGCGACCCCCCCTAGTTCTTCTGTGACGGGAACATGAAAATAACCTTTCCTTAGTCACTTTCTCCACACTAGTCATGATTTTATAGACCTCAACCATATCCCCCCTTCTTCGACTCTTTTCTGAGCTAAAAAGTCCCAGTCTTTGTAATCTCTCCTCACGTGGCAGCCGGTCCAAACCCCTCAATACTCTTGTTGCCCTTTTCCAATGCCAAGACCTTTTTGGAGAGGAGGCAACTCCATCTGCCAGCAGCGTTCCAGATGTGGGCACACCCTGGATTTATACCGGGGCAATAAGATATTCTCTGTCCCTTTCATAAGGATCGCGAAGGCAGGAATCTGCCCCTTAGCACCGCAACACACCCCTTGGCGTCTGCCTCAGTAAGGCGGCTGATGCTGGGGAGGGCGTGGCCCACAGGGACAGCTTTGGGGAGCCCCAGGCCAGGCACCACCAACACGGCACCAACTCTGCCTTTCACCCCCTTGGCAGCTAATCCCCCCCCCCCGCTCAGCAGAGCCAAGTGGGCCCCAGTGCTTCCCCCCCAGGGTTAGCCGGGAGCAAGACGGCTGTGTTGCTCGTCCCCCGCCGATCCAGCCCTGCCCCATGAGAGCAGCCGGGTAGGAGTGGCCGCTCACGTGCCGGAAGCTCCGGTGTTGGTGCGGCACCAGGTGGAGCGGAAGGGCCCACGAGGCGGCGTTCAGCCCCACACTGGGCCTCCCCGGCTGGGAAGAGCCGCTCCCATAGGCCGTGACTCTGGCGAAACCCTCAGGATAATCCATCGCACGTGTGCAGCAGACTGGTCCCAGCTGGCCAGGCTGCTGAGGGGGCCGAGGGCGGATGGGGGGGGCCAACCCCTCCCCTCGGCTGGGCGCCACAGCGCGAGGCCAAGGGGAAACTGCAGCCGTGACTCAGGCGTGGGGCAGATGGGGCTGGCGGCCTCCCCCACTCGCCAAACACTTCATGCCGATTCCCAGTCAGCCCCACAGAAGCGGGAGGGGGGGAATTTCCAGCCCATGTCCCCTCCCCCTACAATCCGGGGGAGGGGACTGTCTGGAAAAGGGCGGGTCCAGCCCCCTCGGGAGGGCAGTTCCCCGTCTGCAGGGCCGGGCTCCCACCGCTTCCCAGCCGGGGCCTGGGTGCACGGCCGGGGATTGCACAGCGTCTCCTACACTCTGGGGAGATGCTGGCAACCCCCCGGCCTGCACCAGCGAGCGCCCTCCTCCCTCGGCCCCACGCTGCAAGCAGGAAGCCGGGGGGGCCCATCCTCAGCTGGAGGGGGGGGGGAGGACCAGCCTGTGGCCAGACCGGCCCCTCTGTCAGAGCCCACCAAGGCAGCTCCGGGGGATGCTGCTCCCCCCTTCCAGGAGGCCGGGACCGCACGGGAGGAGGAACGCGCCTTCGCCTGCCTGTCTGGGATTCTGGATCCATCAGGCTGCTTGTTGGAAGGCGCCTGCTGGGAAATTCCTGGCACCGGCCCCAACCTTCACAGCCAGCTCCTGGGGAATTACCCAGCTTGCAAGACAGGAAGCCACACTCAGCCGTGGAATTCACCCCCCGAGGGAGCTCGCGCCCCGCGGCGGGACACCGACCTGCCAGCCCACGCTGGGCTCAGGCCTGGCACCCAGGGCGGACACTGGGCCATGCAGCAGGGACCCTGCCTGCAGCAGGCACCCACGGCAGGGAGGAAGCACCCAGAGGATCCCCGCTATGGGAGCTGGATTGTCACAGGGTTTAATGGCTCGGCGAAGGAGGTGAATTCAACCCCCCGCAGGCCACGTCAGCCCTGCACTGGGGTCACCTCCCCAGGATCCCTCTGCAGTAGCAGGACTTCCCCTGCCACCAGCAAGGACAAACCTGGGGGGAGGGGTTCCCTGGGGAGCAGCTCCTCCCCCCCCAGGGACGTCCCGCTTGCTGGAAGTGGGTCACTTTACCCTCCGGTGAGCCTGGACCCATCAGACCTGCCCGGGCACGTGGGACCGTTTGAGAACCCCCGGAGTGTGGAAACTGAGGCAGGGCCCGGTGAGGTCAGGTCTTGTTGCAGGCTCAGCAGAGCCGAGACGCCCCTCGCACGTGTCGGCCCCGGGCTGGGTGCTGCACCCACAGACAGGCCTTGCCCCCCAGAACCGGCTCCCAGCAAGAGGAGGCTCAAAGGGCTTCTCCTTCGCTGGGGCAGTTGGCAGAGGTAGGATCCCCCCGTGGGGCAAGCTAGTGTCTCCCCCTCCCCTAGCAGGGAGCATCATCGCGCAGGCAATCGCCCCCCCGTTCCCGGCAGAGCTCAGGGGGCACCGCAGGGCGCCACCAGGCCCTCCCCCGGCCGGAGATCGAAGGCGGCCAGGCACCGTCAGCCCTTGGCTAGGGCCTGCCCCCTCGCCCGCCGGCAGGGGCTGGAGAGAGGCCCGGTGCCCAGGCCGTGCGGCAGACACAGGCCTGGCTGGGCACAGGCACATCCGGGCGGCTGGCAAGGCCGGGCCGAGCCCCAGGGCCGCTGCCGAGGCAGGGTGTGGGCGCCCGGCCTGACACCCCGAGGGCCCAGGCGGGAACGAGGCCCACGCCAGGGTACCAGGCAGGCGCGCCGCAGCCCCCCCCGCGAGACCAGGCAGGCCTGTGAGTTCACGTTTTATTCCGCACGCGAGCGGGAGTGGAGGCTGCCACCCTGAGAATTCCCCACAGTCCCCCCCCCCGGCACAGCCAGGCAGGCTCAGCGGCGGCAGCGACAGCTCCTGGCAGCGGCAGGCAACGCTGGGGCGCTTCTGACTGGGACAGGCGCTGCCCTCGCCGCAGGCCCCACGCCAGGCGACCAGCCCGGCTCCCGCAAGCGAAGGGAAGAGGCTTCCCTGGAACGCAGCACGCCGCGGTCCGTGGCCGTCCGTCATGTGTCCGCAGCCGCCGGCTGCTGCTCTGGGCCCGGCGCTCCCTGCAGGGTGTGGTCCGCGCAGCGCCGGAAGACGGCAGGGAATGTCTTCCCGCCGTTGCGTTGGACTTTCTTCCCCTCCTCTGTGCAGGTCCCCAGGCGCCCCAGGATGGGGTCACTGGCCTGTGGGGAGAAAGGGCGGTTACTGCCCGTGCCACCCCCCCGTGCAGGGGCAGGACTCCCTCAGCCTGGTTTATCTCCCACTCAATGGGCACACGGTGCGGCCGTTTCCATCACACGCGGCCCGAGAGCCCCGCAGAGAGATTAGACCCAAGGAGGCATCAACGGGCGTGAGCCAACGGCCACTAGCCACAGAGCTCCGACAGTCCATCCTCTGCCGAGAGGCCAACGGTCCCGCTGAGGTTTTCGGAACGTGCGGAATCAACTGTGTTCCGTGCACCAACGCATCTGCCAAGGCGCACCACCTGTAGAAACACACGCTGCCGGCGGCGGGCGCCTGGCTAATCCGCTGGGTGGCATTTAACGCGCTCGCGCGCAGCCGCCCAATTGCTCAGCTTACGGGGACCGCGGCAGAGCCCAGCCGGACGGCCGCAGGGGGTTCTGGCTGGGGCCCGAAACCGAGCAAACTCGCCCCTCCCCCCAGTTCCCGCACAGCCCTGCAATACGCCGCCAGCGTGGGCCCGTGCAAAGAGAGAAGAGGTTGTGGTGCAGGACCAGGTTTCACTTTCCAGCTTTGTGTGAGCTTCTTGTAAAGCCCGGGCCCGGGGAAGAAACGCAGGCGGACTGAGTCAGCCCAGGGTGGGTGCAGGGGCCCTGCACGGCATAAACCTTCCCCTTTCCGGGCTCCTGCCCCTCCCCGGGCCTGGAAGCTGCCTCCCTCCCTCTTACCAAGTCCTCCACAGGCACCTGGACGAAGAGCGGGTGTTCGCTGAAGTGCCCAACCATCCACTCGTGCACCTCGGCCACGTCGGTGATGGTGTAAATCAAGCCCTGCACGAGACGCCCTCCCATCAGTGCGAGACGGAGCAGTGCGAGGATCCCAGGGGATCAGCACCCCCCGCAGGGCCGCTGGAGTGTCAGGACCCCTCCGCTGGCTTGGGGGGGGGGGGTGAGACGCCTCACTCCGGGCAGGCAGCAGTAAGACCCCAGAGGGCAAATGTTAACGAGGATTTTAACATCCCTGCCTTGGAGACACAGGGTTGGGGGAGAGGAAACGCTCCGCTCCTACAGAAACATGGGGGGAGGGGGCCGGGAATCTTCGCTCACACCTGCTTGGGGACGGCTCCCAAAGGAAGGTGCCAACTCTAATTTGCCCGGCCAATTATGCTTCCTGAATAATTCATGAGGCTGCTTCCTCACCCCACCCCCAGCAATCAGCAGAAGAGCTGCCTTTGCCAGGCCCTCGCCCCCCGCCCCCCAGAGTGGTCGAGGTTTTTTTTGGGGGGGGGGGGGGGGGGAAGGGAGACAAAACGCATTCCAGGAAGTTTCCTCCCGCGGCATCACCTGCAATGAACACACGCCCTTTGGTTCCTGGAGGACTCCAGGGCCCGTCCTGGAGAGCTGGCAACCACAGCCCTACCCTGGGGGGCTCACGTTAGCGGATTTGCCGGTGACTCATGGAACTCTCGCCCCCACGCGAGCGGCCGGTTATGAGCCCAAGGTGACGGCACAGGAAGGAGCCGCCGGGTTGCCCAAGGCAGCTCAGTCATGAGCAGACAGGTGGGAACGGCGGAGGGCAGGCGCCAGGCGGGCTCTGCCAACAGGAAGCCGCCTCTGCGGGAAGCAGGGCAAAGGGTCACCCCTCCGTGCTGCGCCCCACGGCTCCTGGGCAGCTCACTCCCTGCTGGGACGGATGGACCTACAGCGTCCGTTGGCAGAGGACAGACTCTTCCTGCTTCTGAGCCCTAGGAAATTAACGCTGGAGCAACCTAGAGCTCTGCCACCAGCATGTTGCAGGAAACCGGGGCCTTTAACGGGCCCCGGCTGGTTGATTAGGACCTTAGGGGGAGGGAGGGGCTAAGCTTCTTCGGGGGGAGGCTCTCTCCCCAGCCAGAGGGGCTCCTCCTACCCTGAGGCCCCATGCAAACCTCGGCGCCCCGGCCGGCGACCGATCCCCACTCACCCCGACGCGGAGGACGTAGGCGTATTCGGCCAGCAGCGTTGGACTGATGATTCGCCACTTGTGCTTGGTCTTCTTAAAGTGCGGGTCCGGGAAGAGGAAGAACATCTTGGTCAGCTGCAAACAGAGGGAACGGGGAGTCAGGCACGGACCTGAATCGGGAGGGCAGAGGCTGGGAAGGTGGAAGGGGAAGGGAGACAGGGACCGCTCCAAGTCACCACCACCAGCCCCCTCCTTGCCCCATGGATATCACCAGGGCTCGCCAAGCGGCGGCAAGCCCTACTCGCCAGCCGCGCGGCTTCGCGCCGTTCTGCGTCGGCTCTTCCGGGTTGTAATCTACTCGCCACAGGCGAGTAGATTACATTATTTGTCGAGCCCTGGATATCACCATTGGCTCAGGACGCAATCTCCGGCTGACCTGCCAATGTGCTCTCTCGTGGTTTCCTTCCGTGTGTGGAATAAATTTTGTTCTGTGCACTGATGCATGCACATATGTGCACCACCAATCACAACACAGGCTGCCAGGTGTGAGAAGCTGGGGGCACTCCGCTCATCAGCTAGGTGGTGCCTGAATCTCTCCTCGGCGGCCACTCAAGCGCTCAGCTTCCAGGGAACTCTGCTGCCAGTTATTAGCCCACCTGCTGACGGCCTCCCCTCCCCTGGGACAGTTAACCCAGATCAGCTTCCGCACCCAGTCCTTCCCCAAGCTGGAGAGGCGCCACTGCAGTTACGGCAGCAGCCCTCTGCCAGCAGCAACGAGTCCAGGCCCAGCGGCCCCAGCCTGGCCTGATGAGCATCTGTGATGCGGTGGGCCTGTCTAGGCTGGAGCAGCCCCTGGCCAGGGGCATCCCGGTTAAGTGGTGAAACAGGATTTTCTATCCCTAGTGGGGAGCGAGGGCTGTGTGCTCCCCAAGAGTGACGAGGATGAAAGCCGGAGGTTCCGCGGCCGCCTGGGACATCAGTGGCGGAGCCCTAAGGCCGCTGGCACCTCACCTGCCCCTTGCGGAAGAAGTTGGGCAGGTGCTTCATGGCATTGCTGCGGATACAGGCGATGTTCTGGTACTGCCCGGGGTGGGAGGCTCTCAGAGCTTGGATCCGGTCGCGGACGTAATCCGAGACCTTCACGCGGATCTCCAGGCCCAGCATCAAGGTGTTGGGGAAGAGGGGAGACAGCTCGACTGCAGGAAGGAGAGAGGGAATCAACAAGTGGTCTGAAGAGCAAGGCCCAGAGAGCTGCTCCCCGGAGACAAATCAGCTGCCTCTCACACCGGGAACTGGGGTATCCGGAGGGTCATTCCCGCTTGCCCAGGGAGGGGAAATGGCAGCAGCCTGGGCTGAACACACCATCCTACCAGGATTGCAACCCTGGCTCATCGCCACATGTTCAATGCAACAAGAGCAGCAGAGTTATGGGCACAGCTGCTTCTGCCCCACATAATCTATGGGGGGGGAGGGAGACAGCCCAGTTCTCCCTGAGCCACACGGCCAACAATGCCCCACGGAGCCTGGGCTGTGCACCAAACAGATCAAGGGGCTAGTTCCACTAGTGAGTCAGCAGTAGGCCTCAGCGAAGCTCCTCGCCACGTGTTTTAGAAAAGCTTGGAAAAGAGGAGACGAAGGAAGGATAGGCTAGAGGCATATAAAATCATGCCTGGTATGGAGAAAGTAAACAAGGGAAAGTTATTTACTTGTTCCCCTAAGAACCAGGGGTCCCCAAATGAAATGAATAGGCAGCAAGTTTAAAACAAACCAAAAGGAAACTTTTCTTCACACGGCCAACCTGCGGAACTCCTCGCCGGAGGATGTTGTGAAGACCAGGATTTTAACAGGGTTCAGAAAAGAACTAAAATTCATGGAGGTTAGGTCCATCAATACTGATCAGCAAGGATGGGCAGAGATGGTGTCCCTAGCCTCTGTTTGTCAGAGGCTGGAAATGGATGACGGAGGGATCACTGCATGATTCCTTGCTCTGTTCACATGGCTGTCAGCAGACAGGCAAACAAGCCGAGATGCTCACTGGATTCACAGCATGAAGTTGGGCACGATCCTGAATCTGGAAGGCTACGGGGCTTCCCACAGTGAACCCGCACCCTGCTCAGGGCCGTCCCTCCCAAGCAACCTCAACCACACCTGCCCACCTAGAACTTGCTGCAGCCAAACCGACGGAAAAGCACGATCGGGAATTTACCCAACAAGCCCCCGTAACCGCAGCCAATATCCGCGAACTCGACGTGGTCTGTGGGCTTCGCTCTTTCCTCGCAGTCCTTTGGGTCATCGTGACGGTCATCTTTGTTCAAGGGGGGGAAGAACTCCGGGAAGTATTCGGCCCAGTTCATTTCCTCGGGCTTTGTGGGGCTACAGGGAGAGAGGCAGGG
This sequence comes from Pelodiscus sinensis, assembly GCF_052426305.1. Taxonomy (NCBI): domain Eukaryota; kingdom Metazoa; phylum Chordata; order Testudines; family Trionychidae; genus Pelodiscus; species Pelodiscus sinensis. The sequence continues at coordinate 14,180,953 of NC_143082.1, forward strand.
ACAGAGCTGGATGAAGAGAGAAGCTGGCAACGCACCAGTGTATTGCTATTGTTTTAGAGGACCGCTCCGTCAGTCAAAAGAAAATCTCACAGCGTCTCACGTCCGTGACAGGCAAAAAACACTGGCACAGACTTGCAGTGCACAGGCCTAGTCTCAGAACCTTTAAAACACACGCGAGGCTAGACACCGCGTCAGTTCCACCTGCGAGGCGAGCATCCCTGCCTTGCGGACGCAGATTTATAGTGTCAGCTGGCAGGGTCTTGTACAAACCCAGGTGGGCTGCATCTCTTGCGGTCTGGCAAACGCTTCAGGCATCCCGAAGAGGCCTGGAGCCATCGCTTCGGTCACATTGAGTATTTACTTTAGCCCATTTGGGAGGGGAGAGAATGATTCGATTTGCTGTGGGGAGAGGGGCTCCTTGGATTAGGGATGTGAATGGGCACCCCAAGCATGGCAGGAGATGGGAACAGAAGATGCCCCCCCCCCCATGCTTGGGAAGGCCAGCTCCAGCTGTGGAACCCCCCCCCTTTCACGTAATTCCGCTTCATTGGTAACTGGTTAAATCTAAGGTTTAATTGGTTAAAGAGGATTTTAACATCCCTGCCTTGGAGACACAGGGTAGGGGGGGGGGGCTGCTCTCCAGGCTCAGGGGCACTCCCCCAGGGACGGGGCATCAGTAGGACTCGGGACTCTTCCCACTCACCCCCCCCCAAGCGGAGGGGAGTTGAGATTAGGGCCCCCCAGGTGCAGTGAACTGGAGATCGGGGACCCCACGGGGAGGGGGGCCGGGGAAAGGGGCTCCCGGGGGCTCAGGAGGTCTGGGGGGGTCCCAGGGAGGAGGCCCGGGGGGTCCCAGGGGGGTGCCCCCCCCACTCACTAGCGCAGCGTGTGGTCCGCCAGGGGGTTGGAGTGAGCCCGCTGCCGGTAAAAGCGCTTCTGGGGCGGGGTCCCCGCCATGGCGCCCGCGGGACCCCGCGCCGGGCCGGGCCGCCACCCACGTGGAGCCCCCGCGGGGCAGCGGCAGCAGCTGGAGTCGCGGGAAAGTGACGTCACAGAGGGGCGGCGGCATCAGCGCGCGCCCGCTTTAAAGGGCCCCCCGCGAATTCTCCCCGCCCCCTGTCCGGCCCCGCCCCCTGACTCCCAGGCCCGCCCCCTGAGTCCCCAAGCTCCACCCACTGACCCCCAACACAAACCCATTGTCCTTCCCCGCCCCCCTCCCCCGCCCCCCCCGCCCTACTGCCCCCTCCCCGCCCCCCCCTCCCCCGCCCTACTGCCCCCTCCCCGCCCCCCTCCCCCGCCCCTCCCCCGCCCTCCCCGCCCCCCTCGCCCCCCTCCCCGCCTCCCCTCCCCCGTCCCCCGCCCCTCCCCCGCCCTACTCCCCCACCCTGCCCCCCTCCCCCCCCCTCCCCCCTGCCCCCTCCCCCCCCCCTCACCCGCCCCTCCCCCGCCCCCACCCCGCCCCCCTCACTCCCCGCCCCCCCCACCCCGCCCCCCTCGTCCGCCCCCCCTCCCCCCCCTCCCCGCCCCCCTCGTCCGCCCCTCCCCGTCCTACTGACTTGATGAATCACATGGTCTTTTCTTTCGCATTGGAGCACCTGGCACGGGCCACTGATGGCAGACAGGACACTGGGCTAAGTGGACCATTGGTCTGACCCAGTGTGACTGATCTTATGTCTTGATGACTTCCACCCCCCACTGAACCCAAATTCCTGGATCCCCCAATCTCCATCCTACCAACCCCTGACTTCCACCCCCAGCAACCCTCTGAACCCAAATCCATTGGCACCCCCATTCTCGTTGATCCCTAAGCTCCTCTTGCTGACCCCTGAAATCCACTGAGCACCTCCCCCATTCCCACAATCCCCTGGAGGCACCCCACACACGAACTGTCCAGTGGGAGAATTTTACTGCAACCCCAATGAGGGCAGAGCTGCTGGGAGTCTGGGGGTTCCGGGGTTGCAGCTGTTGCCCTACGGATCTTAACTACACACATGTAGGTTGTTTCATACCCTAGCCCATTTCTTGGCCGCAGCTTCTCCAGAGCCAGCAATGGAGGAAACTGGAGATTAAAGAGAGTACGTGTGTTTTTAGCATTATGTCATCTGCCCCATCTGGCTACCGCTGGTGAAGCTGCCGTGTGTAGGGGTGAATCACAGCTACAGAGATTGTTCATGCAGACAATGAGAGCATGAGCTTCATTACAGATGGGGTCTGAGGATGAGCAGGTCTGGGGTGTGGCAGCCAGCCCACCAGGCCATGAGGGATGGGGCCGGAGATGCACAATCAGAGTAAAAGAGGAAGAGATGGAATGAAAGGAACACTCCCCCTCCACTCTTCACACCCGTACATCTATCTTCCCACTGGCCGACACGGGGTGTGGCTAGGATGTTCCTGGAAACCAATCCAGAGGGGGAATTTGGGGGTAGAAGACAGCGGTGAGTCATGCACCTTGGGCCTTTGGCTGTTCACATCATTTCTAATGAAGAAGCAATTAGCAACATGCATAAAGATGATGAGGAAACGGGGGAGCGGGAGTGGATTTTGCAAAGGACAAAGGCTGCCTGGTTTTAAGAGTCTTTCCTGCCTTGCCTTGGTCAGGAGCCCTCACCGCGCTTCACAACGAAGGCATCAAAACCTCACAGCGAGGGATGTCAAATATCAGTTAGTTGAACAGTCACGTAACCGCATGAATTTTTACTGGTTAGTCCCCAGGGGCCAGTTTAAAAGCCGGCTCCCCATGTGGACCAGCTGCCTGTCATAGAACCATAGAGCTAGAAGAGACCTCAGGAGTCATCAAGTCCAGCCCCCCTGCCCAAGGCAGGACCAACCCAACTAAATCAACCCAGCCAGGGCTTTGTCAAGCCGAGACTTAAACACCTCTAGGGATGGAGACTCCACCCCCTCCCTAGGGAACCCAGCCCAGCGCTTCCCCACCTGCCTAGGGAAATAATTTTTCCTAATCTCCAACCTAGACCTCCCCCACTGTAACTTGAGCCCATTGCTCCTCGTTCTGCCGTCTGTCCCCTCTCTCCATCCTCTCTGGAACCCCCCTTCAGGTAGCTGAAGGCTGCTCTCAAATCCCCCCTCGCTCTTCTCTTCTGCAGACTAAGCAAACCCAAATCCCTCAGCCTCTCTTTGTGGGTCATGTGCTCCAGCCCCCTCATCAGTTTGGTTGCCCCCCACTGGACCCTCTCCAATGCGTCCACGTCCTTTCTGTAGTGGGAGGCCCAAAACTGGACACAGTATTCCAGATGTGACCTAACCAGTGCTGAATAAAGGGGAATAATCATTTCCCTAGCTCTGCTGGCGATGCTCCTCCTAATGCCCCCTAATATTCCATTCGCTTTCCTGGCTACAAGGGCACCCTGCTGACTCATATCTAGCTTCTCATCCACTGTCTTCCCCAGGTCTTTTTCTGCTGAACTGCTGCTTAGCCAGTCGGTCCCCAGCCTGTACCAATGCTTGGGATTCTTCCGTCCCAAGGGCAGGACTTTACTCTTGTCCTTGTTGAACCTCATCAGATTTCCCTTGGCCCAGTCTTCCAATCTGTCTAGGTCACTCTGGATCCTATCCCTGCCCTCCAGTATCTACCTCTCCCCCAAGTGTCATTCGCAAATTTGCTGGGGGTGCAATCCATCCCCTCCTCCAGGTCATTAATAAAGATGTTCCACAAAACCGGCCCTACAACCAATCCTTGGGGCACTTCGCTAGAAACCGACTGCCAACCTGACATTGAGCCGTTGATCACTACCCATTGGGCCTGACAGTCTAGCTAGCTTTCTATCTATCTTACCGTCCCTTTATCCAATCCATATTCCCTTAACTTGCTGGCAAGAATATTGTGGGAGATGGTATTAAAAGCTTTGCTAAAGTCAAGGTCTATCACATCCACTGACTTTCCCATATCCACAGAGCCTCATCATAGAAGCTAATTAGATTGGTCATGCATGACTTGCCCTTGGTGAATCCATGTTGACTATTCCTGATCACTTCCAAGTGCTTCAAAATGGATTCCTTGAGGATCTCCTCCATGATTTTTCCGGGGACTGAGGTAAGACTGACTGGTCTGTAGTTCCCTGGATCGTCCTTCTTCCCTTTTTAAAAAATGGGCGCTACATTTGCCTTTTCCCAATCCTCTGGGATCTCTCCCGATCTCCACGAGTTTTCAAAGCTAATGGCCAAAGGCTCTGCAATGACATTTGCCAACTCCCTCAGTATCCTCGGATGCATTACATCCGGCCCCATGGATTTGTGTATGTTTAGCTTTTCTAAATAGTTCCTAACCTGTTCTTTCTCCGAGGGCTGCCCACCTCCTTTCCATACTGCATCGCCTAGTGCAGTGTTTCTCAACCTTTTATTATAAAGTACCTCCTTTAAAAAAATATTATCCGTATCCCCAGTACCGACAGTTTTCACACACAGACAATTGTTTTCTACCATTGCAACATATTTGTTTAAACAACTTAATTGTAGCTGAGCAGGTGGTGAAATTTTGGGGTGTCAAAAGTACAAAAATAATAAAGCACGGTAAAACTTAAAACAAAAATTCAGTTTTCTCCACATTTCTGTTGTGTTGACATACCCCCCAGATTTTTCTCAAGAGCCCCTAAGGGTACTCGTACCACTGGGTGAGAAACGCTGGTCTAGTGCATTTGTCTGGAAGTTGACCTTGTCCGTGAAGACAGAGGCAAAGAACGCATTGAGTACTTCAGCTTTTCCCACATCATCTGTCACTAGGTTACCTCCCTCATCCAGTAAGGGCCCCACACCCTCTCTCTGATCCCCCTCTTCTTGCTAACATGCCTGTTAAATCTTTCTTGTTATCCTTCACATCCCTTGCTAGCTGAAATTCCAATTGCGCTTTCGCCTTCCTGATAACTCCCCTGCATTCTCGAACAATGTATTTATATTCCTCCCTAGTCATCCGTCCGCGTTTCCACTTTTTGTAAACTTCCTGGTAAAAAATTTACTGGCCAGAGTGGGGGGAGGGAACTGTGTGTAGTCTATAGCATGAATTTATAAGCTTTTGCTTGTCAGTTAATCGGCTACACTATTACACCCCTACTCACAGCATCCCCTGGCAAAAGTGAGGCCCAGAGATGGGAGTTCACACAGCAAGAAAGAGGCAGGGCCAGCAATGGACCAGGACAACACTGCCAGAGAACTGATTGATTGGCTTCGTCACTGGGGCCCATCCGAGATGTGCCCATAGACCCAACGGGCATTCTCTCAAGCCCCCTGAACTGCCCGCCTCTGGCAATGCGGTGTCCTCGTCTGTGGGTGCACCCACTGAAAAGCTGCACCCGCATCCTGCAGCGTGGACTGGAACACACCAGCCCTGTGGAGCACTGCGGCGTGGTAGTCACAGGCGGGAATGTTTCGCTCTCACTATGAACAATGCAGCTGCACCCTACAGACGGGCCACATGCTGCTGAGCGTTGCCCCGTGAGTCAGAGGGCCGCGGATACACCCTGCTGCTCTGGCTCGCAGCTCTAACGGGAATCCAGGCCGGGGGAAAGCGCCGTGGTCTGGGTGCTTTGGACACGGCCCTTTCCACAGCTGGCATTGAATGAAATGCTCCTGCTGGCTCAATCCAGGGCGATTCCCCAGGACTTCGGAACCTTCCCAGGGAGAATTCAGCCTTGCTGAAAACCTGGCTCGTTGAGTGCAAAGGAAGGATGTTAAATATGGGTTACTTGATAGTCGAGTAATCTCATGACATTTATCGGTTAGTCGACCATTCCATGGTCCCTGAGGGCGGGGCTGGCAGCCGCTGGATCAGAGGCAGCAGCGTGGGGTGCCAGGCGGGAGCTGGTCTGCGAGAGCAGCCACTTTAAAAACCAGCTCCCCCCACGGAGCAGCTGCCTGTCGCCTCGTGCTGCTACCTCTGATAAAGAGGCAGCAGCGCAGGGTGGCAGCAACCCCTATCTGGAGGGGGGAGGGGTCTAAGCTCTTGGACCCAATGTAAGTTGGAACTGAACGGGGCTTCCTGTCTGCCCGGCTCTCTTTAAATGCAGAGCCGCAGCAGAGGTAGGTCACAAGCCAGGACTGAGCCAGGCTGCCGGCCAGCCTGCTAAAAACATCCTGGCAGGGAGAGGGGGGAAGAGAGGAATCCGTGTAGTCTATAGCATTAACCTAAACGCTTTTGCTTATCGGTTCATCGGTTAATCGACTCCACTACCGCCCTAGCGCAAAGATGATATTTTTGGCCCCTGAAGCAGGGAACGTGTGGGACGGGGCAGCTCTGGCGCTAGTCTCTCGAAGCCGCCCCCCTCCCCAAAAGGATTTCGGAGTCTCGTGATTGACAGCAGCGACAAGCGAGCATTTGGCGGGCTAGGTCAAGGTCTGCAGTGGAGATAAGAGCTGAGGACTCAACTCTCATACTTCCGTGGCGCACCGACGGGGTCAGGAAGGAATTTTGCATGGGTGGCCAGGTGTCTTTGGCATGCGTGGTCCCTTTCCCCCTGTGGTGGCAAGTCGTACGCATGGTTAGAGTCGGGACACTGAACTAGACAGGCTGATCTCGTGCTCCTCTCTCTGCGGTGAAGTCCCAGCACCGGAACAGACAGGTGTCGGAGAGCAGGTTACAATTGTCACCCCCACCATCTTCCCAGCTCTCATCTCCCCTCTCTGCTGACTCAGGGCTGCTCCAGCCTGGCGGGAAGAAACAATTCTGCTTTCCCGCGGACCTGTGGGGGCTCCCTCTGCCCCCCCCACCCCCCGGGCCCACTCCCTGTGCAGCTTTCAAGACAAAGGGGCCCGGTTTACAGCAGCCAGGCTTGTGGCTTGGGGTGGTGACCAGACAAATGTAGCTGTGGCTAAGGGAGAAATCCGGGTGCTGTACCAAACTGGAATCCCAGCCTCTCGCCCAAGCCTTCCTTTGCCACGGGACCCACAGGATCCCGGGTTGGATTTTGCGGTGGCTCCGCATCTGCCTTGCGAGCCCTCTGCTGGCCCCAGACGGGAAGTTTCTTCCTCCCGCTGGACGTGGCCCAAGGCCGTTTGCCGGAGCTCGTGGCGTTTCCTGGAAGGAGAAAGGTCCCCTCAGCATTCGAGGAGTCCTGACGTCGCCACAGGAACAGGAACAGGAACCCACCCACCGTGGGCTTGTGCAACCGCCCTTGCGGTGGGAATGATGCGCTCCTCCGGCCGCTTCACGGCAAGGGAGCTGACTCACGGGGCAGGCCGTGCCAAGCCGAGGAAGCCGTGCAGCTGTGGCCGGTCCTCCGACGATGGGCTTCCGCGCACAGAAAAGCATCCGGGGGTGAGGGCCACGGTCCCGTGGCAGAGGCATGGCCTCTGTGGGAAATGCGCCTTGCGCAAGGCCAGTGGTAGCGGATGCCTCCAGAGAAACCCGTGGCGGTGAGGCACGGAGTGCTCATCAGATCCAGCAAATCCGGGAAGGCAGGCCCTGCCCCCACCCTCCCTCCCACTAAAAGCTGAATCATGGTGTGAAAGTGGCAACTTCCTGCCAGCATCCTTGAACCTGTGGGACACGAACCCCTGGCCGGGACCTGGCGTCTGGGGCTCTGGAAGTGTGGGGGAGCTTCCTCCTTGAGAGTCCCCCTATCACAAGTCTCTAGCCCATCCCGTTGGAACACGGCAGGTGAGGAGACGGTCTCTTAGCATGTCCCACAATGCACCTGGCTTCTTCCAGCATCTCCTGCTCTGCCAGATCCGGGCGTCCCTTGGGCAGACAGCAAAATTCCCAGGACAACCGTGGGGGGGAGCCCCACTGCACAGGGGGCCCACGGGGAGCTGAAATGAGGTTGCTAAAGCAGCTGGGACAGCTCTGGCTGACAAGGAAAGGAATCTAGTCCCTTGAGCCGGGGGGGTCTGATGGGCTTTGGAGAATCCCCAGGGAACGTTAGGAAACTTGTCCCTGTGTAACCCCAGCGCCAGCAGGGAGTCGGCAGCTCTGGGTTCCCCGTCACGCAGGTTTCTCCGGGGCCCCATGGTTGTGACACCGGCTTGCCACCTGCCCTAGCCACGGAGGAGTTAACAGCCAAAAGCGCTGCTACGGAGCGTGCCGGTGACCCATGGCTCTGACGCACTTCGGGGCCAGCGTGTGAGGAGCCTGGCTCCTCCGACGTGAACTGAACAGGACATAGTTAACGAGTAACGGGTCCTGGCTCAGCCGGCAGTGCTGAGCGGGCCAAGAGGCTGCAGGTGAGCGAACACGGTGGCGGCTGGGGTCTCTCCAGTGACGTCTTGATGTGTTTGCAAGCTAGCCAAACCAGGACTGGGATGCGTGTTCGGGCTCCACTCTGACCTGACGCCTGAGCTGGAAATCTCAGCCGGAACGCACAAGCAAGGGCGCTTGTCGGGCCAAGACCCTCGTCCCAGCTCCAAGGCCAAAGTCTGCTGCCCTTGCGGAGTGTCTGTGCTCTTGAATCTCAGAAGAAGCCAGCAGCAGGCAAATCGCACCGACATCCCCCACTCTGCGGGAGGGCAGCGAAACATAATCCTCCCTGTCTCCTTTGCAGACAGGAGCGTTATGGGAGCAACAGAATGGCCTTGGAGGACACATCCCCATTCCAGACAAACCCTTTCCTGGTCTCGCTGGACACCCGGATTTCTCCGGCAGGTGGTCACCCCCGCTCCATGCTTGGTATTGCATGTAAAAACTTCTGGCTTAACATTGCTGGGAAACCACGGACACTTCGCCAGGTGACATCAAAAGCAAAGTATAAGACACATCCCGCCCACTCAATTAGCCTCATTAGCACCAGCACTACAATTGTTGGGCGCCTTTTTTCCACCCGCCCTCCTATCTTTTTCTGTTATAAATTGTGAGGGTCCCCCCCCCCCAAGGGATGTTAAATATCCATTCATTCAATAGTTGATTAACCTCATGAATTTGTACCGGCTACTCGACTATTCTGTAGTCCCTGGGGGTGGGACCAGCAGCCAGTGTGCTCTGGCCACACTCCCAAGGATCCCCCTGTCACTCCGTGCTGTTGCCTCTGTATCAGGCAGCAGCGTGGGGTGCCAGGCGGGAGCTGGTCCGCGAGGGAAGCCAGTTTAAAAATCAGCTTTCTCGCAGACCAGCTGCCTGTCGCCCTGTGCTGCTGCCTCTGATACAGAGGCAGCAATGCAGTGTGGCAGCAACCCCTGCTGGGGGGGCGTTTAAGCTCTCACCCCCAGCATGAGCCAGAACTGAGCCGTGCTACCTGCCCTCTTGGCCCCCAATACACTTTAAGGGTACGTCTAGACTACATGCCTCTGGCGACAGAGGCATGTAGATTAGGCTACCCGGCATAGGAAAATGAAGCGGCGATTTAAATAATCGCCGCTTCATTTACATTTAAATGGCTGCCGTGCTGAGCCGATCAGCTGTTTGTCGGCTCAGCGCGGCAGTCTGGACGCTCCATGGTCAACATCAAAGGCATTTGTCGACCTCTCTGGTATGTCTCGTGGGATGAGGTTTACCGGGGCGGTCGACAAATACCTTTGATGTCGACCGCGGAGCGTCCAGACTGCCGCGCTGAGCCGACAAACAGCTGATCGGCTCAGCGCGGCAGCCATTTAAATTTACATGAAGCGGCGATTATTTAAATCGCCGCTTCATTTTCCTATGCCGGGTAGCCTAATCTACATGCCTCTGTCGCCAGAGGCATGTAGACTACACGTACCCTAATGCAGAGCTGCAGCGGGGATAAGTCCCGGGCCTGGTGCAGCCAGGACTGAGCTGGGCTGCTGGCCAGTCTGCTAAACAATTTACTTGGTATGGGGTGAGGGAATGCGAGTAGTCTATAGCATTAACCAATATGCTTTTCCTTATCGGTTAATACACTATTACAACCTAGTCCCCTCTTTTCTCCCCACTCCACTCATCTGAGGAAGTGCGTTTACCCACGTAAGCTCACAATACTATCAATATCTACTTGTTAGTCTATAAGGTGCCACCGGACGACTCGTTTTTAAAGTTACAGACACACATGTGACCTCCCCCTCTGAGACTTTTTTCCACATGTGTGAGCTGGCAGTAGTGTTAGAAAGAAGTGCTGGCCTGTGGATAAGGGATCTGAGAGATCCTCGCTCTGCCAATCACTGTGAGATTTAAAACATGGCAAAAAATCAGCTTTCCTCTCCCTTTTTCCTCTGTTTCCTCTGCCGGAGAAAGGTAGGACGGTCTGGTGCATTGGGCAGTAGAGGGGCGTCAGTAGGTCAGACCCCATATGTTGAAGGGGACTTTTCAAAGGGATGGTCGCCCCATTTCTTACACAAGCATCTTGTCCCCCGCAAACTGAACCTCAGAGGCCAATCTGAGTTCTCACGCCGCTCACCTAACTGCGGGTGCAGCGTGGCCGACTCTTGCCATGTGATCGTGAGTCTTGTGAGGCTCGGTGTTGGTCCGGAAGTTCCAGCTGCTGGACTCAAGATAAATTCAGCTGCCTGGGGTGGGGGGAAGAGAGAGGCCTCCCCAAAATGAACAAGTTTCCAGGCCTTTTGCCTGCAGAGGTTGGACCTGGAGGGAACGCAAAAGCCACCGCTGCTAAAACCCAACGTTTAAAACCATTCTCATGACGTTCAAAGCCATGCCAGGTTTTTTACGGAGCGGACCGTGGGGGCTGGGCTGGCTTCGGCTTTCTGAATGCTCAGTCGGTAAGGGCAGTGGGGAATGAAGCCAATTCTTGTCCTAGAATCATAGAGCTGGAAGAGACCTCAGAAGGTCATCAAGTCCAGCCTCCTGCTCTAGGCAGGACCAATCCCAACTAAATCAACCCGGCCAGGGCTTTGTCAAGCCGAGACTTAAACACCTCTAGGGATGGAGACTCCACTACTTCCCTAGGGAACCCATCCCAGTGCTTCACCAGTCTCCTAGTGAAATAGTTTTTCCTAATATCCAACCTGGACCTCTCCCACCACAACTTGAGACCATTGCTCCTTGTTCTGCCATCTGTCACCACTGAGAACAGCCTCTCTCCAGCCTCTTTGGAACCTCCTTTCAGGAAATTGAAGGCTGCTCTCAACTCCCCCCTCACTCTTCTCTTCTGCAGACTAAACAGACCCAACTCCCTCAGCCTCTCCTCGTAGGTCATGCGCTCCAGTCCCCGAATCAAACCCTTGTCTGGGTTTGTCCCGCCCCTGGTGCGCGGGGGGGCTCTGCTCTGAGACTGTCCCTCCTTAATAATAACAATACTGACTAACAAATGGATCCACAGCCCGCAGGGGCCCTCCCCTCTTAGCTCCCCTGCTGCCTGCGAGGTGCAATGGATCCCTGGCCCTGCCACTGGCTTGGATGCTGTAGTGAGGACTGGGAATCGCCCATCATGCACCACTCACCTGTCCCAGGTGAGCAGGGCTAGGCTCCGCCCCCTGGGCCGCCGTCCTCCAATGGGAGCCGCGGAACGGCCCCGCTTATCCAATCGGCGGGCGGGGGCGCCTTCTGCAAGATGGCTGCTCCCAGGCAGCCGCCTTTCTGCCACGTGGAGCGGGGCGGGGCGGGCGCCGGCCGGGAGCCGCCGGGAGCCGGCCCCGAGGGGCTGGAAGCCGTGTTCCCCCGGGAGCTCGGGCTCTTCGCCGACGCCTTCCCCGAGGAGACGCGCTACGGCTTCTGCGGCCACGTGCTGACCATCGCCCAGCACCACGGGGCCCGGCTGGGGGTGGCGGCGCCCGTCTGGGAGGCGGTGAGGGGGCGGGGGGGGCAGGGGAGGGATGGGGCGGGAGGTGAGAAGGATCTGGGGGGAGCTGAGGTCCTGGGGCAAAGGGGGGAGACAAGGGGGAGTAACATTAGGCTGTCTAGCAAAGCGGGGGGGGGGGTGCGAGAATGTGGGGAGTGGGCTGGAAACCCCCAGCTGCGGAGATGGGGCACCCCAGAGACCATGGTGCAGGGGCTGGTGGCTCAGCAGATCATGTGTGATCCGGACACCCTGGTGCTCCATGAAGAGCGGCCGGTGGCTCAGTTAAAGTGGGGGCTCTCTGCACAGGGCCCTGCCCTTGGGAACCTGCCTCCTCTTAATTGTTTCCCCCATCACAAAATTCCTATTCTCCAGCTGCAAACCCCTCCCTCCATTTTGGGCGCTTCCAGGGAAGATCAGTCCCCATCTAGTTCAGAGTCCCAGCTTTGTCCATGGCCAGTACATCAGAGGCAGGGGCAAGACGCCCTGTCACAGGTTGCTGCGGATATAACCAACCTCTAGAGGAAGTTTCTCCCTAAAGTGCCTCTCTTTCCCTTATGCTTTTGCTCTCCTGCCCTGTGTCTCCCTGGCTGGCCTTGCTCTGCATCTGGATCTCTGTTCTCCCCTCTGCCGAAGGCTCTGACTCTGTGTAAATATTTTGAGGAGCAGAAACTCAGCTTCTGGGGCAAGACGGTGATTGAGCTGGGCGCCGGGACGGGCATCGTGGGTATCCTTGCCACCCTGCTGGGTATGTAAGTTGCTGGCCCGTGGAGCTGACACATTGTGTGGAGGAGAGGGATGCGAGGGAGGGGGGTGATGGCAGAGCGATGCATCTGGTCTGTGGCATTTCTCAACTCCCGATCAAGAGAAGCCTATCAAGGTTTTGTAGCTGACCTGCTGGCAATGGCTCACAGGCGTGCCCAGTTTGGGTCATCTAAAGACCGCATCAGCAACTTAGTGGAAGCCCAAGGGCAGTGTCTGCTTTTACATTGCCCCCTATTTAGTACAGGTTAAACCTCTAAAATCCAGGACTCTGGCCACCAACATCCGTGGTCCAGCAGGACCACAAATAGTGCTGGATTTTTTGCGCACACACAAAAAAAGCAAGCATGATTCTGGGATGCATTAACAGGAGTGTTGTGAGCAAGGCATGAGAAGTCATTCTTCCGCTCTACTCTGCACTGATTAGGCCTCAGTTGGAGTATTGCATCCAGTTCTGGGTGCCACATTTCAAGAAAGATGCAGAGAAATTGGAGGGAAGGCTGAAGGAATTGGGCTTATTTAGTTTGGAAAAGAGAAGACCGAGAGGGGACATGATCGCAGTTTTCAGGTGTCTAAAAGGGTATTACGGGGGGGGGGGGAATTGTTCTCCTTGGCCTCTGATGATAGGGCAAGAAGCAATGGGCTTAAACTGCAGCAAGGGAGGTTTAGGTTGGACATAAGGAAAAACGTTCTCCCAGTCAGGGTGGTTAAGCACTGGAATAAATTGCCTAGGGAGGTTGTAGAATCTCCAGCACTGGAGATATTTAAGAGCAGGTTAGACAGACACCTGTCAGGGATGATCTAGATGGTGCTTGGTCCTGCCATGAGGGCAGGGGACTAGACTTGATGATCTCTCAAGGTCCCTTCCAGTTCTAGTATTATATGATTAGAGGGTCCCAGCTGACCAGATTCATGGGCTGAGCCCCCAACGGGGAGTGTAGCCCTGGTTGCAGTGGGTCAACGTAAATGGAGAGCACAGCTGGGGCTGGAGGCGGCGGGGCCTGGCGCTCCCAGTGCAGTGGGGAGCACAGCCCCATCCCCAGGTGGGAGCACAGTCCTAACAGGGCTGGGGGTAACGTGGGAGTGGGACTGACAACCAGCAGGGAAGCCTTGACCTCCCCATATCCGGCAATCTCCAAGGTTCAGGACTGCCCAGGTTCTGAGCATGCCGGACCAAGGAGGTCCTACCTGTACAGCCTGTACCTCTGCATTAGCCAGGATGTATAGACAGACTGGAGATGAGACAAATGGATCTATTGCATGGTAATGGATCCAGGGGGCTGCAGAAAATCATGTAACATCCTGATGATGCATCCTAGGAGAGCTGGATTTTCCTGCTAAGCAACACCGACACCTTCTGGGTTGCTCTTGTCTTTTCCAGGAGGAGATGTAACACTCACAGATCTCCCACTGGCTTTGAAGCAGATACAGGAGAACGTCCGTAGGAATGTGCCTGCAGAGCATTTAGCTCGGGCCAGAGTTTGTGCTCTGACGTGGGGTTTGAACCACGAGGAGTTCCTGCGGGACTACGACTTCATCCTGGGTGCAGACATCGTCTACCTGAAAGACACGTACCCCATGCTCATCAGGACTCTCCGGCACCTGTGTGGCCCGCATTCAACCATCTACCTGTCTTCCAAAATGCGTCAGGAGCACAGCACGGCTGTGTTCTATGATGGGCTGCTCCCAGAGCACTTCACCTCAGAACTGGCCTATAGAGATGAAACTGAGAACATTAACATATATAGAGTCACCAGCAAGCAGAATAGCTGAAGTTGGGGCAGACCTTTCACCCATGGACACAACGTGGCCTTTGGTTTTTCCCAACTGAGAGCTGCACCCATGCTACAATCTGAGTGAGCCACCAGCAGCCAAAATGTCGCACACGGGGAGGATGCATTTGGACAGGATTCTTCCTTTCAGCCAGCAATACGCAGCCAAGATGGTAGCAACCACCCCACCCCAAATCTGAGAAGAGATGCTGGATTCCAGACCTAGATACAGAGGGAGACAGAGTTTCTGGCTATCCTTGGAAGTTCTAAAAACAAAGATCTTTAAGAGGATGGCTACATTTTGAGCCCATCCCTGGGACTCTGGCCTTCCAAACCAAAAGGCTTTCTGCCCTTGAAGGAGGCCAAGTGACTTGAAGCAACCGCCAACAGCATTAAATGTCTCTTAAGAGACACCACAGTGCCTTATTTCTGTCATTTGGCTTCATATACATATATATTTGATAACTTTCCTATTTGAATTAAAGGTGGATTTCATGTGTCATTCCTCCTTGAGAATTGTGGTAAGGGGGGGGGGGGAGTTAAAATCAAACTGACTAGAAAACCTATTTGTACACCCACACTGTTTTGCTAGGCTCTGAAACCCAAGGCTACGTCTACATGGCACAGCTATTTCTGAGATAGCTACCCTGAATCATCACAAGCAACTGGTCATTTGGAAATATTGTTTGGAAATAAGGGGCGTGCTATTTCGCCATCCCGGTGAATCTCGCAGCACGAGGGATCAGGGATGGCTGGAAATAGCACGTAATTTCGAAATGTGGGGCGGTGTAGACATGCCCGATTTGCACTGTGCAACGTGTGTATCTGGTTTGGACCCCCCTCCCCAGGCTGGAGAAATTCTCATTGGGCAAGTGGGGGGGAGGGGCAGACTGGGGTCCCTTTGCCCCACCAGAGTGGCACAGCAAGGTGAGGGGCTGCACTGAAGAGCAAGTCCTCCAGTTTCCCGGCATGCTCAGGGAGAGCCCTCCTGGCTGCAAGGGAACTGCTGTTCACAGGCTAGACAGGGACAGCCAATGAAACGTCTCGTTCCTTCCCCCGCCTCCCTGCCATTGGCTGCTGCTGCCGCCGCCGTCATCAGTCGCCGCGACCGGCCAATCGGCTCCGCGAGGGCGTCAGGGCGCCGACGCAGTCGGCCGCCAGAGCGCGCGGAGGGAGGCGGGGGCGGAGCCTCCTGCGCACGCGCCTCGGGCTTGCCTCTCCCCGCCCCTATAGGCTGCGCGCGGCGTGACGTCTAAGGTGCGCGCCGCGGCGGCCGGCCCCGGCAGGCAGCGGGATGCAGAGGGCGGTGCTGAGGGGCCCCCTGCGCGGGGGGGCCCGGCCGTGGCCGGTGAGGAGGGGGGGCGCTCCCCCAGGAGCTGACCTGAGCCCCTCCCTTCTATCCCAGCCCCCGGGGGGGGGGGCAGGATGTCTGGGACCCCCCCCGGGCTTCCGCCCTCCCGAGCCTGGGGGGGGGCCCTTTCCCCGTGGGGGGGGCTCTTTCCCCGTGGGGCGCGGAGCCCCGCCCCCCCGCCGCGCCTGCGCACAAACCCTCAGTGGGGGGGAGGAGCGTGGGGCTCTGGGAACATTGGGGGGGGTCAGGAAGGGGGGGCACTAGGTTAGTGCTGAGATAATGGGTCTGGACAGAACAGCCCCCCCTGCTGGTTACCCTGGTAAGGATGCTAGTCACGGGGCATCCTTATGGGGCTACTGGTTGGCCCTTTACAGCCCTAGATCCTTGCCCCTTTAGCACGTCGTGGGCCTCCCGTGTGCGACTTCAACTTTATCCTCTCCCCCCCGCATAGGTCGTTTCCCAGCAGCTGGTTTGTCTCTTTCACGCTGGCCTCCGCGCCTTGGCGGCGGATAAGGAGCTGCTGGTGACGCTAAGGAAGAAAACCGGTTATTCCTTCCTGAATTGCAAGAAAGCCTTAGAGAAGTTCAGGGGCAACCCCAAGCAGGTGAGAGCTACTGGAATGTCACCCTGACGGCGGAGTGAATTTCAGTGGGGGTTTGGGTGCCGAATGCCTGTGGGCTCCTTTCAAAACGTCAGCGTGAATGAGTTGAGATTGGAGCTCCTTCTCTTAGGAAGAAGGGACTGCATTCAGGTGTAGAAAACAAAAGGAAGGATATAGTTAAAACTGAATGGTTTATCTTACCTCCGTCCATATTAACGGAGATGGGGCATAGATACCAAGGCAATAGGTCTAATTATGTATCATAGTAATTATGTTCAGTATTCTCCTAGCCTAGAGGAACTGATCATCAGAGGCTTAATTTTTAAAAAGGGCTGGATGGTGTTATGATCTCTATAGCTGTGCATGCTGACACTGAAAGACGCATGGGAGATTTGACTTCTTGCTTTCGAGGCATAAGTAGCTCAGCAGCAGCAGGTCAGAAAGAAAACATCTCTTGTACATACAAGATAATGTACAATGCTTGGAAATCCACCCTAGCCCCATTGCTAAACTCTTCCATGTCATCTTCACCCCCAAGAACATCACATTTAACCACAAACATTTTGTCCAAACAGGGGAACTGTGTAGCTCCCCATGATCCTTCATGGACCACGTTAAGGAAAAAATTCTGAAACAATGCAACATAGTTTTTTGCCTGACGTATTTCAATGATATTTTCATTCTTTGGGTAAAAGATCTAAATTCCCTCAATTTCCTCAACCACCACCCATCCGTGAAAGTCTCTTTAGAACATCCTCACACCGACATCAGCTTCCTGGACACAATGAGCTTCAACATTGGAACCCTACGAACAAGAAGCCATTGATTACCACACTTAACTCCAGCAATCGAAAGCAATCCAGAGACACCAAAAAATCTGTTAATTACAGCCAGGCATTCAGCTACCCTGGAATTTGCTCCAAAGAGCAAGTCTGGGAAATACACATACTTAGTTGTCTTTGCTAACAAGGAGGCTACGTCTAGACTGGCATGATTTTCCGGAAATGCTTTTAACGGAAAAGTTTTCCGTTAAAAGCATTTTCGGAAAAGAGCGTCTAGGTTGGCACAGATGCTTTTCCGCAAAAGCACTTTTTGCGGAAAAGCGTCCGTGCCAATCTAGACGCACTTTTCCGCAAAAAAGCACCGATCGCCATTTTCACGACCGGGGTTCTTTTGCGAAAAACAAATCTGAGCTGTCTACATTGGCCCTTTTGCGCAAAAGGACTTTTGCCCGAACGGGAGCAGCATAGTATTTCCGCTTAAAACACTGATTTCTTACAGTAGGAAGTCAGTGCTTTTGCAGAAATTCAAGCGGCCAGTGTAGACAGCTGGCAAGTTTTTCCAGAAAAGCGGCTGATTTTCTGGAAAAACTGGCCAGTCTAGACACAGCCGGACACTCTGCCGGCAACGTAGATCATTTGCCACCCAAATACCTGCAAGAACCTATGTCTATACAAGAAAAAGAAACCCACTGGCCACACACCCGTAGTTGTCGCCTACCGCCCCACACCGGACCCCTAAAAAGTATAATCAAACAAATATCACCCATACATGATGAAGACCACATCTTGAGAGAAATTTCCTGATCTCTGCCTTCTGGCCTTCAGACAACTCCAACCTCGCAAAACTCATAATCAGAAGCAGGCTTCCCACAGATCAGGATGCACCAGCTCAAAGCAGCACCAGCCTTGCCAGAGCAGATGTGAAACTTGTAGACACATCTCTACTGCTACAAGGATCAAGGATCAACTCCCCCAACATACCTTTCAAGTTTCATAGGTCCTAGCCTGCTGCAACATGTGCTGTACCTCAGCCAGTGCATCAAATATCCCACTAGCAATTATATGGGTGAAAGCAATTACTCAGCTCTTGAATGAACTCGCCCGGAAAAATGGTGAAAGACAAAAGCGCCATAGCACCTGTGGGTGAATACGTTTCAAAGCAATCATAGCCAGTCCCCAAGTTGCGAACGGTCGACTTACGACCGTTCGCAGTTACAACCAAAACTGTCGTAAATGGCGGACCCCG